>NW_009650073.1:134484-139873 GCF_000708025.1 Charadrius vociferus | reverse complement strand
ACTTAGCTAGGGAGAAAAGGTTTTTACTTCCAAGAGTGCGGGGTACCACTTATCAAAGCGGTAGCAAAGATGACGTACACAGGAAGTATGTTCACTTTGAAGCCTTCGTTAGCACACAAGTGCGTTCCTCTGAAAGCCCCTTGGCAGTAACCGCAGGTCCACAGCTTTCAAAACATGCCCAACGCGGTGAAGACCGAGAGCACCTGCTTTGCAAGACAGATTTGCATTTGGTGGATGCGTTTGTCATCGCATTGCCCTGCAAACAGGCAGAAACAACAGTCCGAGATCTGAGACAGCCAGAGGAACAAGCTCCAGCTGGCAATGGCTTTGGCAAGCAGAGGTCCGACCTGAGACGTGAAACAGAGAGCAGACGCCTGGGAGGAGAATCACCTCCGCTGCCCCGCGCCTGCCTCGCTCACAGCGCTGCAGAGAGTTTCTGTAAGGACGTTCCATGGCTTCAGACCACCCTCAATTTTCATTTCATGGCTTCAGACCACCCTCAATTTTCATTTCCGCACTGTCTGCTGACCCGCTGGCCGCCTTGGTGAGACTGGGCAGGGAACAGGGGAAAGATATTCCTCTTCCTTCCCTGCCGGCAGCTTCAAGAAACCGGGTTCTGCTCTCACGTGCTCCCCCCGATTCCCACCCCACCTCAAGCCCAAAGATCTGCTAAACGCTAAAAGAAACAGCCCCGGCTCATACCGAGCTCCCGCAGCAATCAAGAGGGAGACAAAAGAGCTGAGGCATAACCTGAAGAACAAACGGGAAGACCTCCTTCCGAGAGACCCGGCACAAAAGACCTGTGCAAGTCAGCCGGCTGCTGCGTTTACCTGAGCGTCAGCGAACAATCACACAAGACTGACGCTGCGGCAGAGGTTAAGGGACGCACCTTTCACAAGGCGTTTCTGCTACGCGTATTGTAGACACCTCCGGGAGCCCTTTTCAACACTGGAGACCCCGAAGAGGAAGTGCCAGAAATCAGATTAATTATATGATGGCATTTCTCTAGAAACTCCAAAGAAAAACAAAGGCAGCTGTTCGCCTCGTAGACCAACTCAGAACTAGGATGAGAAGATAAATTATTAGACAGATCCTTCTTTAAAGGGCTGGAGCGAGCCTGAAAGCGGGCCAGCGAGCCCTGCTTTCTTAGAACGGGGAAAATGGAGTTATAAACAAAGTTATAAACAAAAGCAGCTGAACAAGTTCCAGTCACAAGAGATGATTCCCATGCTGGTGAGTCTCCTGATCCCCGGGGCACGTTAAGGAAGACAACCGAAGAACGGTATAGGAGAGGAGCGAGATGTAATCTCCTTGAACCTTCAGACGCCTTTGCACAGTCCCTCCGCATTTACTCTGAAAAGGAGTCGGAAGCCAGCGATACACAGAAATACCGCGGGAAACAGCAGATTCTTGTTGTACTAAGGAAAATGCGTGAGCGCTGCTCTTGCTACTGCCCTCCTTGACCCGCACACCCAGGGCTCGATCCCCCCACTTAGCACAGACCGCTGTAAGCAGGGACTGCGACTCCCTGCGTGGGCTTTTCCAGCCTAAGGCCCCGGCACAGCACCCTCCTGAAAACAACTTCACTGACAGTATCGAAACAGGGACATAAAAGGCTCAGTGAAGGGCTACAAGATCAGAAATATGGAGAAAACTTTGCTCAGAGACACAAAACCAACGACTGTTCAATTTAGAGAGAATACATACAAACAGTGGCATGGCAGATATTATGAGATAATAAACAAACAGCATGCAAGAGGCGGGTTGTTTGCTCTTTTCCTTAGAGGTCATAAGGTTAAGGGAAACAAACGCAGCAAACTCAAACAGAATAAATAAAAATACATTTTAGATGGCGATTTTAAAGATGGAATTCACTGCTGCAAAATACAGCTACTGTCAAAGGGTCTTCTTGAATTATGAGTGGGATTACACGTGAACATCTGCACTAAGAACGTCATCTTCAACTCAGTCCTTAGGTTAACGATACGCTGCGTCAGCGCTGAGCCAGAGGCTGCGCTGCTTTGAGCAGCTGTACAGAAGCAGCATTTGGGCTGCATCAGCAGCGTGGCCAGCGGGGCGAGGGGGGACTGTGCCCCTCTGCTGTGCTCTGCTCTGGGGAGACCCCACCTGGAATATTGCCTCCAGCTCTGGAGACCCCAACATAAGGAGATGGACCTGGTGGAGCGGGGCCAGAGGAGGCCCCGGAGATGCTGGGAGGGCTGGAGCCCCTCTGCTGGGAGGACAGGCTGGGAGAGGTGGGGGGGTTCAGCCTGGAGAAGAGAAGGCCAAAAAGGGGAGAGCTCAGAGCCCCTTCCAGTGCCTAAAGGGGCTCCAGGAGAGCTGGGGAATTCTTTGCTGTGAGGGTGGTGATCCCCTGGGGCAGGTTGCCCCGAGAAGCTGTGGCTGCCCCATCCCTGGAGGTGGTCAAGGCCAGGTTGGACGGGGCTTGGAGCAACCTGGGCTGGGGGGAGGTGGCCCTGCCCAGGGCAGGGGGTGGCACTGGGTGGTCTTTAAGGTCCCTTCCAACCCAAACCATTCTATGATCTCGTGAAAGATGCCCCTGCCCACAGCACGGGGGGGGACTAGATGATCTTTAAAGGTCCCTCCAACCCAAACCATCCTGTGATTCTGAGAAAGTTCACCTCTTCCCTTGTCCTCTTCCGGCAAATGGTTCCAGTTAATACACACCAGTCCTTACTGTCCAACCCCCGGCTGTCCACACAGACCGAGCACGCTCGGGGCGCAAATGCAGCGCCCAGCCTGGCCCGGGGCACTACCAGTGTTGCGACACTTACTTTGCTGTCCAGGCGCTGCAGGTAGGAACAGATGTACTCTATGCTCGCTCCGAATGGGTGCACGTGAAGAAACGTTGAAATTATTCCTGGGGGAAGGAACACCACAAACGTTATTCTCCTGAGACAAGAGCCAGGTGAGAATACCAGCTCGGCAGAGCAGAGAGGGATCTAATGAGGCATTTTTGGTTCTAAGTACAGTGAGGTTTGGCTCCTAGACCGCAGAGGAAACAACAGCCAAGCGATGCGGCGGGTCAGCACTTACAGCAGAGCTCACCACTCTCACTGCTAGCCGAGTACTGGCCACGTGCCCAGTGATGAACCGCACTGAGATTATCACACACGCAGGGATGCAAGGCCCGAGGAGAGGGGAAGCAGAGCTCTCCTCCCGCTGCACCATCAAGGGTCACGGAGCAGGAAAACACAGAAGGCAAATGGGGAGAGCAGCAGCGGCGTGTGTGTGTCCCATCCCAACAGTTTTGCAGCACTCGCTTAAATAGAGCAACCTGAGTTTGCACCCTGTCACAAAGAGACTCCGTTCCAGCCCCTGGCCAGGACTGTATATCAAAAAGACTGACTCTCATTTCTGACCATCATTTGCAGAAAAAGGCTGTGCCTTTGGTTTTCCTCAAAATCCCCCTCCCTCTCAATGCAGAAACCAGCCCGTGATCTGGCACAAACAGATGTGTCTGGCGAACAACGAATGAGTTATGGTTACTCTCGAATCAGATGTAGAGGGATGGCTAAGGAGAACTTGGCTGAGTGACAGTGACCCAAAGAAAATGTCCTGTCCCAGCAAGACAAGGACTGCTGTTCCTCCTTTCCACTGCTCCCAGAAAATCCCCAACTATTCAGTGCTTTGGGCTGAAAAGCCGTAGCATGCCACGTTAGGTTATTTTCCAATATCACTAGGAATAGGCAAGGGGAAAGGAAATAAAGAGGGTAGCAGATACGCCTGCGCTGTAAATCAGAGCTCACCAATCCCTTTGTGAGCATCACGTGAAAACGCTGGCCATATTTCTCACCCCATCGGGCCCAGCCTTCGCTCCCTGCCACGTTTCACCACCCTTCATTCCTCTCTGCCTACAGCTTCTAAAGCTGGAAGGGTTTATCTGCTCGGGGTCCCTGGCACGCCATGCCTGACCCAACCGTGTGCCTTACTGCTGTGTGGGTCCACAAACGCTGTGCACCCTGCGAGGTGCTCCCGTGCTCAAGCCGATTTACGTCTTAGAGCCTGTGGCACTGCTTCGGGTGCTGGAAGGTGGATTAGGCTCTAACCGAATGAAGACAGACCCTCCTCTGTAACTTACTCCCTCCCGTGACACCCCCAGAAGAGGGACCGGCACTCCACCACGTGCTGACCTGGACCGTCACTACGCAAAAGCCCCCTTTACCGTGTGTGGTTTTGACTGAAGGGTGCACAGCACAAGATTTCCACGTGTGCAACGCACAAGGTGAAACCCTGACCCCACCAAAGCTCGAGGCTTTCCTCGGTTCCAGCACTCCCACCTCCACTGCCACAAGCAAAGGAACAAGAGGTGGCCAGCGGGAGCTGCGAGGCCACCTGGAAGTAAGTCCAGCTGGGTTCAGGTCTCCAGCATCGTCACCAAACTCATCAAAAGAACGTACCAACTAAGAGAACTTCTCGTTCAGACTTCACAGGACTATTGCTCAACGTCTTCTCAACCGGACATTCCTTCTCCTGGCTGCATGCACAAACTCTGGACGTACTGCTCTCCTGCAAACAAACCACAGGGTCCGTTCCACACACCAGCAGCGCAGTAGGCACTCTTACAGCAGCTCGGTCAGACTCCACAGAGTCTGTATTTTTGTTTTCCTGTTTCTGTAAGTCACTGCTTTCATCGCATTGCTGTATCTGCTGTATCTATTTATTTTGCAACAAGGCACAGCTATGTTCATGCCGCTGTGTCGTAATTATCACCTTGGATTAAAAGCCCACGAAGTTAAGCAAGATGCCACAACACGCCCTTTATCAGCCCCGTTCATTGCTATGACTTCTCCTCTAGAAGGGTCTTATTTTAAATAATAAAAGAAAAAAGAGACCAGAAAGCAAACCTTGCAGTGGCTAATTCAGATGGGGATGTTTATTTTTCAGCTGCCTAAACTGAGGCAATATGATTAATCAAGTGCCCGCTGGCTGCAGAGGGTTTGGGATCAGACTGTCCTTCACTTGAGTTCGTGGTACTGAATTAAAACAGAATTTTGCATAATTTATTATCCCCAAAATAAACACAAGACTGACAGCGATGGAAGGACTTGGTGGGTGCACTAAAAAGCAGGACTTTCTTTTATTCCTAAGTTTTTTGCGGAATTCCAGTGGTCCGAGAGCTACAGACAGCTATAATTGGAAATAGCCTCCAGTCACTAGTGAAACGGACTGGACTCGGCCCAACAACAGAGACAGAAATAAATGGTCCCTTGGGTTTGCTTCGCTTCTTACGCCAGTGCAATTCTCAACTACACAGGCCTGAAACCGCGCGGTCCCGGCATAAGCAGGCTGTGATTTGCTTCTACAGGAGAAAGTAAAGGTCTGAGGGGAGCGTCAGGCGGGCGCAGGGACTGCGGGGCAGCCGGCA
>NW_009650073.1:128917-134443 GCF_000708025.1 Charadrius vociferus | reverse complement strand
CAGCTGGAATAACAGTGCAACAAATCATCTTGTACACCAGAACCCATTTCTACACCAGTGTTGCAAACACCTACTGTTCCGCCAGCCAGAAGCTGCTCGCGATGGATAATTTGGTGATTTTCATTTGGATATAAAGACAGCCTGTACGTACCACAACAAACCAAACTTCAAAAAATTGCTCATTTTACAATGAGGTGTCATCACTTCCCTCAGTTATTCTCACTAAAGGAGCAGAAAAGAAGCTCTTGGACTTACATTCCCTTGACAATCAATTGCATCTCTCTCCTTGTCCTCTTCATCCGCTATGCTTTGCTATACACAGGTAAAGAAAAGGAAAGTTTACTGATGACAGTCTGTTATTTCTGCTCTTTGATATCAGGCCCTGAAGCTCACTGGGATACAAAGCCATTTTTACTTACTAGAAAGACGCGTATTGCCCTCCCTAGCTCACGGCACAAAAAGGTGGGGCTAAAGATTGAAAATCTGGGACGCGCCCGAGCGTTTGGCTCTACGGTCCTCAGTGCGAAACGCTGCGTAACATTTCTTGTCTACCCTGTACGATTGTGTCTGTGCTATAGAGGAGAGGACCGAGCGAGCTGAGATTCACGCATGGGTCCGCAGTCAAAAGCCAGAGTGGATCACGTCTGAGCTGAAACAGTATCTATTTATGTTTAGAGTAAACCCAGCAAGAATGAAAATATTATAACGCTGACAAAAACTTTCAACTCAATAGTGTTTTACAGAGGTCAGATCAAAACACGCCCCTAAAATACATATATAAAAATCGTTGTTTGACAATTGAGACCCTTTTTTCTTATCTTTTAAAGCTCAGGTTGCAGAAAAACACATTTCAGCTGCAATACCACTGTATACTATAAAATGAAAGTTAATCTCTTATTTATACGGTTGCTTACGTAGATTGTCTGGCTGGTACAGGAAGCAATCAGCAAGTTCATTACTGATATCCATCCTCCAATTTGGCAGGTAATTTTTTCTAGCTTTCCAGAGACAACTGCTCCTAAGACAGCGTTAGGCATCTTCTACAAGGGTGCAGAAGGACAAAGGTCCTTCACTGCGCCCATCACAGCCCATGAAGTGCACGGACTGCATTTACTGCTGGGAACAAGGAAGCACTGGGATGGCACGTACCTGCTCCTTCAGGTTTTCTAATAATGTCTCTATTTTTAGTTTCTCTTCTCTCACTTTTTCCAACTCAGCTTCTCTCTTTTTGTATTCATCTTGTACTTTCAAAAGATGCTGGAAGAGAAAAGATAAAACTCGTTTTTTAACCTGCCTTTCGCCACCTACAATTTAAAGAATATAAAATGAACGAGGGCTTTTGGTGAAGTCCAGCCAGATCACACTCGGAGTGATTACCAGGTTACGTATACAAGAAGAAGAAATCTTTTCTACGAGGTACCTTAGAAATATCTGTTCCTGTTAGCATATAAAACCAGCGTGACTTTGTAAATACGGGGCAGTAACTCCATCAGCACCAAACCTTCACCATCCCTGAAATAAAGCACGTGTCGTGCACCGGACCGCGGGCCTGACCCACCTTACAGCCGAGTCCTCCTCTGCCCCAGTCCGGCTCACGCTGGGGCCGCGCAAACGGCCAGCACGTGGGACAGAGCAGCCCAGACACAATCGACCTGGGGAAGCCACCTTACAGGCTTCCCAGACCTCCAGCCCCACGTTAACACAGAGGTGTCTCGCAATTTAAGAAAATACTCTGAAACGGCTGCTAGGTAAGGAGATTTGCACTACTGTTCGCGTAATTCCACACTGCTGAAAGATGCGCTGACTGCTCCCCACGCGGGGCACCAGCCCAGCGGCACGGGGTGCTCGCGAACCCCCGGCACGCTGTGCGCTCCCCTGGCTAGCCGGGCTCGGGAGAAAGGCGGGGTGGCGAATCACAACCCCCACCTCGGGGGCGAGCAGAATGAAATTCTCAAGGCCAACCTGGTGTCTAGCAGAGAGAGCCGAGCCGTGGTTGTGGACACAATATTCTGCTTTCAGAGCAGATTTGTACTCTTGAGTGTCTTCATAGGGAAAGCAGATGAGTACAGAAACCTAACTGAACAAACCAACGCAGGCGACAGAGGAAAAGTACGACTGCTCATCCCACTAGAGCCAGAAGAAAACAGTGCTCGGCAAACTGCTAACAGCACCGGGCATCCCAGAAACAGGCAAGATCAAGTCACTGGGAGGAGAAAAGTTTAAACACTAATATGGCAAAACATAGCCTAGCGGCTTTCCTAGGTCCTTTTTCCCAGGATACATAAATATATATATATTTCAGTGAATGCTTTCTTCCATGCTTAAAAAGCCCCTAATCAGTTGTTTACTTTAACGTTTTTCTCTCTCAACTAGAAGGAAAAAAAAAAAAAGATTCATAATCCTATTCATTAATAGCTACAAACAGACAGCATCTTTTTCCATCAAGGCATTTCCTCCAGAGTGTTCTCCCACCGCCACTCATCCTGGCGGCGCTGTAAAGAGAAACTCAACCTGCCTGACACCTGTGACAAGGGAAATCTGTTAAGTCCCGCAATTCCTGCCGTTTCCACAGGCACTGAGGGCTGATGGTGACTACAGCAGGCTTCTCCTGCCAGCTCCAACGTCACAAACACCAGTGCTGTCAGTCTATACGTCAGGTTCATCCAGAGAACGGCCACAGCCTTCACAGCATTGCTGCAGGCTCTTATTTTAACAAAGTGTTTACCTGAACTGTTACTGCTCTGTATTCTCGGTTATCGGTCTGGCTCAGTACCCCAAGGGCTACTGTTAAGGTTTAAGAGGACCCAAACCACTCAAGATTCAGCCCAGGGAAATCCCAAAGAACAAGACATGCCCTACACATTTCCGTGAGAACGAAAGCCCCGTAAAGTGCAGAAAAGACGTCAAAGCAAGTTTGGGATTTCCCACTTTCTTGCTTATGCAGGTAACCAGGACCTCACACGGTCACGGAGCGGGTAAGCACAGACTCAGCACTTCCGAAGTCACAGTGTGGTCAAGCAAAGAGCACACCAGGAATCCACAGACTACGGATTGTTTCCATGTGACTTATCAGTTCATACACAGTCACTGTTTTGAATGTTCGGTTGTTTGGGGTTTTTTTTGGCAACACTGGAAATGATGGAAAGCTGCTCCCGTTTGCCAGTTTTGATGCCACTGAAAACCAAAACGCCTTTGCTTGTGTTCCAGCTCCACACCACAGCCCCTTTGCCACTGTAGCGAGGCCATAGCGACAGAAAAGTCCGAGCCCACCTTCTGCATCCCCTGCAGAGCCTGCTGGAGAAGCTTCATCTGCTGCTCCTTGGTTGTGTCTTCATCCCTGCTCGCTTTGCCTTGCTCCTGCTTTAGCAGTTCCACCTCGTTGCGGTAGGCGTCCAGCTGCCAGCGCAGACTGTCGTTTTCTTCTTTCAGGGCTTCCACCTGTGATACCAGTGCTGCAGAACAAGGCAGGCAGGGATCAAAAGTCAAAGAATTGGGAGCAAAGTCCCCAGGTGCGCTCCCCCAGCACACACTGACTCTGTAGCTCCCAGTGCCCAGTTACAAATCAAGAGTACCAAAACAAACTTCTCCCAACCACTGGTTGCAAGGTCTCTTTAGAAAAGAAGCTCCTCTGGACAAAGAGCGCCTCTCAGTAGTGAATGCAGTATTTACATTGGAAGAAAATAAAAAAAAGAAGCAAACAAACATATTGGGGTGAAATGACCACGCTGGCAAGGAAGCAGGTTTCCTAAGCAGCAAAGCTGAAAGACTCTGGGACAGGCTCCACTGGCACCTTTGGCCGGAAGAACGTCTCCATCAAGTCACGGGATGAATCACCTGAAGCAGCCTGGTATCCATGCGGGACTTGATAAACTCAGGAATGGGATTATATGACATTATGGCTGCAAAGACAGCTTCAGCAGGTTTCAAAACATACCCGTGATGTGCAGGACACAGCCTGACATCCCATGGCCTTGCCATGAACCTCTGGTACTCGGGCCACGGCCAGAGCAAGTGGAGGTACGTTTGCCTGGGACTCACATGCTGTGCTCGGAAGACTGGGAAGAAAGACAAGACATGCTTGGAAAGAGGGTGGGCTTGGGTGGGTGTTGTCTAACAGACCCAGTCAGTAGATGATTCCCAGCCCCCGACATCCCGGGCTGCATCCCCAGCAGCGTGGCCAGCAGGGCGAGGGGGGACTGTGCCCCTCTGCTGCGCTCTGCTCTGGGGAGACCCCCCTGCAGTGCTGCCTCCAGCTCGGGGGGTCCCACCAGCAGAAGGAGACGGAGCAGAGGAGAAGGCAAAAAAGGGGAGAGCTCAGAGCCCCTTCCAGTGCCTAAAGGGGCTCCAGGAGAGCTGGGGGGGACTCTGGATCAGGGAGGGGAGCCGTGGGGTGAGGGGTAATGGTTTTACACTGAAAGAGGGGAGATTGGGGTTAGATATTGGGAAGAAATTCATTCCTGTGCGGGCGGTGAGCCCCTGGGGCAGGTTGCCCCGAGAAGCTGTGGCTGCCCCATCCCTGGAGGTGTTCAAGGCCAGGTTGGACGGGGCTTGGAGCAACCTGGGCTGGGGGGAGGTGTCCCTGCCCGGGGCAGGGGGGTGGAACCAGATGATCCTTAAGGCCCCTTCCAGCTCTAACCATTCTATGATTCGCTCCACTGCCATGCACCGCTGCGCCTGTGCCATGACCTGCACACATGGCAGGGAGCTTACAGCTCCTCCACGTACATCTCCATGGACCCCACACCTCTCGCTAGTGGTTCAGACACAGCTTTAGGTTACCCTGACCATCGCAGGGAGGAGTGACAAACGCTGGCTACAGAACCAGGCACCGAGAGGAAAACAACTCCAGATACCTGCAGTTGATTTTGCTTTGCCTGTCCCAATTTTGAGGTAGAGAAAGAAACCACTAGAGAGATAAGTATTTTGCTTATGAGCTGTAAAAAGTGATTTTACCTGATTCTTCCGTTTCTTTCATCTCTGATGGATCTTCTATTTCTTCATCAGACATTTCCATTTCCTCCTCTCTTCGAATACCCATTAGTTCATCATTATGAATGTTACGAATTTCCTACGGTTCAGAAAGTAGAGGGCTTTTTAAAATACAGATTACAAGGAACAGGCTGGTTGGATAAAAAGATGCTGAAATCTAAGTCTGCAAAACCCAACTTATGATACAAGAAAGGGGAAATGATTAAAAAAATTGGCACAGACTATTAGATCAAGGACAATATCTCGCATGAGCTGATCTGTCAATGCCACTGGTATTACTAACTGGTCCATTTCCCTTCTCCTCTTTGCCCCAGGGCCGGCACCCCGCCTTTCCCGCAGCAGAGTTTCTTGGTGAACCCTCTCCCCACATCTGCCCTGCTTGACCTCCACGCCATTCTCCTACATTCAGCGCCACCCAACCTCGTAACCTCCGCCGGGTCACTACCTCACGTCTCTTGCTCGCAGCACACATCCGCATGAGCATCCCCCTGCTGCCACCGGCTGCCAGCAGCGCCCTCCTGCCCCGCACACCCAGAG
>NW_009650073.1:115847-128851 GCF_000708025.1 Charadrius vociferus | reverse complement strand
TTGACTATGAGTCCATCACTTGACACTACAAATCTCTGCAGCCCCCCCCCGAGCCCACTGGGCTCCCCGGCGCGGCAGCAGGCTGCACGGCGGTGGTCTCCCTCGAGCAGGGACACCCCTCAAGGCTGAGAGGCCCCTCACCCGGCATCTGATATCTATAACGAGCTAAGCGACATTTTACAGTAATCCTAAAAGTATATTTTATGCTAACAACATTTTTGTATATATGTATATCTATCTAGATATGGATAGATGGAATAGAGGAGATTTAGATGAGATATCAGGAAGAAACTCTTGGCTGTGCGGGTGGTGATCCCCTGGGGCAGGTTGCCCCGAGAAGCTGTGGCTGCCCCATCCCTGGAGGTGTTCAAGGCCAGGTTGGACGGGGCTTGGAGCAACCTGGGCTGGGGGGAGGTGGCCCTGCCCAGGGCAGGGGGTGGCACTGGGTGGTCTTCACGGTCCCTTCCAACCCAAACCATACTGTGAGTCTACGATATATATCTCCAGCTATAGCTTAATTATTAGAAGTGTAGTAAGTAGTAGAGTGTTTGACCGCTGTCAAATCACCCCTCTGAAATCACTGTTTAATTACTATCCAATGATTGCTTAATCACCATTTGATTACCACTTAATTATCAATCATCAATTAATTATCAGTTGGTTATTATTTAATCATCAGTAAAACCCGTTTAGTTAACCCCACAATGATGACTTCTCTTAATTCACCCGTGACAGCACCTCCACCGGTGACGTCCCCTCCTGACAGACAGAGCCCGGTGGCTTGCTGGCCCCTCTCCCCGGCATTTCTTTCTCCTGCACCTTCCAAGCACTGGCCTACATGGTGCCCGGTACCACCTCGCCCTGCTTCTCTCTCGCCCCGCTGCAGCGTGGCCGTACCCACAACCCGCAGTGCTGCCCACTCCGTTCCTCCCTGCTCCACACCTCCTCCGTGCGGCTGCACGGCCACGACAGCAAAACCTACCTGAGATAGCGGTCACGCCAGTTAGACGCAGGAATTGCAAGTACACAGATGAGGCCGGAGATGACCCCACCGCCTCCTGAGCCTTATCAATGCTGGTGAAGGTTCTCTCCCCCTGTGCTCAGCCTCCACCACAGTCTCTCTCCCTCCGGCTGCTGGGATCCTCTCCTCTGTCACAGCCTTGGTCCACATTAGGCATCAGAAAGGCACAGAGATGCCACCTCCTACGCTGGTCCCTGAGCCACCCCAGCTCCTGCCCGTGTGTGTCCTTTCTGCCCCATTCACCATGTCCAGGCAGAGCCGGCCAACCCAGACGAGGTCCCCTGCTCCGGCCACCGCTCCGGCCAGCTCACACTGGGCAGCGCCGGAGCTCTGCAGGGACACGCAGCAGCCCACTTCCAAGGCAAGGGAACACCAACTCAGCCTCTCCACCCTCTCTGCCGAGCACGGCAAGCAACATTCGGAAAATGACAGTCAGTCATCCAAGGAGATGGAGATGCCACAAATGCTTCCTAGAGGCTGGCGCAGGCGGCCGAGTGTCCCTACCCGGTGCCAATTTACCCCAACTTCACTTGGATTATACACCCCCGAAACAGCCGTAGGAGAAAAGACATAGCAGATTTGCTTAGGAAATAAAGTTAACGTCCAGCTCTTTGTAGATTTTACTCTCATGGCCTGAAACTTTCAAAACCTCTGCTTGCCAGCGCGGAGCACACGTCCACCAGGAGCAGCCCACGGGGAAAACAACCGTGCTTTCAGCTTGGATGGACGGACACCGTGGGGACAGCCGTGGGGAAAGGGCAAGCACGAGGCAGACCTGAGCACAACGGGCAGCGCTGGCTACGCTTCCAAAGCAACTGCTGCCGGCCCTGGAGAGCACCCGTAAAATGGCAGCTGGGTGGAAGACCGGAGGAAAATCTTCCCATCGGTTTTAACTGACTCTGCTCAACTGCTGAAAGGCCAAAGTGGCCTCCAAGCCGGAGACGGCTGCGCAGAGCGGAGCAGACGCGGGGCCAGGCTTGGCTGGGCTGCACAGCAGGCTACGCCACGGCCCACCAGCGCCCTGCCTGCGCCCACGGGCAGCCCGGCACGGGAGAGGAAAAAGCATCAGAGAAGCCAAATGTTTGAGCCAGGCCCTTCCTAAAGCAAGGTTGGAACTAGACGATCTTTAAGGTCCCTTCCAACCTAAACCATTCTATGAGCCTACGATAAGGGAATATGCTGGCTGGTAGCTACCGTAGCATGGTGGCTCACCAGGTCTCAACCTTCCATGGCTTCTCAATGAGCTGCCAGGACGTGCTGGCACCGCCTGGGAAAACCACCTTAAATCACCATTGATAAAAATAAAACCCCGGCCTGGCCTAACATCTCCCCAACACACCCCCATTCCCTGAGCTGCCCACCAGGCTCTGGTGCGGTGACCCACAGGATTAAATTCTGCCAAAAGCTGTCCCAAGAAGATGCACCTTGTGGGTCCACCTTCCTTTAAGAGAAGACCCTGAGCTGAGGGAGCCCAGCAGGCGGAGCCCAGCAGCAAGTACTCCTGGAAGAGGCCTCACCAGTGGTCTCACAGCCTCTTCCCACCGGGAGAACTTACCTTGGAACAAAAGACAGCTCCAAACGGAGAGAGTGCTCCCACCCCAGTCATCATAAGCAATCTCAGTAAGCAGGAAAGAAGAGGAGCACTGTGGCTCAAAGCAGAAGCATAACCAGAATCAGACTCTCCACCTAACTTATCAGGTATAAAACAGAACGTCAGCTCCTCCTTTAGCTACTACGTAAGGTTTGACTCAGTGGGATTTGGAAAGAAAGTCCCAGAAGTGCGGTCTCATGAGGAGATCACAGCTGGAAACTTCCTAGGAATACAGATTCATTTAGAGTTTTCCAACGTTGTGGAGGATCAATCATCTCCTTTTTTACCAGAAGGCCACCAGCCATGTATTATCCAACTCTACAGGTTTTTCCCAGGTTGCAGCTATGTGAGAAGGTGGCCTACATATCCCCAACCGAGCAGAGATCCCAGATCACCTGTCAACTGTCAACTTTGCCCAGATTTACTTGTGATGTTAAATAATCTTAAAGGTGAAAGATGACTTCTGGCTTTGGTGGGATAGATTTGTTTTCCAAGTGTGTAATAAGGAGCTCAACACCCGAGAAAAACACAGAACCACAGGAAGAGTCACATGAGAGGGAGGGGATGCCGACCAGGGGGACCTGGGCTGGAGAAGTGGGCCCACGTGAACCTCATGAGGTTCAACAAGGCCAAGTGCAGAGTTCTGCAAGTTGCAACTTGCAGATGAGACCTACGGAGAGAGGCTTCATCAGCTACTTGATGCCCTTTTTTCTGTTGGTTAATGTTACACATGCATTGGAGTAGCAACGCGCCACCATTTCACTAAAGATTAATGTTGACATTCCTCTTGCAGGAAGAGCAGTTTGGGTGACATGCCTTCTTCCCTCAACCCCATCTTTGTCACCACCTTTAAATCCTGTATTTTACGAGCAATGTCGCTGCACGGGATAAATACGCAAATATGAGAACATCCTCCCTCAAGTTTTCCAGGCTGTCCAGCTGCAATGATTTCCACTTTAAGTCTATCAATAAAAATGTGATAAAACTGATCTCTGACAATACTTAGGGTTTGTCGGGGTTTTTTTTAACATCTCTCTAGAAATCCCTCTTGCTTTAACATTAAAACCAGCAGAAAACAGATCAGTAATTATTATTATCGTGCACAACTTGAATCAGCATACAGATGTCAATGTACTGCTACTACTAACGTAAACGCCACGAGAAAATGTATTACCTGTAACACAAGAGACGACTGAGTAATTCCCATCTTATACTGTGAATTAAGGTGGTGTTACCCACGCAAGCATCGTGCAAACTTAACATCAATACCCTGACAAGAAAGAGACCGTGCTGGAGGATCTAACACAATAAAAAATTACCAACCTCTGCTTGTTTGCACCACACGCTGATGTTCTTACGCTGAGCTTTCGTGAAATGGTCCCAAGCCTTTTGTTTGGAGGCAGAATGGTACACGGCCACTATCTGCTCGACTGTAGTATCAAATCAGCAGTCAAATCAGGCCAGAATATCATCCAGAGAGGGCGAACAAGAGGAGTAAAGGAGTAAAAAAGTGGAATCAGGCAGGTGGTTTGGCTAACCTTTTCTTATAACACTGTACTGTGCTGAAGCTATGCTCAGGAAAGGGACTCTGTGCCTGGAAAGAAAAGCGTGAACTTCGCCAGGCCAGTGTCTAATGCCCACAGAGCAACCATCAACCGGGGAAACGGCAGCTGCTCTCAGCTGGAAAAAGGGCAGGCACACGCTGCGCTGAAAAACATTCAAATACGCCGCGCGACGCTGCCTATGAGTGTAGCAGGTACACCCGGGTAGCACTCGCTCTCTAAAATGGGAAGGTTACGTACGACTGTGAACGTTGGCACTTTGGATGCTCCTCTGCCCAGCGGGCACAGTCCCACGGAAGGGGCCACGGCCCGAGCACGACCGCATCGCACCCGGGCGGGCGACAGAAAAGGCATTCCGGCCTCAGCCGTCACCTTGTTGTGTTCCTGAGATTTATTCCTTCTATTTCTCTAGAAAATTTGCGGAGGTTTTTGGAAATACAAAGCGCCTCTCCTGCATGAGAACTCACCCAACGGCAGAAAGCACATCGACCTGATTATTTTAATTTTTTTTACGCTTGTGATGTTGTAGTAAGTATAATTCTTACAAAATAAAATCAACTTTCTGCTACTTAGATTAACTTAAGAGTGGTGGAGATACCAGTGGGTCTTTTACAGAGCGGAGCTGCGTGCTACTGCCTATTACTACTTCCTCTGCAGCGCTTACTGTGTTTCCCTCTGGATGATGTGCCCATATTTTTTACCATGAACACAATTTAATAAAAAAACAATTTAAAAATCAAGTATCAAACAAGTAACAGCAAAAATTATTGAATAAAAAACCAAAAGTTAAGAATGTTCACAACCCAGCCAAGGGGCTCAAGGGGACTTCATACAACTGCGGAGAAGGTACTCTGAAAGGTATTCTTAGTAGAAAAAAGTGAAAAAAATAATAATATTCAGACTTACTAAAGAAAGGATGTGTAAGAGGCAATGAGTGGTTTAAGGAACTGTTGTAAATTACGTCTTGGAACTTGTATAGCCCACGCCTCTTCCTTGATTTCATGGTTTAATAAAGCACTGGGATTTGAAAGACCCAGGTTCGAAATGCTGTTTTGCAACAGGTTTCAGTTGTGACGGAGAACAGGGTGTCGGGAACACTCTGCCGCATCCTACCTTTGGCGAATAAATCCTGTACACTTCGCTGAGGCACCAGATTACCAGGAACTTACCTTGTCTGTGCAAGTGGAGTTGAAAAGATGACAGAACTACTAATAGACTATAATTAAAAGAGGAAAAAAATTAAGAATCCATTGTCTCCTCCCCCCAAGATGTGGACTCTTACTTCAGTAACAAGTACCACATGAAACTTTTGCCAAGTTGATGATACATGCTTATAAATCAACTGCAGCTGCACAGAAGCGATTGCTACTGCTTTTCCTGGAGTCCTTTTACCGTGGCCACTCCAGACTCTAGAAATTAAGCGTCTTCCCTACAACAGCAGACAACCAACATTCACCGCGGAAACACTACTCACACTGAACCAGAATCCCTGAGAGAGCGAGTTTGAATTTCTCTTTAGCTTCTTCCATCTCTTTCTCGTGAGCTGCTTTCTCGTTCACCAGTCTGCGAATGTGGCTGTTGGCCGACTGGATCATGGAGTAGAAGTTGTTGGCGGTCCTCCTGTTCACTTCTCCGCGCTCTATCCAGGTCAGCAAGGTCTGGATGGCCTCCAAGAATTTTGTGTCATCTGCAGCAAGAAAGGACCCCTTTACACCACAGAAGTAAGCTTTCAGACCCTTCCCCTGGCACTGCTGACCTCTTCTCTTTCGAAGGTCAACTCACTTCAGGCGGCTAATCACAGTTATGAAAGCGTGGTATTATCTGAATCCAAGGCTATAGAAAGGCTTACAAAGGCAAGTCTAGCATCAAGCTGATGGAGCAAACCATCTCTTGAGGTGTAACAAGAGGAGGACTAACCGCTAGAAACCTGCTGGAAAACTTCACGTGCCTATTCAGATGTGCTCTTTCGTGGAAGAAAATATCCTCCAGCTCCAAAATAATCAGGCCACACATGGGTCTTCAGCTTCAAAGGGAGCCTTAGGACTTACGCTAGTCCTTTTAACATGAACAAAAATGGTTTGGAAGAAACTGTTGTACTCAAGTATGGTATTGTTTTTACAAAAAGACAAGCAATTCTGAAACAGAGACGGCCGGGAGAGCTGCTGCGTGCAGGCGGAGGGCTCGGTCTGACCGGGCTCTGCAAGGTCTAGATGGCACCATCATTTCAGTTCAGCGAGACAACCACTGGAGAACACAAGTCTCTGTCCCAGCATCTGCACAGAAGGGTGGCCGTGTCCCGCAGAACAGCTTACCTTTCAGCTTCTCAGCGACAACGCTGCACTCGTGGTCAGAGTAATGGACGACGGGAGGTGGGGAGGGCGGGCGGAAGCGCTCCTCTTCCAGCCTCCTGCGGTGGCGCTCCTCTCTCGCCAGCATCCGCTGCTTACATTCCCACTCGTACAGATCATCCCGAGCCTGTGCAAAATCCACATGCAGGCGCCCGGTATCCTTCTTGTCAGTGCTGGAGCCCAGCCTGATGCGATAGCCTGGCAGTGATGACAGCAGTGTTCAGACGGGACAGATGAGGTACCTCAGGCTCCAACCACCCACCAGCGCCCGTCTCTCAATCCTACAGAGACAGAAAGTCCCTGAACAGAAGACTTTAGTGCACAGAAAGTGATGCTGGAAGAGGAAACACTGTTAGGGGGTTTGCGGCTCTCTGCCTGTGTTTTGTACATCCTAGGCAAGATCTTACACGGGCTGTTCCTCCCCTAAACCCTAGCAGGTACTGGCTCTCCTCTACACACTGGCAGGCACTGGGTCTCGAAGAGCCACTGTTTAATTGCACGGAACCTCTGAGGCTGCGGCTCTACGCCCAGCTATTCACACGGGGAAGGCAGAACCGCCTTGGTTTTTCCCCACTTTCACAAACTCCTGAAGGTGGGGATGGGGAAGGGGGAATCAGAGGCGAGGCACGGCAAAGAGGGCCGCAGGTGGATGGCGGTAATCTTTGGAACAGCCCCCATCATCCGGTGGGAGCGGGGATAAGGTCAGCAAACGTGCACGCCCACCATGTGGGAGCTCTTCTCACCACCAGGAAAGTTTGCGGGACTCCTTTTCTGGACGCACAAACATGCTAGAAGGCTCTCCTCTGCGGTTAAGAAAAGCACAGGTGAGATGTAGGGAAGAAAATCTGAACTAGAGAGAGACTTTGTACAGAGAGCAAGCCCGGGAACAACGCTTGTGTGCGGAGGACACTGGTGACTCTGCACATAACCATGGGTTGGGGCAGGAGGAACTATAAGCAGAGAATGCCTGCAGCTAAAGAGGCCGTATCAGCTATGTAGAAGGGGTAACCGCAAAGAGACACAACTCTTCCTGAGGGGGCATTGCAAGTCTAACTCAATTCAACCGGCTCTGGAATGAGACACGATGCTTACAATCAGTCAAAACAGACTGCAGAGAAGTTTCCGTTATTTTAAACAGCAAAGAGCATTTCCCTCACTTATCTTGACTATCTCATCTCTCTGGAGATAATACGGCCCGTGGAGGCAGTGCCCTGGTTTGGTAATATACTGAAAGAATGAATTTGGAAGGGATTTTAGCACGGAAATAGAGAGTATTACTGTATTTTTCTAGAATGGTGAAGAGTCAGGCTGCTCAGGGCAAATCTAACGAGCAGAGCAAACGTGGGTTTGGCCGGGAACGCACAATCTGGCAGCCACACAGCGCCTGGGAACAGCAGCCGTGATGTCTCCGTCCCCGAAACAAACCTCTGCAAACCCCACGGGCGCAGAACAGGGGTAAAGGCTGCCCAGGTGCTTCAGGTCTGATGAATGACAGGGAAAAAAATATTGATGAAAGTAAAGCACAGCATCCAACGAACTGAGAGCAACTGCAAATTTTTATAGGACCCTTAAGCATTATCTACAGAATCAGCCAGACATTTATCCAGGTAGGATGGGGATGGACTCTGATTGTACTTCATCCCAATATCCCGCAGCGGTCTGCAGTACCCAAGGTATCTTCCCTCTCGGGAGCCGTTTTCATGTATTTAAACAGAAATGCAATAGCAGCAGAAAAAGAGGTGAACGGACACAACATCAGACAAATCTTCCGATTGCCACAAGGCCTATCGTTACAGCTATAAATTATATCTCTGTCCCAGAATTTAAGCTGCCGTCCCGGTGAGAAACACACCTACCAGAAAGATAAAGCGCCTTGTCCACCATGAACTCCTCAGCAAAGCGGATATGACAGAAATTCTTCTTACTCTTCCGAATAGCTATGACTTCCCCGCACTGTTCAAACACTTCCATAATGATCTGCTCTGTTCCGTTTTCCGGTAATCCTCCAACAAACACTGTCTTACACCCTGGGGGCCTCTCTCTTGTTGCTGGAGGGGGAAGATCTGAAGAGAGCACGAGAGAGAAAGCAGACCAGGTTAGTTTTTGGTTTGTCAGCACACGTTCCTTTCATCTGCCCACCCCTCCCACGAGACGACCGTACCCTCCTGGCTCCCTTCAAACGTACACCTTCCTACGCTGCGTTCCACTTTCCCGAGCAGTCTCCTCTAGCGCTGCTGAGGTGCTCTACGGGAATAAGCACATTTACCGGTCTGTTTGCAAACAAAAGACCTCAGGAGCCCGAAGCCCTCCCCACGCTCTCCCCGGCACAGCAAAGGCCCCCTGAGCTCCTGTCGCAGAACACGAGCAGCCCCAGCGCCTCAAAACTCTGTCACAGGAGGTGCTACAGCTTAAAGGACTGTCCTAACGTAAAGAATATGTAGAGAACATATACAGAGGATCACTAAGGGCAAAAAGCAGTCTGTAAAGGGCACAAAAGTATTAAAGCTGAGGGAAGGTCCTGAATCAAATTTAGACTAAAAAGATATTATGGAAGAGATGAAGGAAAGAGGTAGAGCCAAGAGGTGTAGAAGGAATTAATGCTGGGTGGGTTTTTTTAACTTGTATGGCTAAAATGAACCACAGAACATAAAAGCAGGCTGAAAGTTAAGTCTGTTTGCCAGACACAGGTTGCCGAGTACGCGCACGTACCCTCCTCTCACCCTGCGGCACACGAGAGAGAGCGCGTGAGACTGCTGTGACTTGGAGAAGTGTTTCTCCAGCACCCAACTCATTTCCACGCTCAGGTGCCCACCAGGCAAGTGCAGCGAGACCCTGCCAGCTCAGTACGCGAAGGCTGAGAAGCATTACGTGCTTGTTGCCTGCTGTTCCTTACAGAATCACAGAGTCACAGACTGGTCAGGGTTGGAAGGGACCTCTGGAGACCATCTAGTCCAACCCCCACCAGAGCAGGGTCACCTACAGCACGTTACACAGGACGGCGTCCAGGCGGGTTTTGAATGTCTCCAGAGTGGGAGACTCCACCACCTCTCTGGGCAGCCTGTGCCACTGCTCCACTACCCTCAAAGTAAAGAAGTTCCTTCTCATGTTAAGATGGAACTTCCTATGTTCAAGTTTATGCCCATCACCCCTCGTCCTATCACTGGGCGCCACTGAAAAAAGACTGCTCCCATCCCCCTGGCATCCTCCCATTAAGTATTTGTATGTATTAATAAGATCCCCCCTCAATCTTCTTTTCTCTAGACTAAAGAGACCCTAAATCCTTAATATCTGGAAAATCCCAAACGAATTTCAGTGCTGAGATCCACCGCCCCTGGTTAAGTTCACAGAATTACACCACTTAGATATTTATTTAACAAGATAGTTGTACTACATTCTTTTAATTCTTTGGCTTATTTCCAGCAAAGTTCTTCCAAAAGCAATTATTAGGATTATTTTCTTCTTGTTTGGAAATGGTTCCTTTTGGTTCCCAAATCGAGCCTGACCACTGACTCCCTACAGCCTTATGAAACAACATCCTTAACCTTCTTCTCGGCACACACCAGACCTTCTGTGCCAACAACTCCTTCTAACATCCTACTCCCACTTCACAAGACGAGAAGCTGCAAGACAGCGCCCGGGCAGGGGCTCGCCCAGTCCAATACCAGTTTGTACCCAGGGCCTCCAGGAAGGACTCGTACGCTCGACGAGGCGCTGAGGTTCCCCTCTCAGGACAACACCGACCACAGCTGCTAGTTTTTCGCTGAAAACCAAGTGTAACCACCTTTCCACTACACCTTCATCACCTTATCAAACGTTCCCTCTGTCCACTTCGTCATCAGTATTAATTTCTCTTGGAAACTTCCTAAATTACTCGATCCCACCTCAACAGCAATCTCCCCAGGCTAACTTTGGTATTGAACACAGTTTTGCACAGACCGTATCTCAGATCAAAAGATAGACCTTAGGTCTGTCACAAGTACATGAAACACAAGGCAACAGCTGTAACAGAGGGCGCTGAACCCACTCATTTACAGCCAGAGATCGGGTGCGGGTTTCGAGGTCTCGGTGTTTTCGAGCTCGCCGGGTGCGGGGGTGAGGAGGAGCGAGACCCGGGCACTTGGCCCACGCTGCCCAACAGGGTTCGTTCATGCCACGAGCGGCACATCCCATATCAATTCGGAAGTTTGCTGAGGAGCTCTCTCCCCCGTGACGGCTGCCATCCCGAGAACTCCTCGCCCCGGTGCCGCAGCCCTCAGCCCGTCCCTTCCTCCCGAAGCCGCAGCGCTCGCAGGGTCCCACATGGGCTGTCACTGCGGGGAGCGCACGGCTCCTACCGACGGAGTGGGCTGAGGGGAATCCCTCTGGGTTTTACATTGGTATCGGGGTCAATATCGGTTCTTTAGTGTCATTAATGTTAATTATTGGGTCTTATCCTGTTAAATCTGTTTATATTTCAACCCTCAGGTTTCCTTGTTTTTTCCCAATTCCCCTTCCCGGGTGGGGAGGGGTCATCAGGTGAGAGAATAATTGTCTAAACAACAATAAATTGTTGTGGGTTCCTCAAACTGTAACAGAGTTCTTTTCTTTTAACATTTTCTGCCAGATTGGCTCAGATGAAGCAAAATTCCTCCCCCCCGGCAAATACCCCTGACAGATATTTGCCAGGAATTAACATTTCAGACTGCATCCGTTCGCAGGGCCAGACTGAAGGAGGGATTAAAGCAGCAGGAGAACCAGAAGAGGACAAAAGCCCCAGGGAAACAGGACCGAGCACGTCTCCCGCAGCCGAGGACAGAACCGCACGGGTCTGGATGAAGCCAAGAGCCAGTTTGTCACAAAAAGGGGAGAGAAAAGGTCTTCAAAGCAGAGAAACCACCACTGGAAGGGATTCGCAGCAGAAAGAGACGCCGGCAGCCCCGATGGAGGGGAAAGGGAGAGTACAGAGAGCGCACACGCGGGAGAAGGGGCGCAGGAGGAGACGCGCCAGGAGCACCCCGGGGGGAGTCCAGTCTACGTCGCGTACGCAGACCTTCGGCTGAAAAACCACCATGAGTGTGGCTAGAAGAAATGTGGGAGGAACACGCACCTCAAAAGCAGCATCTGAGTATTTCTGTGACGGTTACTTGTTTGCCAGCATGAGGAGACGCACAATTTTATTACAGGTTCAGAGGCCAGGAAGGGACTAACGGTGCATCTTCCTTCTAACGCAGCACTCAAATTCTTGAACTGGCTTGCCCACGAGTATTTGATTTGGAAAAAAAAAAACCCAAAAAACCACAGACACAAAAAACCACCCCAACTGTTTCCAGGACAGTAAGACAGGTTTTCTTCTGTGGACGGTGAACTAAGAGATAAATAATCAGACCGAACATTGCAAGGGTTTTATTTAAAACGCGGGGCACAGGAGCACCCGACTCCCGCTGCCGGGAGCCCCCCAGGCCCGGGGGCCATCTGCTGGCACCTTCTATTGAATTATATATAGACACGCAGTTACGAACATCTCCGGCAACTTCTCCACATAACAAAAGAATCTTTCCAGTGAAGAGCACTGCTTCTGAAAAAAAAAAAAAAGTCTTTTTTTTTCCGTTGGTAATTTCAAGACTGTCCTGTGCTGACAGAGACCCACAGACCTCTGCGGGGCCCCGACAGCGCGGCTGGGCCGTGCAGGCGCTGCAGGGAGAAGCGCGCTTTGATGGCACTTACACCCCTACCTTCCCCAGTTTGTAAGTTCTGTCCATTTTATACTGGAGAATCTTTCATCAAGGCTTTACGGGGTGGAACGCTTCTCACCCTCTGCTTGTCTGGCAGTAAGCACAGCTCACAGGATCTGACTTCTTCTTCTCTGAAGATAACAAGCCCAGCAAAGCCCTGTTTGTCGGCAGAGCTCTGGCCAGTAGGACACAGAGGTCTTGGGAACACCAAGCCCCAGGGAGTGACTGCTGCCAAGCTGCCTGCGTTAACGCGAGACCTGCTGCCCGGCTCTGCCATACGCTGGAGAGAGCGGATGAGGGGACCGTGACTCTGTGCAGCTCCTGCTCATCCCACTAAGTGTGGACCGAGTCAGGGGTGTCCTGCTCCATTCGCCGGGGGACAAATGGGCCATCAAAAGCTGTTAACTCCTTTCCCAAGTCTGCCTGGGAAGTACATCTTGTGCGGAGGAACCCAGCCCCAGGACAAGCAAGGCTTTCGACACCGTCTCCCACCTCATCCTCCCAGGCAGCTCAGGCAGTGCGGGTTGGATGAATGGACAGTGGGTGGCTGAAGAGTGGGTGGCAGATGGAGCTCAGAGGGTTGTGGTTAGTGGCGCAGAGTCTGGTTGGAGGTCAGTAACAAGTGGTGTCCCTCAGAGGTCAGTACTGGGTCCAGTCCTGTTCAACATATTCATCGATGATCTGGATGAAGGGATAGAGTGTACCATCAGTGAGTTTGCTGATGACACAAAACTGGGAGGAGTGGCTGACACGCCAGAAGGCTGTGCTGCC
>NW_009650073.1:97072-115262 GCF_000708025.1 Charadrius vociferus | reverse complement strand
CAGAGAGGTGGGGGAGTCTCCCCCTCTGGAGCCATCCCAAACCCGCCTGGACGCCGTCCTGTGCCACTGCTGGAGGTGCCCCTGCTCTGGTGGGGGTGGACTGGGGGAGCTCCAGAGGGCCCTTCCAGCCCCCACCACTCTGGGGTTCTGTGAGATATAGTGAAAAAAGAATACCATGGACAAAATCAGAACTTACTTGGACAACAGAGTGCTTAAGGAGAGGATTTGAATAACACTAGAAATATACTTTAATGTTCTAAAAAGACGTCGTGCTGTGAAGAACTCTGTGACTATATCAAGTTTCTCAGATAAAAGCTGAAGAACAACTGTATCGACAATGATACTGCAAATGACATTTCACCAGGTAGTTCTTGAGCCAATAAGAAGTGACACTTGAAATCGATGGGGCAGTAATTTGTAAGCATTAAGGATGTTAGAGAACAGCTAGCAGCAAAACACATAATCTTGATGGAGCAACCACGAGCTGATCCCCTTTAATTAAAATGAAACACTAAAAAAGCAATATTTTTGCTCTGAGTTTTGTAACTGAAGAGACTTTTATTTCATAGCAGCAACTTTAAGAAATTAAAGGAACT
The DNA here is from genome assembly GCF_000708025.1 of Charadrius vociferus. NCBI lineage: Eukaryota > Metazoa > Chordata > Aves > Charadriiformes > Charadriidae > Charadrius > Charadrius vociferus. Next base: position 114,666 of record NW_009650073.1, on the reverse strand, counting down.
GGTCTGAAAAGTTCTAAGGACTTGAATGTACTTGAAGCTTTCAATAAGTGAACTGGAACCTGTATGTCAAAATAAGGGGGGGGAAAGCCTAACTGGGTGAGTAATCATGCCAGAACAGACTTCAGAAATACACAGAGAGTCTGCAAGAAACAGGGAAGGAACTGATTATCATAGAAACGTACAAGCCTGAAGCAGAAAGTGAGGGCAAAGTAAGATTTGAACAACAAAAAAAAAGTAATCAAGACAACATAGAAACTTTTAATGGAAATTAATACAAGTACCAAGAAGTCCCTCAGCCAGAAAAATCCCAAAGTCTAAAACAAAGAACTGGAACAGACTGGATGCTACTTACGTAACCGGAAATGTCTGTTCTAACAGCAATGGCTAAAGATATCCTCCAAAACCAGGAAATGAGATCTCCTCCTTATCTCTATCGCATCTACATTTTGTGGGCTATTTCACCCCTTTCCTCTCTCCCCGCACAATGGACAGGTGACGATGTTTCTCCCCCCTCTGTTTTTTATAACACAAGTGAGGAGAAAGAGTCCGTCAGCTAGTTCGAAAGAGATCCTCGTTTCTTGCTATAGCCTGGTGAGCCCTGACTGTCCGTTTCTTCAAGTGTTCTGTCTTACTTCCAAACGCCTCTGCTCTCCTTCCACCACATCCCACAAAATCCAGAGCGCGGACCATGCTGGCTGATCCACCGCCCTTACCTCCAAGAGCTCACCGTCTCTGAAGCCTTAGATAACACATGCAAGAATCCCACCATGAAGTTCAAATACCCAAATATCCATATGGAATGCTTTCTCCCCCAGTCCTTATCAATTTAACAACTCAAAAGGCTATTTACTGAAACGGCTTCTCCTATTGCTCCGTCACCTGCTTGCCAGCATCTGGTCCGGGGGGACTCCCCCCAGAGCCATGATGTCCAGGCAATGGAATGGCTCTTCTCTCATATACAATTTTTTTTTTAATATATATATACACACACACGCACACAGGTATTCCTATATAGACAGAAACAGGAAAAAACATAAACGGAGAGTTACGTGGGTTAGGTGGGAAGAGAGTGCAGCTTTTGCAGTGAATGATCTCCTTCACAGCAGGCATGTCCGGGGGGATGGGAGGTGGGACGATCCCCAAGCCTGGCATCATGGGGTTGATCGGAGGGATTCCAGTCATCATCCCAAGAGCAGGATCAAAATCTAAATGGGGGAGAGAATAAGGCAGTCAGGTAGTGGTTTGGACTTGTACTGTAACTGTTTGTTCAGACAGCGATGGAGTGCTCTCCCTACATGTGTCAGTGAAAATTTGCTGAAGAAACAGCAACAGAGAGGGAACATCATAATACAACTCACCAGATAGACTTGTGCCCTTAGAACAACTTTTCAACAATGGAACAGTTTTTACTGCCTCAGCCAAATAGATTTTCTCTGTTCAAATAAACTACTTCCTTTTCCACTCTGCGGACACCATCTCCCATCTAGCGCCAAGCCCTTCCCCAACCAGTATCACATTGGCCATATAAAGAAATCTGTGCCATATGGAAACAGTGTAAAACCCAACCTGGTCCCGTTCCGTGAAGCACTTCAGTAGTGCAGACAGCCTGTGACACGGGGTTAAGGGCATCACCTCGCAAACCAGACAAGTGTACCTACTCCAGCAGCTGAGGACGTGCCAGAATAGTTCTGGGTAAAAGGCACGGAAGCGTTTAAGCACACACCTCACTGCATGCCTCACCCCGCTTAGCTCGTTTCTAGGCTTTGGTTGGCACTCTGACTATACCTAAGTAGCACGTTACTTGGATTTTGCCCTTAGAGTTGCCTCTAATGTCAAATAAAACTAAACAGAGCTGTCAAAGGAGGGGTATTTGATCCGTTCAGAAGTTGCAAACCGTGGGGAAGCAATACCTGCAGGCAACCAAAACGGCAACAGCATGCCCAGGTGCCCCACTGAGAAGGCTCACGAGTTGAGAGTGTCAGCAGCTAAGCTGTGAGGAGAACCAGTACCACCAGGGCCAGCTGGTACTACTGGGGTGAGATCTCAGGAAGAACCATCACTACTATCCCCTTCCAGTGCCTAAAGGGGCTCCAGGAGAGCTCGGGAGGGACTCTGCATCAGGGAGGGGAGCAGTGGGATGAGGTGGAGTGATTTCACACTGAAAGAGGGCAGATTTAGATGAGATATTAGGAAGGTATTCTTCCCTGTGCGGACGGTGATCCCCTGGGGCAGGTTGCCCCGAGAAGCTGTGGCTGCCCCATCCCTGGAGGTGGTCAAGGCCAGGTTGGACGGGGCTTGGAGCAACCTGGGCTGGGGGGAGGTGTCCCTGCCCAGGGCAGGGGGTGGCACTGGATGGTCTTCACGGTCCCTTCCAACCCAAACCATTCCAGGATTCTGTGATTCTCTCTGAAGACCTCGGCAATCCCAAAATACCACAGGACACTACCACATAAGACACAGTCCTGAGCACTTCATAGCCTCTGAACCTGGCTGCCTGTTTCAGCTGTAGACACATAAAGTTAATTTTGCAAGGCACAGACAAAAGTTACAAACAGGCAGAAGCGAGTGGTGCAGAGGCAGCATTCTCCTCTGATCCCAAGCTGGCAGAGTTTCAGATGTTATTCATATCCCTAAGGCAGGACAATATTTTTGTACGCCTCTCCTCACAGCCACTACTTACAGTAATCCCGATGAAAGAATCTTTTACTGCCCGGATTGGACGTTTGAGGTTGGTAGTTGAATGCTGTTTTCCGTTGTATTTTGGAATATTTCACCTGGGGCTACACTTCTACACTGTTCACGCACGTTGCTTTCCGTGCTGAATCTGCATTTCCTTCGACTCAGTGCGAGTGTTGCTGTTCATTTTACGTCACACATGAACAGTCACAGTAAAAACACAGACCTGAGGCAAACCCTCTGCCATGAAAAGGGTGTTTCAGAGGAAAGCACAAGAAATCTTCCTGTAGCCAACTGTGAAATATGGATGTAGGGATACAGGCGAATTGTATCCGTATGAGATACGTCCGTTGGTCCGTGGCCGGCTGATGATGGGATGGGCTTGTCTATGACACCTGGCTTGGAAAGTTGCGGAATTTTAATATTTAAACTTTAGCAGATTTCAGAGATGATACTGTCAAAAATATCAGGCAGACAGCACTGTTTTCAGCTAAATAGCTTTTTCACTTGCCTTAGAAGAAATATTTAAAAATGATGCAAGTCTATCCTTAGCCAGAGCCCCATTCCACAGTGCAGGTGGCCTGACTGCTCCCTGTGACGGTGCTACACGACTCCCCAAAACACACTGCGCACACGTTCCCAGAGGAAACGGGCTGTAGGGAAGGCCAAGGGCTGGCCTGAGTGATGGAGGCTACACCTGAGCAACTGCTGTGCCGGGGACAGAGGTCTCGGAGCTGGAGCTTGGCTCACAGGCTCGGAGCAGGGAAGAGAGGATGGGGAGAAGCTACCCCATCCCAGATCTCCGTGGTTTCAATTCCCGTGTCGCTGCGTTGAGGTTTGTGATGAAGGTCACCTCGTGGATGGCTGTGACCTTCAGTGACAAAACTGACTGAAGATGTGAAGCGGCTGGAGAAAAACTGCAAGACTTCGTGCTGAGCAAGTAACATCCCCACCCAACCTGCGACAAAGGTATTGCCACTGGTGGCAAACTGAAGCGCAACAAGCGCAGGACAGTCCCTTTGCTGAAGGGCTGAAGGATGCTCACCAAAACCAGCATCCTGATCTCCAACTTACCAACGCATCTTCCGGATTTCCTAGGTTTAGGCTGGGATGCTCATTACTTCCCTCCCTTACGGCAACATCTCTGCCAGTAAACTCAATCCCAGCTGTGAAGAGTTAGACCAGTCCCACAAACACTGGTCTGGGCCAGCCAGCCCGTGGCACGCAGCAGGTACCGCAGCAGGTACCCCTTCAAGCAGCACAGAAGCCACCCCAGGACACCGGCTCTCCACAGCCTCTGCCCTGCTACGCACAGCCTTGGTACCCTCCTGTTAAAAGCCCTCTTGAGACGGTAAAGAAACTCTTCATCTCCCTAGAGCTGTACCCCAAAACGCCAGCGGGGAGCGATCTGGACCTTGCCCATTGCTGCCTATCAAGAGCAACTGGAAGGAAGAGGAAGAGCCGAAGCTCTCACTGCTGAGACAGCACAGAGGATGGGAGACACGGAGCAACGGCGATCTGCTGGAAAACGCAGAGACTGTTCAAAACGTCCATGTGTCAGAGTCCAAGATCCCACCTGTCTCTCCGGCACGGTTCGATACAGGTACGACCTCAGTGCTGGCAGCAAGTGGGGCAAAACAGGGTACGTTTCAGCCACCTCCCCACCATCCTCGGCAGGGTGGTGGCTGTTCTTCCCCGGCACCTCTGGCTGCAGGGCTGAGGTCACCCTGGGCTGTCTGCCACAAGTCAAGGACAGGCGAGTGAACCCACTGCTACAGCTTTTGTGAGCCTCTAAATTCAGCCCCTTCACATTTTATAATTATCCATGCCAACGAGAGCAGTCTCACCTTGTCCTGGTAATTTGTTACTGCCTCAAGGTTAGCTAACGGCAACGGGCACGGACGCCAATCAGAGAAAATCCTTAATGCGGGTAACAGAGGAGCTTGGGAACCCGAGGGTGGAGAAAGCCAAGACGGGTGTTTCTCTGATCAAGCGAGACTCACAGCTTTCTAAAAGCGCGAATGAATAATTATCAGAAGCAAAAGAACAAGCAGGGTAATGAACTAGCACGTTATACTGAAAAGCAGGAAGCGTGCACACGAGGCACAGGGCCCGCGGTTGTCGGAGCTGTGGTGAGCCCCACTTCATCGCTCAACCAGCGGTGTTCAAGACACCTCGCCAGCTTGCGCAGAGACCCGCTGCTTCCGTCAAGGAGCTGAGCCCATGGCGACAGGCCAGCATCCCAGAGGCTTAAAAAGCAGATCCAGAAAAGCCAGTCTCCATTTTTAAGAACAAAAAAAAAAGAAGAAAGGAAAGTCCTCAAGGACATTAAAGAGTTCAAAAGCATCAGGTCCAGCAGGTACTTTTTGCTGGAAGCCACGATAACTCTTTTTGTACAAAGCTGGCAGTAGCTGGATGGGGTGAAAGGTGCTGTGCATTCATTTTAGACATGGAGGTCTTCTTAAAGCATCTCACAACTATACGCTTTACTTCATCTGTAGGAACAGAAATTGGCTGGTAAATTCTTAAGCATTTTTAGAGATGTTTTTACTGTGACCTGAAACTTTAGTCCCACCTAGCTGTCAGCAAAGATGGGCCCAAAGCGCATCAAGCTTCCATTGTCTCTCAACTTTCATAGATACTATAGATACAACTGGTCTGAACTTCAGACCACCACTGTGCTTGGGAAGGGATCCATATTCACCAGAGCACTCCGCTCTCTTGCGGCCAGATCAGAAAAAAATATTTTGCTCCTTCTAAAACATTCTGAGTTGTTTGTGTTGGGTGCAGGCCTCCTCATCCAAAAAAGAAAAAAAGGATCAAACCCAACACCACTCGGGAGCCTTTCCCTGTTCTTACAGCAGGGATAGAGACTGGCTTCAAACTTGTGTGCTCTCCTAGGACAGACTGCTATCGATTTTTACTTGACAGAAGCACGTGAGCAGGAGAATGACATGGGAACACCCCCCCTACAGCAAAGACAAATGTGAAACAAGGCCTGGGGGCCAGAAGACTACAGACTGCATGCAAAACTTAGGGCAACTTAAGCGATGCTGTTAGTTAAATATAGCATCAGCTGCAGAGCAAACTGCCTGCTCTGTGCCACAGGAGCAGAAATAAGATTGCAGAGCGCTGCCAACAGAGGCACTCCCTCCCCAGGTGAGCAGGCTATTATTCAGGCAGGAGACAGCATCCTTCTCAAGCACTTAACAAAGTGAAGGACTGAAACAGTAATTTCATTTCAGGAGTTTGACATACGGGCATCTTGCACTGCTGAGAAACCACATACAGCACAGCTCTGCTCCTACAGGAGCACCTGAACAAGTCCTGGACAGGATGACTCACCCATGTACATGTATTCTGGACCACAAGGTAGGTCATTTCTGGAGCAGAAGCCTCCATTAATTTTTGCCATATCCATTTTACTGCCCTATTGCTTTCCTCTTCATCTCCCTCCCACCCTTTCTTTTAAGCACTTCCAGTTCAGCTTAGAATAATGTGTTACTTGATACCACTGGTTTCCTGAGCTGTGTGAGGGACGCTCCTCCTGCTGGTCCACTGCAGAGTATCTAGAGGTACCCCACAATAACCATTCTTTGCATCAAAAAACATGTATTCTCATTTCCTCTGAAATCAGCTTTAACACACTGGCATCTAAATAAATCACTTGCAGACATTAATGCATTTCAAACACAGCTTATTAATGCTTCCTGTACGTGGCAGGCATTTATCGAACTCAACTGAAATAGGTTCTTCCCAAAGACACGTTTGAAAGCAAAGGTGGGCACAGTCTGGCAGCGGTGACGTACCAGGCAGGAGGGGCTGTCCCGTCATCCCCATGGGAGCCATCCCCAGGTTGTTCATCGCAGTGGTCCAGGCAGCGGGGTCGGACATTGGCAAGCCCATCGAAATGGAGTTGAGGCTTAGATTTCTGCCACCATCTGCAGAGAGGAAAAGAAAAAGGGATGAAGAGCTTAGCATGTATGTAACCCTTCTGCAGGGCACACAGTGCCCAGCGAGGCTCTGCAGCATCAGCATCCAAAACCAGATTTGAACCTAATATATAGGAAAGAGCCAAATAATAATAGTAACAATATAAAAAACCCCACAGTTCTGTCCCTCTCAAGATGAGGTTTTACAGAAGCAAGGACTACGAAAAAACTGCCTTTCAAGAGCAGCTGAGTAAATGACGGTTTATCCACTACAATCAACAGCTCTAAGGGGCCTTAAAGGAACAGATTAAAGGCAAGGGGCACACTTCGGTTCATCCCAAGAGATTTATGAACAAAGGACAAACAGTCAGCGGGTATAAATTGTCATAATTGCACTGAATTTAACAGAGATGGCAGTCCTGTTCCAGGAGTACTTCCACTGCCATCCAAAGACGTTTCTCTTCCATGCTAAAAGGGGAAACGAAGCAAAGACCAACGTCACGCTGCTGACAGCAGCAGTACCAGTGTTATTTACTCAAGGTCTGCAGCGTTATCCGGCAATCCAGGTGGGACCATTAACATTATACAAACATGTGGCCTAATTAAGCATTCAAATCGTCAGTGATTTAGCTGGGTCAACCATGCCTTTAACTGGTCGCTTCCGTTTACCAAGACACATGCTTGTTCTTTTTGTTTGCACGGGTTTTAACTTGAGGTGCCCAAGTGCAAAAATATCTGCTTTCAAAAAGGAAAAAAAAAGCAGCTTAGCGCAATGTTAACTCTGCACAGGAAAACAATGATGAACGCTTGTTTGAAAAAAAATCTGGCTTCAACAACAGAGGGGAGTGAGGGGGGAGAAACATCAACAGTGTTACTGACTGAAGTTGTATGAAAAACTTGCCAGCTCTAACCTGAAACTCGGCAGAGTTGATATTCCCCCATCTTGTATAACCCAGGACACAACCTAGTGCACGGACTCACAAAGCTCTCCTGAAGCTCTCCGGAACACACCAGCAGGAGGAAATTTATTGATCGTTTATCTCACCGTGTGATTTAACGATTCAGAATTTCCATTTCCCACCCTGTTCCACCACTCCTCTCTTCTTGACCTCAGAGAGGGGACGAGAGATGGGTTCACCTTCCTGAGACGCCACCTCTACACCCCTGGTTAGAACACCCAACCCCACGTATCCCTTGGGCAATCTCCAAAACCCTCATCTCCCAACACGCAACAAATGAAGTGCTGGCAAGGTCAACCCTCCAGCCTTGGCTTTACCTTCCCCTCCTGTCACTGCCAGTCCCACCACCCTTTGCAGGACAAACAAATCGCCCGTTTCACTGTTCCCACGAGCCAAACCCTCTGCACCAGCCCAGTGCCTGCACTGGAGCTAAGCTATGTACAAAACACCATCTGCACACCTCTACTTTTCCCCTTATCTGACAGATCTCATTGGCTGGGGGAAAACAGAACAGTCTTCAAAACTGCTTAGTCCTGATGCTCAATAATCAGCAGACTTAGACAAGTCAAATATGAATTAAAGCAGCACCAAAAGAAGAACATACTACACCCCCAAAAAGGGAAAACTCAGCACTCTCAATGATGAAATCTACCTTCAGGCGTGGGTTTTGGAAGAAGACTGACTATCCTAGGTTCATAGCAAGGTGTTGTAATACAGTTGGATAGATGGCAACACAACAGACAGGATCTACAGCACATCACAGCCGGCTGAGTGCAGCAAACGGGTGCTTAATCACAGTGTTTGTTCACCATTTAGAGGCAGTAACACTATTGTGACCTCAACAGATCTCACCAACTTGAATTTTATTATGATAACGTGCTCACCCACTGCTTTTTAAGTGGGAAAAACATGCATGAGAACATCCATCTTGCCTCAACATAACAACGCTAACAAATTTAGTTCCTTTCAGACTTCTCTAAATCCCTAATCCTCAGCATTATCTACTTACATACAGCATCTCCCTCGGTTGTGTTTCAAACAATCAGCTCTTGCGATCTATGGCCCATCTCTCCTGAAAAAAAGAATCAGTGTCAACCTGTCCCCCTTTTGTAACTCCTTTGTTTCAGGAGAAGTGGGACAAGTCTAAACTTATTTATCACCATCTGTCTGTCAAGGTGAGAGTGCACAGGCTACCAGGTCAGGTCCGAAGAGGGAGAAACAGAGGATACCGAAGAAGAGAAATGGGATTACTGAGTTGGCATTTACTAGTTTAAAGCAAAGGAACAAGGGGGAATGGCTTCAAACTGGAAGAGGGGAGATTGAGATGAGATCTGAGGAAGAAATTCTCCCCTGTGCAGGCGGTGATCCCCTGGGGCAGGTTGCCCCGAGAAGCTGTGGCTGCCCCATCCCTGGAGGTGGTCAAGGCCAGGTTGGACGGGGCTTGGAGCAACCTGGGCTGGGGGGAGGTGGCCCTGCCCAGGGCAGGGGGGTGGAAATGAATGGTCTTCAAGGTCCCTTCCAACCCAAACCATTCTATGATTCTATGAAACGAAATCAAAGATTAAAAAAGGAAGCACCAACATGAAAGCCAAAATACCCCAGAGAAGGCAGCAATGCAGTGAGACCATGGATCATCCCACTGCACAGGGGCGAAGAGCTGCGAGCTCCTCCGCTGCCCGGTAAGTGCCTGCCCAGAAGAGACTACACCGGGGCAGCAGGGAAAACGGTGCTCCATCTACCTACCCCAAGCATACCCGTCCCCGTCCAGAACCGTACGTATTATTCAACAAATAAGATCACTGTGTGTTATTCCCGTTGCGCAAGGTCCTGGTCTCACACCTCCGCATTCACATGCTGAAATGAAAACAACATTTCGATTGCGGGATCACAATGTGGGCAGCTGAAGGCTGTGCCAGACCAACCCACAGCCCTCCGCAAGGCTGCCCCAGGGCAGAAACCCTGCCAGCGGGGTCAGGGTGCTGGAGGTTGTCCTGTTAGAGAGCACCGCACAGCTCAGCCTGAAGAACCTGGATATTCACCGTCCCTGACAGTGACGATCAGATTTTGATACTTAAAAAGCAGATCTGCACTGAGACAATCCAGCACAGGAGAAACACAGCTTGTCTGTGGATGCAGCATATGCAAGAGGCACTTGAGACATTTAAGGACCTCCAGGTATATAAAGGAAACACACAAAATAACAAAAGGACCAAAAACTCCTGACCCTACCAACTTCCAACAGCCCTCGATGCCTCCCTTGGGGCAGGTGACAGTCCCAGCAGCTACATCCACATGGGGTGCACTCGCAAACTGACCGAAGTCTCCCATCAGCTGGGATCCACCTGATCAAGAAGCAAAACCCACCACCTTCTTCCCAGAGGAACAAAGGAGATTTCTCCCAATGTCCTCCTTCTGCCCCTCTGAACAGGCCCCACATCTGCTTTGCACACCACCTCCAGGAGCGGCGCCCAAGCACGAGGTACATTTATTTGGAAGGTGAGGTACTCACATGGCATCAATATTTTACTTGAATCCCAAGGGAAACACTCTGGCTGTCCCTCCAAGGGACTGGAGGGATGTTCAATAGCTTCTTGGTACAGAACAGAGAGATCGCAGTTTTGTAGCACATTACACTACACATTGCAAAACTGAAATCACAGTTACTTCTTGTTCCACGGTTGGACAAAACCTCTACAGGGATATGAGAAAGCCGTCTTCTCGCTGGCTGCATCAGAGACAACAGGGTCTCTAAAGCGAGTCCTGCTTTGGCTGCAAGGAGGTATCTTAGGGCAACTCATCTCAGTTGCATCAAGAAAAGAGGATGTAGAAGAGTGAACATGGAAAACATTTGCAACCCAAAAAAAGCTTTTCAGAGATAATCTAGAGAGAAAAACAAAGAGCTTTGCAAATCGCCTTCCCTCGGTGAGATGGCCTCCTGCTGCAGAACCGCACCGCTGCCTCTGGTAGCCTCTACCAGAAAGCTGCTAATATTGAGATATTGTCCAATTAGAAAAATAGGATAAACCTATTGAGACAGGCATAGAGATTCCACAATGCTTAAAAAAAAAAAAAAAAAATCAATACAGAAGTCGCCTTTGTTTTGCACAGAAACAGCAACGAGCCCTCACCCAAAGCCGTGCAAGCATGGAACCACAAACACCAGTCTGACCACAAGCAGTACCAGACCGCAGCTCCGTTGCCATCTGTCCACCTTCTGCATTAACACCTCAGCCTCGCAGCTCGGTTCGGTCCGCGCTTATGTGGATGCCTTGGCTACTGCCAGCCACCGAGGTGCTACTCGGCTCACCTGGAGGAACGTTTGTTCTCTTCCTCTTCTTGCCCGGATCGCTTCCATTCTCGGCCGGGCTTTCCGACACCCGCGGGCTGGCAGCGCTGCCGAACGGCACAGACTTGCTGTTGCTGGCAGGATCCAAGGACAGATGGTTTAAGCCTAAAAGAGAAAAATACACTCAGGGACGTTCTTTAAATTGGTTTGTGATGCTTTGGGATCACAGTAGTAAGAGAAATGCCCAGTCCCAGGTACGAGCAGCCCTTCAGGCCCCTGGAGGAATTGTGCCTCCTGTTTACTGTCCCCAGCTACACCTGATCCTGATGTGACACGGACACCACTTTAAAATACTACTCACAAACATTAATCCCAACACCCACACAAATAAAAGTGTCTGATACTGTAAACCAGGGGTGCATCTCCCCTGCGTTGTACAATATTTCATGTTTGGAAATTCAGAGGTCGGAATTTTTTTCTATTTCTTCCCATCCAGGAATATATTTGTAACAGTTACTTAAGTTTCACCCAATTTGTCACCAGTTGTGAATTCACCTGGACTATTTCCTCGCAAAAAACAAGGCACGTCTTAGACGATCTTCAAAAACATAAGGTGCTATTGTAATTTTTATTCAAGGAGTCCAGCAAGCAGTTGCCCCCCTTCGTAGCCGAGGAAGGGCTCTCTGCAACGCGCATCCCCGAGGAGGGGAGCTCACAGACCCAGCCGAGGGGACCAAACTCCTCCTCAGTCACATGATGGATCCACTATCAGAGTCCAAACAAACTTCTCCGGCCTCAGGGCTCGTATTCCCTCTCCCCTGCCCCGCAGCACAGGAAGAGGTTTTCCTTTGCAGGCACCCACTTGTCTCGGATCCCCCCTCCGCCGGTCCTCAGCCACCCCACCACCACCCGCCCCGCGTGCTGGGTGCCTCCAGACACTCGTTTTGAGAACCACAGCACTCAAAGACAGAACGCCTTGAGTCCTGTTGCTCAAAGTTTGTTATTGAGAATAGAGCAGACCTACCGACGAGTTAGGTTTACTCAAGAATAAATTCAGATTGACCCACACACAAAGTAAGTCAATCTATGGTGAAGATATAAAACCAGAACAGTTAAGAAGGTATGTACCACCGAGACCCCCTCTGCCTGATAGTACACTATGTTGGTTTTCGATGCAGCTGTCCATCTTTTCAACAGCCATCATCCACCCAGTGAGCTGAGATACCCCACGATCCTGGAGAACACCAACATAACTCACGTTCTCCAGGAAAGATCCTGAGAAAGGAGACACCAAGGCCCACACAGACCCATGAAGACCAGAACTGGGTTTCAAAAATAGTGCAGCTTTTTAAATATTCACTAACTATAAAGCACACTTTGAAATATTAAGTAACCAACAGCCTAAATATTACTTAAAACTCACTTAGCTGATCACTGGGAGAAAGTTTTGTTGTGTTTCCCGGGAGTTTTAAGTTTTTCCTCATTCACAAACATTCCCATCCCTACACAGGACAAGTTAGTTCAGTGTTGAGCCTAAGTTTCTCAGGCGTGTGTTTACCACACAAGTAAACAAGAAGCAACAGTTAAGTACAAGCAAGGAGAAATACGATGAAGCAGAAGGAAAGCTGGCAGAAGTAAGTGCTGGCTGGTGGGATGGCTTTCGCGCTGCCCTTCACACATCCAAGCACTTCCGCGACACGGAGCTGGAGCCTGGATGCTCAGGCAGCCGGGAGAGGCGAGCGGCGGCGCCGGCTGCGTTTGAAGAGCACCCGTTGCGCCAGGCTCAGGCTGCACACGCGGTCCCCACCGCCAGGATCCCGCGTCAGCCCGCGAGCCTCCGCGCCAAGGCTTGCCTTTGGACGGGTCACAACCTCCAGAAGCAAACCAAGAGAAGGCAGGCGGGTGCGCTGCAACGTCTCACTGTCTTAGTACAAGAGGTTTAGTACAAAAGACTCCTACACCTACTTAGGCTGTCAGTCAAAAAAAAGTTTGGGGGGGGGGAACAAATTGCCCTAATGGACCCAAGGAAGTTTCAGAAAACCCATAAAGTGCGGGAGGAAGCGTAACGAAGAACATCCAGTTATAACGCTGACAGCACATGGTCCTGCCAGGCTCCCACAACCTGACAACTGTAGTCCTCGGATGGTTTCTTCTCCTGAAATAGCTTCTTTGGAGTTTATTTCCTGACATTTCCCCACCTGGCTGACCAAAGCTGCAACTACCTTCAGTGTATACTGACCAGTATACACAGGAAGAAGAGCTAATGATGCAGATTTGAACTAAAGAAAACCTGTTTTGCAGCTTCCAGTGTAGTTCCTAATTCAAGGTATTGCATCCATTTCAGAGTAATTCTACGCTAAACCATCTTTTAGATGACCACCCTCCCCAGACCTGTGGTGGACAAATTGCAGGTGACGGTCAATTAATCACATTTACGTGCCAGCAGAATGCAGTCCCAACCATTCCCGGCTCTCCAAAATGATCTGTTTCTAAAAACTACAGGTAACGAGAAAAAAGTACCGTGTAAACAATTCCAAATTACCAGAGGCTTCAAACATAAAGCTTCAAGTATGCAACTAATCACAGCAAGAGCAGAATAATGCCCTTAATTAAGCACAGAGTTCGTTATTCCACCTTCTGTCATACTCAGGTCTTGCAGGGATCAAGACTGAAGGGATGTTAAAATATCCTCTTTGATTTATTTTTGCCTCAGCAAACTCACTCTGAACAGTCAATAGGGGGAAAAAAAGAAACACCACCAAAAAACCACAAATACTTTTTGCAGACCCATAGATAGTGATAAAAATAGCTGTATGTCTGCCAAGGCGTGCCGGTGTTCCTGGGGGGAGGGAAGTCAGCAGAACCAGAGGAGTACCAAAGGTGACAACTATGCCATCTCAACGCGCTGGCATTTGCACCAAACCTTTCTCTAGACACACTGCAGCATCGTGATTTCTATTCTAGAGGATTCCGCTTCCAAGAACCTGTTAATAAACACGGTTGCTGTGTACGGCTGTAAATAGACAAGAGAGTGGCTACAGAGAGTCTGAAGGCGCTCCTCTCTCAGCTACTGAAAGGTGAGAACGCAAGAAGCGGCCAAAAAGACAAGTACTATTCAGCTGGCAACAACAATAGTCACGCCCGACTATGCAAGATGCCTACAAAGCCGTTTCTTAAATACCCTAAAGTCAAAATATCACCGAGGTCATGAGGGCTCAGAAAAACAAATCTCAAATGCGGCAGGTTAAAAATAGAGAGAGGCTGTGCGCAGCAAAAAGAAGAGGGAGAACAGAAAAGGAGCGATGGTAAGATTGACCTCTATTATCATCCAGCTGATGGAAAAGGCGACATTAAACTTGAAAGTGTGTTTTCCCACGCTTGGGCGTAGGGAAGGATGAGGACACGCAGCGATCCAGCCGGACACTCGTGCTGCCAGGCCTGAAACGGATGGACGTCCTGCTCGGGCTGAAGGCGACACGCCACACGGACACTCAGCATTCACCAACTCCTGGATGTTAAAGCACATCGCGCAGGAGACTACTTTCTAACCCACTGAAGAGCAAAGGCAGCTACTTACTCCAACTATTTCCATCCTCAGCTTGCGCTAGCGTGCTTGATTAGGCTCTGCGGTATAGGAAGAGCGCTCAGATGCTGCATCTGCTCCGATGGCTGTGCTGGGGAGGGAGGCAGTCATCTCCAGCAGAGGGGAGATAACAAGGAGTGAAAAACTACTTGCATTCTTTGCAAAAAAAATTGTTATTAATGTATTAATAAGACAACCTCATGAAGTTCAACCAGGCCAAGTGCACGGTCCTACAGCTGGGTCGGGGCAATCCCCAGCACAACTCCAGGCTGGGCAGAGAATGGCTGGAGAGCAGCCCTGAGGAGAAGGGCCTGGGGGTGCTGGTGGGTGAGAAGCTCAGCATGAGCTGGCAATGTGCGCTGCAGCCCAGAAAGCCCCCGACATCCCGGGCTGCATCCCCAGCAGCGTGGCCAGCAGGGCGAGGGGGGACTGTGCCCCTCTGCCGCGCTCTGCTCTGGGGAGACCCCCCTGCAGTGCTGCCTCCAGCTCGGGGGGTCCCACCAGCAGAAGGAGACGGAGCTGTTGGAGTGGGGCCAGAGGAGGGCACGGAGATGCTGGGAGGGCTGGAGCCCCTCTGCTGGGAGGACAGGCTGGGAGAGTTGGGGGGGTTCAGCCTGGAGAAGAGAAGGCGAACGGTTTTAAACCAAAAGAGGGTAGATTTAGACTAGATACGAGGAAGGTATTCTTTCCCTGTGCGGGCGGTGATCCCCTGGGGCAGGTTGCCCCGAGAAGCTGTGGCTGCCCCATCCCTGGAGGTGTTCAAGGCCAGGTTGGACGGGGCTTGGAGCAACCTGGGCTGGGGGGAGGTGTCCCTGCCCAGGGCAGGGGGTGGCACTGGGTGGTCTTTAAGGTCCCTTCCAACCCAAACCATTCTATGGTGCTATGGTTTTGGAAAAAACCAACAGATTCCTTCGCCACGGGACAAACACTGGGGTCTATGGGAAGCAAAGGAAGCTCTCTCAGCTGCGCAGCCGGTGCCCTGCCAGTTCGGCCAGGAGTCAAGCTGTAAGAGAGTGCCTGAGCCAATGGAACAGCTCATGCCAGAGCAGGAGGGGGCAGTCCTGCTCCCTCCCACCCCCCGTATGCCCCTGCCAGCCCGGGGGGGCTCCGGTGACCCCATTCGGCTCTCGCCCCAGGCAGAAATTAATGCAGCTCCTGGGAAGTGGACAATGTTCTGCTAGGATTAGTATATTTAAGTTGCTCACAGAGGGCTCCAACCCTAACCTGACATATGTAGGAAGGAGCAGAAAAAGCCTCCAAATGCTCTTAAGCCTTCAGGCCCCGTGACCCTGACTATCCACCGTCTCTCCATCGCACACCAGGCACCGCACGGCTGCAAACCAGTTCCAGACCAGCTGAGCCAGCAACACCTCTCCTGCTTTAGCATGCAGATTGACAAGAGGAGACCTATAAAAGGAGGAGAAGAGACCACGGTGATGGAAAACTGAACAGTAATTAATAAGTACTTGTTTCTCTTCTTGTCTTATACCATTTCTATTTGAAAACACCCAGACCTCAGGCACTGGCGTTAAACACTGCCCCAAAGGCAGCTAGATGAAGAGCAATTAAACAAGAAAAGACAGGTATATTCCCAGAATTCATCAAGCCCTGTGAAAAGCCCAGGAGGGCAGCTCAGGAATTAACAGCATTCCTGAGGAATTCTCCTCCCGCTTATCTCCTGCACTAAAAGGTCAACCTGTTCATGACAGCTTGTTTAAGAGGAGCGAAGGGGAGGTTGGTGCGACTGCAAGTAAAACACTCCTGACCAGGCACAGGAACACGACCGCTGACTTGGTGACAGGACAGACGCTGTCCTCAAGTTCCCAGAGTCCTTCTCAAGCTGGGGGGATGAGCAGCAGCCGGGCGAGCCTGCAGCACCGTCTCTTTCAGGCATTATATGTCATTAAGAAGAGATGGAGTAAGGAAATCTCGAATCAGCCCCTCAACCTCTCCCTTCTCAGCTGACCCTCACCTTAAGCTTCACTGCTGCTCTGGGAACCTGTCAACTCTGCCCCGCAGCACAGGGGTGAGCTCGCAGTGCGGCACCAACCTCCAGCAGCACAAACAGCCCCAGGCGCTGCTGTGCGTGCCCGAGGACCAGCAGCAGAGCTTGGAAAACACCCTCCAAAATGAGTACTGCAGTTTGAAACAGGACCGGTTGCCTAAAAGGATGAAGTACGTGATGTGCAGGAGGATGAGGTGGATACGAGCGGTAACCTGACAAGGAACACGGAGACTTCAGTTCACCTTGTGTCACCTGCCAACGTCCTGAGCTGAGCAGCAGGCCGGGAATCGCTGGGTGCCCACCCACAAAGTCGACTTTTTCAGTGGAAGAGTCACACCAGAAAAGGCTGCAGTGAAGCAAGAGCCAGTTCTTCATTCAGACCTGCTTATCTCAAAGCAGTCACACAAGTTTTTAATCTGGTGTCACTTAATTCAAAGCCAATCTTCCTCACCAGCAAGAAAAGGCGTATTGCAGACTTAAAACTGCGAGCTTATGTGATAAAAGCTCATTTGCACACACACAAAGGAGCAGAGAGAGGCGGTGAAGGTGGGGGAGCCTGAATGATACCTGACTCAACTCCTCCCAGGCCCACCACAGGAGAGCCATGAGTCCATTAAAGCCCACATCCACAAGCCCAGAGGAGCACAATGGCAGGTGGGAAGCCAAATTACAGACACACAGGAAGGACACTCTGTTGGCACCTCACGCAGGGATGTCCCGGGAGAGCCCCAGCCTCCATCCCCAGGCTGTCCCCGGAGAGCCCCAGCCTCCAGCCATGAAACCCACCCAGATGAGTTAAAGCCAAAGCAGCTTTTGGACTTGCACAGCAGATACCTGTGCCATCCTTCAGAGGGACCTCAAGGGGGAGTCTCCGTACCTTCGAGGCAGCTCTCTCTCTTCGTACAATACAGAGGGAGCCTCGATAACCACCCTATGAACAGCCAGACCTAAAGTCTCATCTCCTAACACTACTTTAAAAGTTGATACCATTTTGGACATACTCCACTGTGCTGCTCAAACACAGCCTTAAACCTAAAGGTGCGAATGCCATCTTTAGGAGAGGGGCTCCTCCTCCAGCCTGGACATACAGGCATCCCGACTCTAAACTGTGCCAAAGCTGGTGCTCTACTCCATAAAAATAAGCAAGGCTATC
>NW_009650073.1:88286-97020 GCF_000708025.1 Charadrius vociferus | reverse complement strand
TTGTGACACTTCAAATTTCCCACCACAACCTCCCACACAGTCTCAACCTGAACCTTCAGCAGCACCTTTTCCCCACATGCAAGGTCTCCAAGAAGAGACCTCTGTTGTTCTCACCAGTCACGCGGCTCCGAGGGCCTTGACAAAAAGCGTGTCCCGTGTCCTACACTAAATCACACCGTACCCACGCTGACATTTCCTCCCAGTGCTACAGCCCTGGGTTTCACTGCGATTCTTCCTCCCTGCTCTCCTCAGAGAAACTGAGGGACAGCTTAAGTGTGGGGCTGAGTTGTTGCTTTAAATAAAGTAAATTGGGGAAACTGTTTTCCTGTTAGATTTTTTTGGGGTCACGCTGACCACGGAGGAGCTGTGGTGTGTGGACACAAAGTGTGTTCCGTCAGGCTCACGCTCTCCTGAACACTCTAAGAAGTCACATAGGATGAACTCTGCAAGTTGGGCCAAGGCTTCTAAGTTTTCTAACTTTGGATGAAAACAAAGACCCAGACCTCTGCAGTTACATGGTTGTCTGCTCTTCTAGATGACATTTTGTGGATCTGCAAATCTTCGAGATCATCTGAACATCGACACCTTAAGCCAACCACTGAAAACTTCTGCAAGCCATGACATGTTGTGGCTTACCTGCGTATTTTCCTTGCAGAACACTGCTGTCCCAAATACCTCTGAAGAACAGTAAGAAACGGTTTGCTAGCAAATGGACCGAGGCCTCAACTGCAAGCTTACAGGGCTGACTTTTAATTTGCTACTTAATAGGCAGCAAATATAAAGAATGCTAAACAGGCATAATACGATCACAGTGCCCCATGCCAGGAATGCAACGTGCCGCTGCAGCCCCTGCAAGCCACGGGCAAGAGTGCTGCTGAGAGCCCCCATGAACCGGATTGACAATCATCAAGTTATGCTGTCAAAAGGGGATACGCTCACAAGGGCTGTGACATTGCCGGGAGAAATAAAACAGGTTGTACAGCTGGAGCTTTCGGAGCCGCATGTAGACATTGGAAAGAGACAGCTATAACAAAAATACTGTCAAACCAAAAGCAAAACTCTTACCCAACAGTCACAGATGGGGATTCAACCAATAAGTGACCATGTTGCAGCAGAGGATGGGGTCATCCTAAGCTCCCTATAGAGAGGGGACAACAGTTACCCGCACGGCCAACCACGGTCCGCACAGCCAGAGTTAGAGGACAATTCCTCTCACCCAGGAACACGGCAAATCAACGTGCGCTTGGTCACAGGAACCACACCACTGCTGGTGCTGACAACCCGTCACTCACTATGGACTCAAAGCAGCGTCAGCTCCCGCAGGCTGCTCAGGGCACTCTCCAGTTGGGTCCTGAATATCTCCAAGGTCAGAGACTCCACCAGCCTCAACGGGGGCAACCCATTCCCGTGCTGGACCACCCTCACAGCAAGCACAGTTTTCTCCTGTTTAGCTGAACTTCCTGTGTTTTGATGTGTGGCCTTTGACCTTCCACTGGGCACCACTGAGAAGACTGACTCCGTCTTCTTTACAGTTTTCCATCAATGTGTATTTGAAGGCATTGATAAGACCCCCTCTGCTCCCACCCCAAGCCTTCTCCCGGTTAAACAATCGCAGCTCTCCCAGGCTCTCCTCACTAACAGATAACCCAATCCCTTCATCACATTAATTACCCTTCATCAGATTCGCTCCAGAACATCCGTGACTCTCTTGTACTGGGGAGCCCAGAACTGGACACAGCACCCAGGTGTGACCCCACCAGCGCTGAGGGGACGCATCCGCTCCCTCAACCCGCTGGCAATGCTCAACCGAACACAGCCCAGGACGCTGCTGACCTCCTTTGCCACAAGGGTACGTTGTTGGCTCATGGTCAACTTGAGGTCAACCAGAACACTCAAAGACCTTTTCCACAGAGCTGCTTTCCAGCAGTTTGGCTCCAGCACGTACCAGTGCATGGGGTCATTCCTCCCCACGGTGGGGGCCCCTCATCACAGGAGCTGCATAAGGGTGACAGTAATATAAGTAAAAGTTCAGTGGAGTGTTTTTGGGGGAAGACGGGTGAAGACCAGTGTGAAATCAATGAGTACCTAGAGGACGAGGATGCATTCAGCTCAGCATTCCTTCAACAAATGCATTTCTAACTACCAACATGCGTGCACTACCCGTGAGAGATGTGGGCAAAACCCAGCAGAAGCATCATAAAGACAACCAGAGACATCCCTGGGAGAACAGACTGTGGACTTGCTCCAGCCACTTCATTAATATCCCACTTCCAAAAAATGTATTATTTATGGGCTCTCCATTAAACGTAATCAGATATGCCCTCTAACAGATGCAACACATGATCCCCAGACGTGAATGCAGCAACATTTTTTGTGCTGGTACAAATTCATGGTGTCAGATTAATGCTCAAAGGTGACCACGCAGGGCGTGATTCGGGCACCAGTACCAGGAATCCAGATCCAGGCTCACTGTCTCATCAGGCCATGGCTTAGGTCATCCTGTTTGGGAGACCACACCAAGATCAGCGAAGAGGTCAGAGTTAAAACCCTCGTTTTGTTCCCACTGGAGGATTTGGTTTTGTTTTCAACCTCAAGCCACACAACAACAGTTGTGTCCTACCAAGCAATCCTAAAACAGCCACACCAGTACAACGAAAGGACGGGAGTATGAACAAAACCAAAAAATATTATATTGTTCTCAGATTTCCAGAATAAGCAACTGGCTTTCCTGTAGCCTTTTTTCCAGCTGGTACCTCACAGGCCGACGCCGCACGCTGCGGCAGCGCTGAGGCAGCAGGGATCCCTTCCTGTGAACGCCTGCATTAGGATGTGGGGTTTAAAGAGCTCAAACGCGATTGCTTCAAATCAAGCTTCACGTTCGAAAACATTACCAAACTGCATGAGCAAAGGAGGGAAGTCTGCACCCCTGCTGTGAAACTTCATTCCAATTTACAGCTTTTTTTTTTTATTCTGAGACAATTATTTCTCAACACAAGAGCTGGTTTAGAGCTACCCTCCTCATTTGATACGCTCCTCCATAGTGCCTAAACCTCCTCAAAAGGTAGAAATAGGACTTTCTTGGTTTTAAAACTAACCCTCTGCATTTACTTCATTGTGGCATGCAGAGCACATGGTACGAGTGCTCTGGAAGAGACGCCTGCTACTGTCCTCATGCAGTCTCAGACTAGAATTCCACAAGTAAGAAATATTGAGAAGTTACAGAAAATGGAAGTTGATGAGATCATGAACAGCAAGATATTTTTCTTTGCAGGCACAGGCTGCAAAACTGAGTAGCTCTTTCACAAGCAGTAAACAAAAATGAATGTATTTTTCTGCATAGTGTTTTCGAGAAACAGCTCTGGAGAGGATGCAGTTACTCCCAGTCCCACCCACGCGAGAGATCCTGGTAGCTCCTCCAAGGACTTCCAGGATCCCAAGACCTCCTTCCACAGGCACTTTGCCCTGTTTTTTTCTCCAGGCTCTGTGAGCAGAGAAAGTCGGCAGCTACTGCCGATGGTCGCTGAATCGCCTTCATCTATAGAAACTGTCATTTACTTCATGACACATGTCCGGACCTCTGCCACGGTGGTCTTGGTGGGCAGTGAAAGTCCCTGCGCACAGCTCCCTGTCCCACGAGCAACAAACTCCTCATTATGTCAGATTTTGCACCCTGCCATTGGTAACGCCACAGACAGCCGCCACCTTCAGAACCGACTGTCTCTCTCCTGCCATTTCAGAGAACTGTCGTTCGGCTTGAGCTCCAACCACATCCCACCGGACACAGAGAACAGGCACAGAAGAAAGCTGAAGCTGCAGAAAAGCTTCTCTCCCGGGCACAGAGCAGGATAAAAGCTGGCAGAATCTGTCAGCGTGACCGTGAGGCACAAGCACAAGCACTCTTCCTCTGCGCCCACCTTAACGAAGCATCCTTGGCCGTTTTGAGCTGGTGTGCTCAGGAGGGGAGGGACCACCAGCACAGGAGCAAGCCGCGGGGTTTTGCTCGGCTGTACTGATGCTCTGGGGAGAGCCGAGCAGGAAAGGCAGAAATCAGCAGATTTCTGCATTTGCAGTGAAGTGCTATGCAGAAGCTAAGGGGGGAGGAGGAGAAAAATTAAGGTTTTCAGCGAGTGTCAGACCAGTGTCAGCATTTCTAGAGAGCCACACGAGGCACAGGCGTTAGCACACCCTTCGCCTCCAAGCACACCCAGTACCTATCCCCAGGGATTTTCAGAACAGTGCATTTCTAGAAGCAGGACATCAGGAGCCTCCATAACGCAGTGACTAACGATTTTTTAAAAAGCAGTTTGAACTAGAAGATCCCTCACTAGAAAAATGGATCGGGGGAAAAACAGCGAAGAGGCTTCACAGGGAGGAGGAAACGCCTATCAGCAAGTCCTCACACAGCAGCAGGAGGTTGCTGTAGGTGGTCTTCACCTCTGGGAACAGATGCCAAGTTGTGTCTTTCGGGAAGACACAGAGCAGTCTCCCGCTGTCCTAAATAGCATTAACAATGCCCAGCTCCGCCGGTCCCTTTGGGTAGGTATTGATCCAGGTCTGTACTGACGCTATATACGGCCGTAGCTTTCACAGCACACGTTGAGAAAGGGCCTGGAGAGAGGTAGGAAAGATCTCAATGTTCCAGGCATAAATCAAGGGAAGTATCTACCCTCACCGGGTCCCGTGCCAGACCCTGGACAGGACTTCGTTTTCCAACCACTAGTTCCCGCTAAGAGAGCTTGGCCATTTGCCTTAATGACCAGGGGGAAAAAAAAAAAAAAAAAAGAAAAAAAAAAATCAGAAATAGTCAATAACGTGAAGTGAAAAGCACTGTTTTACAGACCATTCCTATTACCAGAGCTGAATGTGCTGACAATTCTTCTACCCAAAACACAGGTTTGCGCAGCTCACTGTGCAAGGCTCCTGCGATGGTGCAGGAAAACAGCACCCCAACGCAGCTTCTACTTCCAAGATTTCTGCAAAATCTTCCCTGCTGGGTTTCCTAATGTTCAATCAAATAACAAACGGAGCCCTGCCCAGGAGCCCAGCACTGCTTCAGAGACACAGAAACCAGCTCACCCAGGGCCAGGCGAGGGAACCGCACGCTCTGACAGCAACCTCGCACTGCTGCCAGTCACACACTCCAACAGTTTTAACCAACCAGTTCATAAAAAGTAGGTACAAAAATATCTCCCCAGTAACTCAAAGAAAAAAAAAAAAAACAAACCTAGTAACATTTTCTGACGCTTTCACATACCTAAAAGTATTTTAATGATATACTTAAAAAGCCGCCGTAGATTATGCCCTCTCATCAAACTTCTCTCTTACCCAGCATGAGGAGGAACTTAAGAAATGGGCTGACACAGGCTTTACTATAAATATGGATTTACCTTTTGCCAACATTGGCAAATATCTGAAATAAGTATTGCTCAGCCTGAACAGGGCTCCCTTTTCTTTTCTGCAGGTTTAGAAATGCAATTCAGAAATAAATTGGATTCCAGGATACAACCTGCCATCCGATTACATACTGCTCGTTTTCAGCTCTAAAGAAACACACTTTAGAAGAAAGCAAAGCCCACAGCATCTGCAGCAATCAATTAGAAAACACAGAGAAAACAGCAAGGAAGGGGAAGGAGAGAAGATACCGAGGCTTTGAAGTTACATTTCGATACCAACCATTCGGTTCCTGAGACTAGTTCCCCGGTTCACAAACTACTGTTGGGCTTGTATGCTCTTCTCTGCTGTAGTCCTGGCTTAAGGGTCACGGTTAGAGCTTTACAACCGTCAGTTTGATCCAGAAGCTGCCTAGACACGCTGAGGAGACCAGCAGACTTTTCACAGTTACTTCTGTCAACTCCATATAACCCTGTACGCGGAGAAACGCACTTTCAAGAAAAGCACACAAAACTCACTTTACCTGCGTACTGCAGGAGAAACATGGCAAGATGCTGATCGTACTTCAGTATTTCAGCCAGTTCTCCTGCCGCTCCCAGCTCCTTTAGTTGTTTAAAAGATGGGAGTCCAGGGTGGAGCTCCCACGCTCGGTGCAGCTCCACGCAAGCCTCCGAGCTCCAGCTCCGAGCACAAAAGGGAAGTTGGGTCCCAGTGACGATAAAACTACCAACCCAGGCATGGAGAGCACAGGTTGGGACTGGAGCTGGCAAACGGCGGCTGCACATGTCACCATCAGTCTCCAGTGACTGACACCGATAGGCAGCTACTGGGATGTGGGGGGACGGAGGTGGACGAGCAGGTGGAGAAGCGATTAGCTGCAAATACATCTGAATTTGCAAGGGATTTCATACATCAGTGCTTTTAAGCGCTGGCACGCAGTTAAATAAAGCCTGTTTGCCCGCCTGAGATTAGTTGCCTTTGCACAGAAAGATTAAGTTCTGGTAATCCTCAATGGCAAGAGGCACACCGCTCACTTTCCGTGATTCTGGAAGCTTGTACTCAATAGAAATATTAACTTCAGACAATCTAATTATTCTAGCAGGGCACTATTTAAAAAAAGAAAAAAGAAAAAAAAAAATAAAAGAGACACAAAGAGTCCCTTTCTTCCCTGACCCTGAAAACACAGTGTTCAGTAACACCAACGGGCCATCTGCAGTGTTTTCAAGCAAATGGCATATTTTCACAAATGTATATCCCCAGCAGCAAAAACATGGAGACTTGATCAAGTCGTGTGTGCCATTTGCTTACCGTAACAACCCAAAACAAAGGACAGAAATTCTTTACCAGTGTGTGCACACACAGAGATGTGCGCACCGGCCCAGACCCAGACACGCAGCCCTCGTTGCCTCCCCACGAGCAGTCCTCAGCAGCCCCCACCAACCGCCCCAGCCATCGCACCAAGTTACCAATATTCCACGGAGGGTTTTTAGGATGCTCACGTGGCCCTGTCAAACCACCTTCCCTCTCGACACAACATCTAGAAATTTTGCCCTGACACTGGGATTTACAGGGGGCGAGTAGCTTGTCCTCCATCGCCTGGGGAGCAGAGCAGGCGGCTCCAGGCTCAGAGGGGACATGCCCGACCCCAGGCAGGTCCCCGGGCACATCCCTCCCCATCCCACCAACCCCACTCGCAGCACAACCAGATACCCGCTGCTTCATAACAAATGCTCAAAAGCTGACACTTTCAGAAATAGATATTTGAAAGGCTAGAAGAAACCTGTCAGATAAAGGGACTGCATAGACCTACTGGGGAAAAAAAAAAAAAAAGCAAAGGAAGAAGAAAAAAAGAGGGGGAGAAGGGTAGTCCCAAAGAAAACTCTGGCAGAGCCCACAATCAGGATCACCAGAAAATCCTAGTGCAAAAACCCATCCTGAGGAGCGAGTGCTGCTCCCCAGCCGAGAGCCTCGCAGAGGGGCAGCACCAGCGCAAGGACCTGAACGGCTTCGTCCTGGCCGAGAGCAGGGCAGCTGGACACAGTGAGAAAGTGCCACGTTGGGATGGCACCAGAAGAACGTCCACAGAAAAGTGGGGGATTAGGGGAGAAATCTCACACCACATTCGGAAGGTGCACAGAATGCCTCTCTAGCAACACCTTATCTTTGAAATTACTCAGAGATTGAACTTCACCCCTTCTGCAAGCTCAAGTCACCCACACCAAAAACATGACCTTAAACCAAGAAACCTGACCTTACAGCGGCTCAGACAGAGCTTTCAACAACTTCATGCAGAGGGCTTTTTAATTAGAAGTTACGGAATCCCTCAAACAAAACATAAAGAAACAGAAAAACGAACCAGTCAGCTTCCAGAATGGGAAGGAGATGAAAGGCTGCAGTCAGAAGGAATGCAAGTCTGGTGGACACACTCCTACCCCAGGTTGCCTTATCATTTTATCCATCATCTCACGGCTCTGCTGCACCACTCTGCAGGCTGGAAAATGTGATGTCTAATTATTGTAGCTGTGCAAGTGAAGTACGGGGGAGCTAGAAAGTGCATGGACTAATGAGTAATCTATCCAAGGACTAACAGGTTTGTGTGACACACATATGGCACTAAAGAACAAAAGCATTATACGTTGCTGTTAACAGCCGGATCTCACATACACAACCAAAATATGAGCAAAATAATTAAGACAGGAAGACACAGACAAATATAAAGATGCTGAAGTGTAATGCTTAAGGAACCAAACACATGTATATGAATGTGCAATTCAACACATGCACACACATGTATATGAATCGTAGTCAAAGGATCTTTATGGACTGGGGCTGCAGGAGCGTTACAGCCCACCAGCAGCTGTGGTTACTGGTGTGAGCGTGCCCAAAACTAACAGCACTTCTTCCTACGTACGGTCTGCCTTCCGCAGAAGGGATCCAGCTCAAGCTGAGTTACACGGCTGGGCATGGCTGAGCCTGCCCGGCGTTCAGCAGGGAGAGAACCCAGCCAGTTACACCCTGCGGGGGAGAAGCTGCTGCCACCTTTATCCCCCGCCTTTGCAAACCAACTGCTGTCGGAGCACCAGAAGTGGCCGCGTAACAGTCACTCAGTCCAATAATTTCTTTAAAAGTGACTAATTTTTCCTCCCTCTTGTTCTACCTCGTGACATTTTAATGGCCATTGAACCCAGCAGGCAGCCTGGGGACTTCCCACCCAGAATAAACCTTTCAAAGCAGCTTCCCCACCACCCAACTGGCCACCGAGGCGCAGAGCACTGGAGATGCCACCACCACCACCACCAGCAGGTCCCCAGAGGCTCTGAAGACTCCTGAGAGGTTGTTGATA
>NW_009650073.1:86755-87150 GCF_000708025.1 Charadrius vociferus | reverse complement strand
TCCAGAGGGGGAGACTCCCCCACCTCTCTGGGCAGCCTGTGCCACTGCTCTGCCGCCCTCACAGCAGAGAAGGCCCTCCTCAGGTGGAGATGGAACTTCTCTTGTTCCAGTTTGTGTGCATCGCCCCTTGTCCTGTCGCTGGGCACCACTGGAAAGAGTCTGGCCCCATCCCTTTGCCACCCGCCCTGCAGATACTGATAAGCATTGATGAGATCCCCTCTCAGCCATCTCCAGGCTGAACAGCCCCAGGGCTCTCAGCCTTTCCTCATCAGAGAGATGCTCCAGTCCCCTCAGCATCTTCATAGCCTCCACTGGGCTCTCTCCAACAGATCCCTGTCTTTCTTGACCCAAGGAGCCCAAAACTGGACACAGTACTCCAGATGTGGCCTCCCCCG
>NW_009650073.1:81716-86601 GCF_000708025.1 Charadrius vociferus | reverse complement strand
CATCCTGTTGGCCACCAGGACTCCCAGGTCCCTTTCCACAGAGCTGCTCTCCAGGAGGTCAGCCCCCAACCTGTACTGGTGCAGGGAGTTATTCATCCCCATTTGTGGGACCCTACACGCGCCCTTGTTGAACTTCATGAGGTTCCTCTCTGCCCAAGTCTCCAGCCTGCCCAGGTCTCACTGTATGGCGGCACAGCCTTCTGCTGTGTCACCCACTCCTCCCAGATTTGTGTCACCAGCAAACTTGCCGAGGGCACACTCCATCCCCTCATCCAGGTCGTCAATGAATACGTTGAACAAGACTGGACCCAGTACCCACGATGGTCTCCCATCCCTCTGCTGGTTCTGTGCCTGGATGCGCTGCCAAGGGCTGCGAGCCCGGGCACTCAGCGAGCCCAGGAAGCAGTGTGAGGGCCACGTGCCAAACGTCCTCATTTGTACCAGGCACCCGCCCGCGCCGCTGCCTGCGGGAAGCGTGTTGGAGGGAGGCAGAGGACGGCTTCAGCGTTATCGGAGGCTCAGCGAGGATGGGGCGGCTCTGCAAAGCAACAGCCGGTGGAGCTCAGGCTTCACCAAGAGTAGGCAGCAAACACATCATACGGAGAGATGATGTGTTGATCCCCAGAATTGAGTCAGACTGGATCCACCTACTCGATCCACCTACAAAGCGTCAGTCCACCCACAGAGCCGGGACTGCTCCGTAGAGGCCTCCTCTCAGGCTCCTTCCATGGTGCACAGCCAGGAACAGCATCTGCCGCGTGATATCTGGTCTCAGGCCTTTCCCAGGCAGAGCTGAATGCCGCAGAGGGCATGTTGTTTGGGTTTTTTTTTAAAAGGCACTTTATTTTTCCCTCTTTCTCTAGGATGGGGAAGGCCTCAGGACCAAGGCAGGTTCTGGATGTGCACTGGGTATGGCCTTGAGCCTTCATGTCTACTGGTGGGGCAAATGACAGAGGTGGAAACAACTGCTATTTTATGCATAGCACTCTCATTTTGAGATTCGGGTACGTTCTTAGCTAAGCAACCTCTTTTAAGGGAAATTTTCTTGCCATGTGGATTAAATGGACATGATTTTATGAAGCAATTAAATATCATCATAGCCTCTGGCAGCCTGGCCGGCGCTGCAGTGTGGCAGGGCACGCAGAAGCGCTCCCATGGGATGAGACAGTACGTAGGGACCTTTGCAGTCCCAGATCCAGCCCCGCAGCCCCGGTGGGACAAAGCAGCCCTCCTGCGCGGGGTCTGCCCCAGCTCCAAGGCAGCCGTTCCTCCCGCTCCTTTGCCACAGCTCAGCGTCCCCCCAGTTACTCATTAACTCGCTTTACAGCCCAAGCCAAACAGCGACAGCGCAGCCCGTGCTGCCCTGCACCTCTCCCAGGCGTGCAGCGCCTGGGGCTGCTCCGTGCTCGCCATGCCAGCGCCGGTGCAGATACAGCTCCTGCCGAAGAACAGCGGGAGCCCTCTCCGCATCCCCGGTGCCGCGGCAGAGAGCCCAGACCCGTACCCCTCGCCTCTGCCCTGGCTGGGCATAGCCCACAGTGGGGGCGACCCTCTCGGGCGGCGGGTTTGGGTGCAGCAGGGGACACGCGTGGGGACGGCCCAGGCTGCAGCTGTAGGATTACCAGTTTGGTTTACAAAGGGCAACTGGGAGCGCTTGCAGTCCAGGACAGATTTCGGACACGCGCACATCTCCCAGCCTCTCACTGCCTGGGCCAAGAGCCGAAGGCGACAGAGCCACCGCTGTGCGAGCAGCCCTGACACGGGGGCTCGTCGCCGGCGCTGCAGGCGGAGGGGAGGGCAGGAGGAACCCGGGTGCGGGCAGGGGAAGCCGGGCAGCGATGGCTGAAGGGTCTTAGCCTGTGGATTGAGTGCTGAGGGCTTGGTCCCAGGAGACACAAGGCTGCTGAGGCTCTCCAGGCAAGATCTAATGCGTGCCGTGCACCTGCAATTTGGGGTGCCTGGGGCCGGTGCAAAACGGGCCGTGCTGTGGCTCTGCGGAGCTGCGGGCGGGCTGGAATTTGGCCGTGCTGATGTCTGGGAATTAGCATCCGGATCGGTCCCACCCTGCCTGCGATCCCCTCCACAGCCGGCAGGCCCCGAGTTCATGGTCACGATGCGAGCGCCTTGGTGCTTCTCCCGGGGAAACGGCGGCCGTTCCCCAGGTGGAGGAGGCCTCTCCTCTTCACGCCTGCAGCCAGCTGGCAGAGCTGCAGCCGCACGTCCTTCTGCCAGTAGGAGTAGAGCAGGGGGTTCAGGAGGGAGTTGCACAGTCCCAGCAGCCAGAGGTAGTTCTCAATGACTTGGTAGGGGAAGCAGCCAGGACAGACGGTTTGCACAATGCTGGCGATGAAGAACGGCAGCCAGGACAGCGTGAAGCACCCGATGAGCACGGCGACGGTGCGCATGGCCTTCATGTCGCTGGTGGTGCGGGATGGGGGGCAGCCCCCCGCCAGCCCCGCGTGCTCCACTTCCCGGATATGCTGCACGTGCACAGAGGCGATTTTCAGCATGTCACAGTAGAGATACATGAAGAGAAAGAGCGCTGGGAAGAAGCCGGCGCAGAAGACAGTGAGCATGTAGGCGGGGTGGAAGACGCTGAAGAAGGAGCACTTCTCACGGTTGGCGGTCTTCTGAAAGGCCGGGGTGAAGACTGGGAGGAAGCCGATGACGGCAGCAACCAGCCAGAGCCCCACCAAGCGCACCCCGACCCGCAGGCCTGTCACCATCTGGAAGTAGTGGAAAGGCTTCCTGATTGCCAGGTGCCTGTCGCACGCCACCAGAATCAGGGATAGGATAGAGGCAGCAGAAGAGGAGGTCACGAAAGCCATTCTCAGGACGCAGAAGATCTGGGGAGGATAAAAGGGCTGGGAAAACTCATCCATGACCAGACCCACAACCGTGAAGCCAACCATGGCATCCGCCACGGCGAGATTAAGGACAAAATAGAGCCCCTTGGAGCTGCTCTTATGGATGAGGCGAAGGAGAGCGATGGCCACCAGCACGTTGGCGGTGATGATGAGCGAGGCCAGCACAGCGAGGATGGCTCCCAGGGCGGAGCTAGCCATGGCTGTCCCCTGCGGAGCACAGCCCAAGGACGGTGCGTCCCCACCACGATTCTAGGGCATCCCTCACCTGGGGCTTCTCGGCACGTACAGCTCAGCAGCCAGGCAGCGGGCAGCGGCCAGCGCAGCCCCTCGCTCTCCGGGCGGCGCGGGGAAAGCCCGGGGTGTAGCGGCGTCTCTTCGGCTGAGGAACAGAGCTCTGCTGAGCAGCTGCCTGCCGGAAGGGACCGGTGCACTCGCAGCACCCGCTGTGCCCACGGAGGTCCCTCCCCTCCAGCCACGTTTCCAGACAACCCTGGAGCAGGGGGGTGAGCAATGAGCGCCTGGGCAGGAAGCTGCCACGATGGCAGACGGGGTGGTGGACGTTCCCCAGCCAAGCACCAAGGACCCGAGCAGAGCCCCGGTCCTGCTTTGGCACGGGTGCTGCTAACAGGGAACGAGCAAAGAGTTCACAACGCCCAGCACCGCCGGTACGCGTGGGTGAGATTCCCGCGGGGTCACTGCCGGACCCAGTGCAGCCTCCTCCTGCAGGGACAGAGGGAACGACACCAATCCCTTGTCGGAGCAGCCGCCGCGAAGGCGACCTGGTTATAACAGGGAAAAGTACTGGCAAGAGGTGTCTGCTAAAATACAGACGGAGAAAATATCAGCCAGCCTGAGAACCCGGTGCATCCTTCGCAGGTGGGAGACTGCGACGCCCTTGATAAGCGCAGCTGGAGCCCAGGGCATCCTCGAGAAGCCTGAAACAAAAAACCCGCTATAACCTGCAGGGCAACTAAACTGCCATAACCTACGAAGGGGACTCCTAAGCAAGCAGAGGGCAGCAACAGCTGCTCCAGGAGCTGGTGTCCTCTGCCCACTTACAGATCCATGTAAAAGGAACAGGTTACCTTCCCGAAACGAGCCCCTCTCTCTCCGAGAGCTCCCCCTGCGTGAACTCCTCTGTGCCATCCTTCGGATCCGCCGGGGACCTCTGGCTGACTCCAGGCTCTGTGACACGGATCATCTCCAAAGGGAGACTTCATCTGTCATCGATTGACCTCACTCCTGGGAACAGCTTAATGAACTGTAATACTTTGAGTGAAATACATATATTTGCTACTAATACTAAAAAAAATACAAATTTATATATACACATACTTGCTTCACTAACCATAACTGTATTTTCTTTATTAATAGTAACGTGTAACAAAGAAATTAGCGGAAACAAAGCCTCCACATCCTTGCGTATTACAGATCCTGCAACCCCACTGTCACGTCGTTTACACGCCGCAGGGTGGGTAACCCTCGCAGGGTGGGTGACTCGCAGGCTGGGACCATGACCGCTCCATCCCTTTAAACAAAGTGCCACAAGCCACCTCTCCTGCCTTGTGAGCCGGAAAAACGCGAGCTGCCAGGAAACAGGGCAGGTTGAAGCCTTCCTCTGTCAAACAGTAACCTGAGGAGCGCAGGCGACCGGGGGGAGGCTGCAAGTGGGGCCCAGGGTGGGACGTGGGCTCTGCCGTGGGGAGGAGAGGCGCAGCAGACGTGAATTGTGTATTGTGGATGGAGTTGTGGAGCTGGAAGCCCCTTGGGAACACCCTGGGTCTGCACCACGGGAAGGGATCCGGTGGCCTGGGACATCCGGGGAGATGTGGGGAGAGGGTCCAAACCCTCATCCTCGCCCATCCCATACATAGCCCCACGGTAGCTCACCCTGACAGGGCAGTCCTGCTCCACAGGGGCTCCTCCACCCCACCTCACCCGGGCAGAACAGGTATCTTCACAGGACCGTCGCTCAGCAGCAGCGATGTCCAAGCTGCGAGACCACAGCTGGTTCAGCA
>NW_009650073.1:77262-81705 GCF_000708025.1 Charadrius vociferus | reverse complement strand
GCAGCGATTCCTCCTTCCCACCATGCCACTTCGTAATTCTACTTTACCATGTCCCTCTGCAGCTCAATACCACCCGCTTCCCCCGTTACAACCCTGAATACTTCAAGCCGTGACCTTTATCGGACCCCAACAGGCATTTCCCTTTTATCCTGCATCAGTCTCGCTGCTTTGATGGCTTTCACAAAGGGCTTAATCAAAAGCCTTCTGGAAACCCAGGCAGACCAGATTCACTCCAGCTTCCCAGTCCACGTACTTGCTGACACCTTCAGAAACCTCCCAGCAGATCTGAAGTCTAGGTTCCTCCTCTTCCTCCGCCATTTATGCCTCCAGTCTTCATTAGTTTCTACCAGCGTGGCAAAGACATTGTGGCCACTGGCTGGTAGTTCTCTGAAAACAAACCTTTGGAATCCCGTACACACTTTTGACACTTCTCTAAGTCTGGTGAGGAGCGGCTGAGGGCCCTGGGGGTGTCCAGCCTGGAGAAGAGGAGGCTGAGGGGAGACCTTCTCGCTCTCGACAGCTCCCTGACAGGAGGGGGTAGCGAGGGGCGGTCGGTCTCTGCTCCCAAGGAACAGGTGATGGGACAGGAGGAAATGGCCTCAAGTTGCACCAGGGGAGGTTTAGGATGGATATTAGGAGAAACTTCTTCCCCAAAAGGGTTGTGAAGCACTGGCTCAGGCTGCCCAGGGACGTGGTGGAGTCCCCATCCCTGGAGGGGTTTAACAGAGGGGCAGCCGTGGTGCTGAGGGACGTGGGTTGGTGGTGGGTTTGGCAGTGTTACGGTAACAGTTGGACTCAATACATCTTAAAGGTCCCTTCCAACCTAGATGGTTCTGCAATTCTAATGTGAGAAGAACTTTAAATGAGAGGCTACAAGCAGCAGCTTTGGCCTTTTCATCCTCAGGTCCCCCACCAATTTGGGGTGCAGGCCCAGCCCCCTGCTCACATTCACTGACCACCCTGTCCTACCACCCCCTGTGCCAACGTTTCAGCCCGAGGCCTTCCCCCAGGCCTCCCCATCGGAAGTCTCCAACAGAGAAAGCCCTCTGAGCTCTTCCAAATAAAACCAGGCAACCTTCAGCTTGTCTACTGCAGTCTTCGCTTTTTGGAGTGCTCCTTTCATTCCTCCATTGCCCACCAGCCCCAAGGGCTCCCTGGAAGGCTTCTCCCTTCTATCTGAAAGAGGACACGCCCTCAGATTTGGGGGTTTATCTCAGTAAGTGGATGCCTACGGTCCCTCTTTTGGTTTTGACCTGCTTTACTGCCATTTTTATACTTAATGTTTCTGGCACCATGCATATTTTCTACCGTCCACATTTGGGTAGGACTTTGTTTTCCAGGGTGCCTCAAATACCACCTCCATGACAGAGTTAAACCACCTGGACCTTTCTGTGGATGCATGGGGAAGGTCCCTTCCAGTGCCCTTCTTTGATGGGACAAATATCTACCCTATGTACCGCAGACTCACACACTCCTACGCTGTCTGCACAGTGCTTGCAAATCATTTTTCAGCCACTGAAGGCAGCAAGACATTAAGGCTTCAGGGCACGAACACGGCCCACACCGCCGATGGTGGGACAGAACTGGCTGCAGCAGCTCCCCTACAGCCATCTCCTGGGGCGGTGGCAGGATCTGCGTCAACATCCGCTTGACGTAACTAGGGACACAGACGGCTCAGCGGCACTCTCACACATCACTCGAGGCAATGGACCTCCCTAGCAAATGCCGGATCTCCAGCAGCGCTCCCCCCTGGCACAAGCGGTTACAATTCCGTTTGTTGGTTGGGATTTTTGTTTTCAAAACAGCAAAACGCTCGTCATCCAACTGAGAAACCCAAAGCGACTCAGCTTTTGCAAAGGGGCTTTCGGGATGAAGGGCTTTACGACCACCTTCAGGAGACACCTAGCGCGGTGCAGAGGTGCGCTCACAACCAGCCGTCACCTCCCCGTCACATCCACGGAGATCGCCGCCGCCGCGCATGTACCTGCAGTTACTATTGACAAAGTGAGGCAGAGTGACATGTGGCAACATTTATGACAGCCACCGCAATCATAGCTCAGACAAGGGACGTCTCCAGGGGCCGGGGACCACTCAGGCAAGCGGAAGGAGTATCTCCAAAGCCACCCAGGGAAGCTGATGTGCTGGGAGGAAGAAGAGGGGAAAGAAGAGCCTCTCGCCGGTGCTCCACAGCTGAGAAATGCAGAGCAACGTGGCCGTGGGGACACTCTTCTGGCACTGCCGAGGAGCTCTGCGTAGCAGCCTGCAGAACGTGGGCAGGAGAGCAACTGCAGACACCAACCGTCAGAGGATCCCTCCAAAAATTAACAGTGACAGCAACATCCCACGGAGCTGCGCAGAAGAAATGGCTCTAGAACTGAAGTTACAGAAACACTGAAGAAAACCAACAGAAGGTGACGGGCTGCGGTGAAAATACATCTCTCAAATAGGCTCATGTTCATCCACCATGTAAGTATTTACTTTGTAATATTTAGAAGTCCTCTTCAAGAGGAAAGCCAGGTGAGGCAGATGAACCTTGTCCCCTTCCAACCCTCTGCTCCCCCTTTCTGGTAGCTTGTAACTCTCGTTTAACCCTGACAATGATCCTCCCAGCCTATGGAGCTGTGGCCCTGTAGTAATACCTCCGCTCAAGGCACGATTTCAGTCCAAAAGCTCACTGGAGTCACCTTCCCCATGCACGCAGCTGCTACACGGCAGCTCTGCCTTTGCAAAACCACAGCAAACAATTTGCTCTCGTCTGTCCGGGCTGGGTTCGGCTGAACGTCCCTCCTGCAGTTTGTATAGAGAGAATCTCAGTGCAGAGACGGGACACGCTGCGGGGGGTCACAAGGGACCTTCGCCCAAACTAACGCCACCCCATCGAGAGGAAAGGCCGGAGGAACGTAAGAGCTGTTTGCTTTCGTAGCCGTACATGTTTTTTTAAAAAAAACAAACAACAAAACCAAAACAAAAAACAGAAAAGGATGACCAAAATATCTCGCTTGATGTTCTGCTTAGCACTAGCAATGTTAGAGCCACCATTTTAAAGCAGTGGGACATCCGAGTTCAGCTCTGAATCGCATTACCTTCCTTTAAACATTACGTAAAGCAAAAATAACATAAACAATAAGGTTAAGAGGCTGAGGTTTTGCAAAACTGAGCTGAGTGCAACACCGTAATTTTCTGACACTAACAAACTTTGGTTTAGAAACATTTATACTGTAATGCAATCCTAAAGATTGCTTATATATACCTATATATATATTTGGGGAAAAAAGATAAATATAGTGTGCTGAAAAAATAGCTTCTGTTCTGTCCAAGGGCAGACACACCATCTGCTCTGGGATATACCTGCAGTAAATCTGCACAAACGCAAACTCACGCCATCCAGTCAATAAATAATTTAATGAGGTTACAGTTCTGCCAGAAACCACGACGGCACCCCTTTCCCAGCCTCCGCTCCAGCCTCGCCCCGCGGGCACGGCACAAAAACGCACACCAGCCAAACGACAAACCACAGCTGCACCAGAAGGCCACGGGAATGCACAGATCTTCACAGAAGATATCGCCTCAGGCCCAGACACTCGTACACCGTTAACACTCGCCTCCGTGGGGAAAAACATGCAGCACCTGCCATCAGCCTCCCAGTTCCACTTCAGGCAGATCATGCGCCAGGGACCATGCGTTTGGGGGAGGGGGACAGCCCGGACCCACCGTGTACCAAAACATCGAAACATGGGGATGGTGACATGAAGAGGAAGGCTGCAGCAAAGCTCTCTGCTGCAAGTCTTGGAGATGACTCTCGTGGAACGAAGCCCGCGGTCAGAATGGAAGTCGCTTCAACTGCTCGTATGTGATAAAAAACTAAAGGGAACGTCAAGGAATTGGGCAAAATACGTAAGGCAGCTGCACCAGGGCCTCCCGACACGAGCGGGCCATGTCTGGAAAGGCAGGTAGAGCATCAGCACAGCACAGCTGAAGACCAGCGTGGGGAAGCCCCTCCTCCAGGCAGCATAAACCCATCTGCACAGGAGGAAGAGAGCGCTGCGGGACGAGAGCTACCGGGAGAGGGAAGAGACTGACCCAGAAGAAAACTGGCCCAGGCTTGCCTGGACCATTGAGAAAGGGAGGTGGCTCTAACCCCGGACTGGGACTTCTTTAAAATTAATTTATACACTCAATTTCGGAGGGCAAGAAGGATCCAGTACAGCAACACAGCAGGGCTGGTTCTGGAGAGCAGGTCAGCACCAGTCTCAGAGCAGCAGAATGTTCCCTGGGCTTCCCTCACGAAACATCCAGAAACCACAGCACTTCCAGGAGCTCAGGCCAAAGGGAAAGTCTCAAGCCAAGCACTTGAGAGCACTCACTCTACAGGAAACCACCCGTGCTGCTGCGCTGGAAGCCCCTGCACTGGCCACCCGCAGAGCTGTCAGAGGCAGGCACCAC
>NW_009650073.1:69677-77245 GCF_000708025.1 Charadrius vociferus | reverse complement strand
TGTGAATAAACAGCAGCCACATCACAGCTTACGTCTGTCCGAGCAGGACAGGGAGTCTGCTTTGGGCTGCCGCTGGGAAGACAGAGAGGTGCCCCATCAAGGTGTCTGCTCTGAACCTGCCTTTGCAGCTTGGTTTTCCCCTGCCTCCCAGCAGCGACCTCCCAGCAGCACACTGAAGGATACAATGATGTTCCAGGGACCGAGCCGAAGCCAGTTGGGCCAGAAACCTTTATAGAGTGCAAAGAAGCCCTCACTCTTCCATGTCTGGGAGGAGAAAAGAGACAGGTCCATTATGAGACACCCCAAGTCCACACTCTGCCCATCTCCCTACTGCCACGTGAGAGACAACGGGCCTTTAGAGCTGCTGCAGTAAGCAGCCAGGCCAGTGCAGATGCAGTTAAGACGTGTGAAGCGTCACTTCCCGTGTATGAACCTAATCAAACTGCATCACTGACAAGGTTTTGCCCCACAAGGTTGGGAGGACGCTCAAGCTGATGGCGACCTCAGGAAAGTGACCCAAGGCCTTCCTCTGGTTGGTCTGAAACACTCACTGACAAGCACATTCTGTCACCACAGAAGCCAACTGCTCCTGTCAGTGGCACGTGGTGCTGGAATCCCACCAGCCCCCTAAAGGCAGGGATTTGCCCACCTCTCTCGCCTCCTTACCTTCAAGAGGCCATCCAGAGTGCCCTTATAGAGCTCCGTGCTGCCCACTATTGCCCGCTGGTTCATCATCCGTGTCCGCACCACGTCCACAGGGTTGGAGGCAATGGCCCCAGCCAGCCCACAGGTAAAACTGGAGCTACAGACACACCGGAACAGGAGAGAGGAACAGCTCTGAATGCGGCCATTCCGGCTCAGACAGGCCTTGACGTAAGCACAAGAGAATATCTTTCACTGGATTTTATGAAAGGTGTTCAGCAATAGACATTAGCTGCACTACCTGTTCCCACCCAGAAAACGGGGAGAAGGAGGAACCATACCACCTCAGGACCCCAGAGCACTCGGGGAAGGGAAACGCTCAGCTTCGTCTAATCGAGACCCTCGTCAGAGCCCACTGCTGGGCCTCCACAGGGGCAGCCTGCAGTCCAGCAAGTGTCTCCGGGTGCTGTCAAGGTGACACAGACCTGAAGGCAGCCTCTTGGAAGCGCACATCCTTCTCACCAGAGCAAACATTTCTTCGGGGCGGGGAAGGAGGGAGGAAGACCAAAGGCAGCAAGAGGGAGCATGCAGCTGCTAGTCTCCTCCCTCCACGTATGGTCTAGTGCTTGTCACCTTCAGCCCACAGCAGGCAAACCCAACAGAAGCACTGCAGCACCTCCAGCTAAAGTGTCTACCAGAAGAACAGGAAAATGTAGGTAAAAAAGACTTCGGGAGGTCTCTAACCCGCCCCCTGCTCAGAGCAGGCTGACTTCAAAACTTAGGTCAGTTTGCTCAGGGGCTTGTCAGCTTTGCAAGTTCATCTCACAAAGCTCTTGTGGCAACGGCTGGAAGCTGACAGTGCCTGTACAGACGAGGACCTGGGACTGGGGCAGCTCTTTCCACCGATTGCTACAGGTAGTAACACAGCTGGAACTCCTGCCTCGTTCATACCGGGGCACAGACATGGAGCAACAGCATTTCTGGTCATGAGCCAGCTGAAATCAAGCTGACATTTCACGTCACCAAGGCTGCAGCTCCAGGGCACTCGCTCTATAAACAGGTCTCACCCCAAACCCCACTTTGCTCCTCTGCTTCGCACACCCCTGCCAAGCCTGGAGAGCGCAGCAGCTGCAGGAAATACTCACACGAAGTGGGCAAAGATGGTGTCACCCATCAGGCCTGACAGAATTAAGTGCTTCTTGGTGATGTCATACACCGGCAGTTCCACACCGACCACGATGGCGGCTCTCTGAGCTGTTGGGACAACACCCTGCAGAGCACAAACATCAGTCACAAGCGCACACTGCTGCCTGGGGACTGCAGCTAGTGTAACATCCCCCCCCAGCTTCCTCCCAGGGGCCTTTCGCTGACAATCTACCCTGAGTCCTCCTTGCCCTTATCCTGCAGCTGTAGCTCTTCAGGCAGACCAGCTCACCGTCTCCCAACTTCAGTCCAAAGCTAAGGAGGATTCCTCCACCCTGGTAGCATTCCTCCAGCTAGAATAACTGCTGCTCTCCTCCCAGCCAGCAGCACACAGGAATCGGGCTATAATCCACTCCTCTTCCCCCACAACAGTACCCACCAATTCCAATACCAGAAGAGATCCTGCACCACAAGAAGAGCAGCTGTTTAAAGAGCCAGGTGGGGTTCCCGGTCCTCCTTGCTACATAACAGCAGTGCGTCTGCTTTATTTAGGTTTTTTACTTAGGAGATTTTCACGTATTAAAAGAGTTGCTGCTGGCAGGACATCGATCTGGGAACTGGCAAGACAATTACTGGAACAACTATGAGCTTAAGTAAGAGGAACCAGCTACCTTCTGTCCGACAAATATCCCAGCAAACCCCTCATCGCATTTTTATTGGCCTGCAGAACAAGGGGAACATGGCAGCAATGCAGAGTTGGGCCATTTCTCTGGAACTGTAACACCATCAGAGCCATTCAGGGAGACCCGTGGTGTCATGAGAGAGCTCACTGGGACCGAGAGCGACCCTTCAGTGGGGCCCAATCGTGAGCCAACCCACCAGGACAGCCAGCTTTCCTGCCACACAAAACCCAAGCAAATGTTAAGAAGTAAAGGTACTTTTCAGATTTATGGCTCCCGCTGTCCCCATCCCGCTGCGCTAATGCAGCGCCTGACAGTCTCCTCCTCGGTTCCTGCCTAACCCAGTCCTGGCACAGCCAGCTCAAAAACCCCCACGAGATGAATGCCAGAACTGGCGAGACTGGTGAGCACAAACGTCTTTGCCTCAACGTGACAAAAGACTGGAGGGAGGAGACTGGGGTTGTCCCAGACCAGAGAGCAGCAAGACTCCTTGATCACTGGAAACCACCTCGAGACTGACCTGTCTCTGCACCGTGTTCTGTTTGCAGCACACATCAGCAACACAGAGGGTTTCATGTTTTTTCTAGTCTCTCTTCCCCTCTTGTGTGTCTTTGTCTAGAGAGCAGAAATAATCTCAAAGTAAATATTGTGCCAACACTGGCAGTTGACTCCTCCTCCCCTTCCCAC
Source organism: Charadrius vociferus (assembly GCF_000708025.1). NCBI lineage: Eukaryota > Metazoa > Chordata > Aves > Charadriiformes > Charadriidae > Charadrius > Charadrius vociferus. Next base: position 74,093 of record NW_009650073.1, on the reverse strand, counting down.
ACAGGACACCGCAACAGCCATCTTTCTGTAAAAGACTTCAGTGACCATAAGAGGGAGAAATCGGGACTGTTGCCTTGAAAAAAGCATTGGGATTCCGTACCTGCCCTCACGACTTGGCAGACTGCTGGACAACTAAGTGTACAACTTCACTTGAAGGACAACGTGACATTCTCTAACAAAAGCCGATGAACCACTGCTGAAATCCAAGCAGTAAGGCTTGAGCACTGGTAACTCCCATCCGCCTTCAAGCCCAAGAGCTTTACATCACCAGCTTCCCCAAAAGCTGCCACTCTGTCCTACTCTGTGCACGCTCAGAGGGCAAGTTTCAAGCTGAGCATCCTTCCTAACACAGACCATGGAGAGGATCCAGCCCCAAATGCTGGTCCATTCAAGGGACGCTCATATATTTGGAACTTTATGCACACTGGGTTCAGTCCTGCAGAGCAGCTCTGCTCAGCCCAGCGCTGATGCTGCCACACCACAGACCAAATCTCCACCACGGATGTGCTTCTGTTCGCCTGGTAACCAGAAGCGGAACTTTGCTGCTACCCTTGGTTCACAGTTCTCTTCAAAAGCTGCACCAGGGTGTAGCAAACGAGGTGAGGAAGATGATAGTTCTGCTCCTAGTGGGGGGGTTCCAGCAGCTGGTGCTTACCCTCCAGAGGCCTCGGGTACCCTCCTGCTGGTAGATGTCGATGAAGCTGCCAATCATGCCACCCTGGAATAAACTGCCTTGAGCCTGCATTCGAATCTGAAAGAAACACGAGAGTCAGTGGGACGACATCAGCGTCGGCCCCGAAGGGCAGAGGTCCCAGCTGAGTAGGAAGGTAGGTCGGAAGAACAACAGAGCCACTCGGAGCAGACACTGCTATCCCTGTGCCCTCTCCCTGCAAACCACACAGCAAATGACGGTGGCAGGCAAGGAGCGGGGACAGCAACAGGGCGGAAGCACAGTGCAAAACTCAGATGGGACAGAGAAGTGACGGGCAAGGCTGTCCCACTCTGGAAGCGCTCCGAGAAGGCTGATCTACAAAGGGAGAAGCGTGGGAAAGTTCTCCAGGCTCTCTTTGCTCAGAGCGGAGCTACCTTGACCCCAGTAACCCCGCAGTAGGGAACGGAGGGGACCAGGCAGTCCCCACTGGACTCTGGTCACTCCATGTAACAGAAAGGACTTTGTGGCAGCGTCAGCAAAGCGCAGCGCAGTGACCAAAGGGAAAGGAGCCGAGAAGGTCTGATGAATAGCTGGCTACCAACCCCCTCACCTTACCCAGTTGAGATAACAGAGCCTCTACCACTTGCCGTAACAGATTTCACAATCTTTAAGAGCTGCATTTTTAAAAATCTGTTTATTGCACTAGGCTTTTGTTCCCATTCATAAAAAAAACCAAACGAGCAGAACTGATGCCAGCAGTGGCTCAGAGAGCGCCTCACTGCACCTGGGAGAGACACATCTTCACTGGAAAGCAGCAGCTTCTACGTGTCAAACCACAGCCAGGCAGCAGCTGTCTCTGGCCAGGCACCTTCTTACCTTCAGCACATCTGTCGGATTGGCAATTGCAGAGGAGATCACCCCTGAAACCACTCCGCAGATTACATTGATTAGCAACGTTTCATCTGCAATCAAGAAAAGAAAGTCAGATCCTAAAGATCGAAAGAGAAGGTGCACAGGTTGTACTGAACAAGCGGGAAGCTCTGGGAAGAGCAGAGCAGCTCAGTTCGCAAATCACACGGTGAAGCTGCCCGAGCAGAGGCTGGCCAGCTGCCACCAGCTCACGGCAGATCTGTCCCCACACCTGCCAGAGACAGAAAGCAGCAGCTGAAACACTCAGCAACACGCTCTCAGAGAGAAGCGGGTCTTACTGATGAGTCTAGCTGATCAGACAAGGAAAAGACTGTGATACATAGAAATTCCGAACAATTATCTGAGATTTCAGTGTCCAGTGACGCATTTCTCACGATTGAGACAAGCCAAGACAGAGGGAGACAGAGAGGGACAACCCAACACTTCTCAAGGCAACCTGATATCAATTTGTTTTGATCTGGAGCCCCCGCTGGCCGCGCTCAGAGAATGCAGCCACCTTGAGAGAACAGAGAACAGGCGACCCAGGCAGAGAAAGTTAGATGCAATTAGTCCCGGGGGGTGGGTGGAATAATCCAAGACTTCCAGGCCCAGTATTAGGGTGATGGTTATGTTGGGAAAAGGCACAGCCCTTTGCTGGTACTGACCACAGCACTTCCCAGAGGAGACCAGGCCACTGGCTGCCCCAGGCCTGTAGGGAGACAAACATTCAGACAACGGTACTCACAACTGGAAACGCTGCAACAGCAAGCGAGGAGAGACCCAGGGTACGCACACAGACCCACGCACGGGGAGCGGTGTTACCGGAGAACAGAGCAGCCCCCAGGAAGCAGCTCTAGTGCGCTGTGCTTCCCAGTCCTCTCGCTGGGCTGCTGACCGGCCCGGACCACCCATCTCCCTTTCCCTGCTTGGGATGGCGGTACAAAATTCACTCGTGTCACACCAGGGTTTAAAACCACACGTGCAGATCTTGGTGTTCCTTCAGTGAACACGTACCAGACTTCTGCTGCTCCACTCTCTAGGCAGGAGCTGCAGAGGTCATTACCAGAGGTGCACAGGTCAAGAGCACTTGCGGTACCCCATCTCTGCGGTCAGAGCCAAAACTAACAGCTGGACAGCACAATTTCTATCCAGATGTGCTGCCAAAGCTGACAAGGACTCAAAGCTGATGTCAGCCAAAGCTGACAAGGACTCAAAGGCTCCAGCAGGAAGACAGGAGAGACTCACTACTGAAGTTGTCAATCAGTGTACCCCATCTGATGTACAGATGGGACGTGATCTCTTCCCTGAGACTAATCAGAAAGGAGAGATGAGCCTGGGTCAGCGATACCTTTTATTTTGGCTCTGACGTCGCAGAACAGAGATAAAGGCTGGGAAAAGGACAGACCTGGCTGGAGGGAGAGGTGTTTGGCTCGGGACTGTGAGCAGTGCCAAGCACAGCGAGATTCGCATCGTTCACATCTGTACTGAAACCTATCCTTGTTATTACTGTACAAACAAAACCACAGTGCCAAGTAACAAGAACTCCATTTATGTGGAAATCTATAGCTGGGAAGGACAGAGAAAAGAATGAGCAAACCACCCAGCACAGGGAGCACGAGAGTTCACGCTGCACCTCTGGTGAGACGAGAGGTGCCTCTACTGACACATTCACTGACCTTCCAAGCGATCTACGAACAGCCGCTTCAAACTCTGGTAAATGCCAATCTTTATGGTGCCGTAAGATGCCTGTCTCAGCAACGCAGGGGCGATCCTGAGCGGGGGAACAAATGAAACCGTTGAACCCTGCCAGCACAGGGGTCCAGCACAAGTCACCTCCCATCAGCCCCACAGGCAGAGCTGGTGAGGGGTCTGGAGCACACGTCTGGTGAGGAGCGGCTGAGGGCCCTGGGGGTGTCCAGCCTGGAGAAGAGGAGGCTGAGGGGAGACCTTCTCGCTCTCTACGGCTCCCTGAGAGGAGGGGGGAGCGAGGAGGGGTCGGTCTCGGCTCCCAAGGAACAAGAGGAAACAGCCTCAAGTTGTGCCAGGGGAGGTTTAGGATGGATATTGGGAAAAATTTCTTCCCCAAAAGGGTTGTCAAGCACTGGCACAGGCTGCCCGGGGACATGGTGGAGTGCCCATCCCCGGAAGGCTTTAACAGACATGTAGATGTGGTGCTGAGGGATGTGGGTTAGTGGTGGGTTTGGCAGTGTGAACTAACGGTTGGCCTTGATGATCTTAAAGGTCTTTTTCAACTTAAACGATTCTATGATTCTAGATCTCAGGCCAGGCCCACCCCTGCCATGGCTCAGACGCCCCAGGAAGCCCAGCTCTGCCAGATAACAACCCCGGGTGCCTGAGGATCACCTCGCGTTGCCCCCACGCACCCTCCAGTGCGGGAGGCTCACACCCATGCAGCCCGCAGCACGTTCTCGCTCCCCACCTGGGGAAAATGGGGAGTCTCCAGGCTGCAGCACCGGCACCGCTGCCCCGACCCCCGGTGGGGCTCAGGGCGGGCTGGGGGGACCTGGGACAGATGGTGGGGAGACCCAGGGGGGCAGGAGGGAACCCAGGAGGGTAGAAGGGGACCCAGGGCAGATGGTGGGGAGACCCAAGGGGGCAGGAGGGAACCCAGGGCAGATGGTGGGGAGACCCAGGGGAGCAGGAGGGGATCCGAGAGGGCAGAGGGGAGACCCTGGGGAGGACAGAAAGGGGAACTTGGGGAAAGCGGGATCACAATCTGGGTGGGCAAGGGAGGGGACATGGGGCAGGCAGAGGGGGACCCAGAGCAGGTGGTGGGGAGACCAGGAGAGCAGAGGGGTACCTGAGGCGGGGGGGGGAATCGGAAGGGCAGAAGG
>NW_009650073.1:65575-68853 GCF_000708025.1 Charadrius vociferus | reverse complement strand
CCCGAAGGCTGAAAGCCTTCGGGGCCCGGTCCCAGCTGCTCAGGGGGTAAAAATCCCCCTTTGCTGACAACCCAAACCCATTTCAGGTGTTATTTCTCATCACAACCACGCAAAAAACCGTCCCTCCCCATCGCCCCCCTTCCCATCACCACTAGATAAAAAAACGCTACGGGCGAACAGGTGAATTTTTTTATTAAGAAGCATTTAAAACAAACCAAGCGCCCACGCAGCTCCGGGGATGCACCACAGAAGCACTGGGGCCAAGGCAAAACGCCCACCGGCGTCTCCCCGCTGCATAAAACACAGGGGCAAAAACCCCCACCAGGGCTGGTGAGGTGGGAATGGAGTCATTTTGGGGGACGGAGAGCATCCCGATGCTCCCAGACACCATCTTCGTGCCACAGCGCAGCGTGCCGGCACACCTGGGAGCCCGCAAGAAGGGCTGAAGGAGGCAACAGAACTCGTGTCCCGGTCCGCAGCACCGTTCCTCATTCCGTCCTTGGAACGAGAAATTGTGGAAGATGTTGGGGGCGAACAGTCCAGCCATGGTACTCCCGCCTTGAGAGGCCTGGGGAGGTTCAGAGCAGTTTTTGGGCAGGCTCGGGGCCTCTCTCGGCCCCCAGCGTGCTGGTCCCAGGGCTCAGCAGCGGATGGAGCTTCTCCCAGAGCCCCGCTCCCAGCGCTCCCGCGACCTGCCTCCCTCGGGACACTCTTCTCGCCGGCTGCTGTGCCCATCCCTCCTCCTGCCAGCCTCTTCTCTCCTCTCCCTCTCGTCCCACAAACCACTTTGTCCCCTCTGGTCCTGACAGCTCTTTTCCCCTCTTCTCTCCGAAGGTCTCTGGTGCCTCCGCTCGTCCTCTTCCCGCTGTGTCCTGCTCACAGGCTTCCTCTCGGAGCCCTTCCAGGGCTGCTGGCTCCCACTGGCGTAGCGCTCGTAGGCAGGGTCCTCCTTCTCCTTCTTAATCTTGATTCTGGGGTGTGCATCCTCTGCGGACACAGCCCTCTTGGCAGCCTGCGAGCTCTGCTTCTGCCGCTCCTGTCTACTTTTCTCCTTATCTGAAACACAAGGTTCATCTTTCAGGACAGACAGTCTTCCAAGTATCCCCTCCATTCCCCAGGCGCTGCATAGCACCACGGCGCCTTCCCAACTCCCCTCCCATTTCAAGTTGTCACCCCTCCACCCAAGCTTCACAGCCTGTTTCCCCCCTCAGAGAGATCTTATTCCATTTCCATCCCCAACACTTCTCCTCCAGCTTAAGCCATCCTACTTCCTTCTTTAACACTCATGTCCTTCCCAGCACAGCTGTCCTCAGGCACTTTAACACCGCTTGGAATATTGAGCGCCTTCCTTCCATTTCCTTTCCTCAGTAACATCCACACAGTAAGAAAACCATGATACACTCTGTGGAAATTTTCTTCTCCAGACCAAATAATTCTTTTCCCTCTTCGCCCTCTCCAGACCCAATGATTCTTTTCCCTCTTTGTTCTCCTTCGCCTCTCTGATTTTTGGGCATCTCCTCAGCACGCTGGAGCAGCATCTTGTCCCCACCCTTAGTTTTATTGCCTATTTTCTTTCTTCCAACCCTCCTCTCAAACTAGGACTCCAGCCTGATCGACGTGCCCCTCTGCCCCACGCTAAGGCCCCATCCACCCTGCGCCCTCCTCCATGCAACACAGCGCTGAGCTCCTCTCTTGAAGCGGGCGTGCAGTAGACACGTCTCAAATCCCAATAGTGCAAAGGCTCAGCTGTAGCTACAAGATGGTCCCAAATACCTGCTGCTAATACCTGTCTGCCACAGGCAGGGACTGGCTGCGTGAGGAAAGGTTCCTCTGTATGCCATGCTCCAAGCCCATTTCAGAATGACGGACACCCCCATCCCACCCCACTGTCACCACAACCCATCTCAGGTGGATGCCGCCTGGAAGTCATTAGCAACCTACAGCAAGCAGCTCCTACTGCAAAACACTGCTGCTAGCACTCTGCTGGCTCTCACAAGGGTAACTTTTCAAGATCTCTGCTGCACAGATGGAAAAAGCCTTAAGGGCTTCTTAAAAATCCGTCCATATAGCTGCACAGGCTGGTCCTTTACACGGCACACTTGTTCAAGTTTGATTTGCATATACTCTACACTTTTCTGTTTTCTTCTGGAAGATGTAGAGTATAAATCCTGCTGCGTCCACTGAGAACAGGAGGTATTGAGGCACTCGGATGGTTTAACTTAAGCTGCACTTTTAGGTCTATTTCCATAGAACCATAGAATAGTTGGGGTTGGAAGGGACCTTTAAAGGTCACCTAGTCCCACCACCCCTACCTTCTTTGGCTTCAGTTTCCAGCCACAGAATCTCATCTAGATCCACAGGGTTTACGTTCTACTCAATTCAGCTATCTTGCGTAGGCCACAGAACAGTCATTCCATACATCTACAGCAATCTAGTCCTACAGTAGCAGCACTCAGATTTTAAGACAAAATGGTGCTTTTCCGAAGCCTTCCCCCTCCCCCTAGCACTGCTTCCCCCTGCAGTAACCCTGCAGCCTGGCAGACTTTTTTCAGGAAAAGTGGTATTATTGTCTGCAAGATACAGCTCTTCAGCAGCTGGGGGAGGACATTCCCAGGTAAGGGCTAAATACAGGCACTCAGATACCCCTCAGAAGATCACAGAGTAAAGCCTGAGCATTATGGCTGTGGCTCTCTTCAAGAGCACACCCGTCCTTGGTGCTCCCCTGAGCATAGGGGCCACAGGCTCTGTGCAGACACTGCCACCTCGGGTCAAGACTGGCAGGAACACACCTCACCTTTCTGCTTTTTCACAGGCACATCATCATCTTCCGACAGAGAATCAGATGACGTATGAGGTGGTGTTTTAACTCCACAGCCCTTTGCATGGAGGGTTTTTGTGACATCATCTAGGTCATCCGACTCTTTGGGGGGCCGATAGTTGGCCACGTGGTCCACTCGAATCGTCCTTCCTTTGATCTACGAGAGGAGTCACGCTGTTAGCAAAGGCACAGACCAGCTCCCCATGTAACCCGTGCTGTCAGGGCTCCTGTTTGACATGCAGCAGCACCTCAGGAGCCACAGCAGGCAGACAGGCCCGCCTCCCAGGCTGCTTCACTCACCTTGATCCCATTGAAGTTGTCAACAGCGAGAATGGTGCTCCTCTGGTCCTCATAGCACAGAAAGCAAAAGCCTTTGGACTTTCCGGTCTTCTTGTCCCGCACCAAGTTAATGTTGACGACCTCCCCATACCTGCAACACACTCTTAGCACCCGCGGCAGG
>NW_009650073.1:64461-64916 GCF_000708025.1 Charadrius vociferus | reverse complement strand
GGTTACCGTGACATAGTGGTGGGCGGCGGGAGCGGCGGGGCCGCCCTGCTCAGCACGGGCAGGAGTTTTTAGCGTTGGCGTCGTGCGATGGCTCCAGCCTGCGGGCCGGGCCCGGCCGCCCCTCCAGGAGCCGGCAGAGCAGCGAGCGCTGTGCCTTCAGCCGGCAGGCCAGGCACATGAAAATGGCGTCCACGTTCTGGCTCTCCTGAGGGTCCTTGGCCGAGGTCTCAAACAAAAGCATGTTGTGAGCGTCGGCGAACTTCAGGGCCATGCTAGATGGCACTTGGATCAGGTCTTTCAAGTCACACTTGTTCCCAACGAGCACCCTGGGGACGAGGGGGGGCACGGCGTGCCCGTTGCACTCCTCGATCCACATCTTGAGGTTGGTGAAGGAGGTCATCTTGGTGACGTCGTAAACAAAGACGACGGCATGCACGTTGCGGTAGTAATGCTCC
>NW_009650073.1:60940-64421 GCF_000708025.1 Charadrius vociferus | reverse complement strand
CCTAGGAGGCAAAGCAGAGGAGAAAGAAGGCTGCAGGAGCACTGAGCATCCAGCCGGGGCAGGGCCTGCTGCCCGGGGAGCAGGCCGGCTTGCCGACCTCGCTGCAGCAAGATGCAGGAGGCCTCGCTGCTGGTCTGTCTTGGAGAGCGGTGCCGCAGCCTCGAGGCAGGGCGCAGGCAGGGCGAGCCTTGCAGGGAGCGTCAATCTCTTATTAGACAAACCGGGATCGATGGAGGAGTTACACAAGCTCTTGGGCCTATGCTGACAGTGCCCAAGGCTGTATAGGCCAGCGCACGCGCTTGTGTAATTCGGCCAAGCTCATCTAGTAAGAGAGGTCAGATCAGCGTTTTCATTCACTTTCACTCTTCATGGGCAAGCACAAGGATCTGCACAGCATATCCCATTTCTCAGCCACTGCAGCTGATCCAATTTATTCAAGAGAACTGGCAGCACACTTTTCAGCAAGAAAAGCCCCTGCCTGGTGACTTACCTGACTCTGTAACACCTTGCCAGGCAGCCCTTCTACAGCTCTCTGCTGCTGGGCTGCTCCCTGCTTCTCATCCTCTTCCCGATGCACTTGACCACCATCCCCACCACAGAAACGAACCGCACAAAGCACTTCTCATTTCGCAAACATTCTTGCGCCGGATCAGGACATTTGTCCACCTAATCCTACGCCATAAAAGAGAACCCCGACAATTACACAGTGGTATGTACAGAGGAGTCAGGGCAAAGAGAGGATGAGGAGCCACGCTATGTGTGAGAGAGCAGCAGGAGGCTGTGGAGCTCTGGGGATGGGTGAGGAGCCAACAGAGAGCTTGTGGGTGAGGATTAAAGAGCAGACCAGCATGGGTGACATTGTAGGAGGTTGCTGTAGGCTGCTGACCAGGAAGAACAAGCGGGTGAGGTGCTCTGCAGACAGACAGGAGCAGCTTCATGTTTGCCGGCCCTGGTCCTCTTGGAGGACTTCAACCACCTCAATAGCTGCTGGAAGGACAACACAGCAGGGCACAAGCAATTCAGGAGGTTCCTGGAGAGCTTTGATGACAACTTCCTGACCTGAGTGACAGAGGAGCCAACAAGCTCCTGGGCTGGATGAGCTGACAGTGAGGTGGACTGGAAACTGGCTGAATGTCTGGACCTAGAAGGTGGTGATCGGTGACACTAAGTCTAGTTGAACACTGGTAACTAGCAGTGTACCCCAGGGGTCAATCCTGGGCCCAGTTCCGTTCAACATCTCCGTTAATGATCTGGATGGTGGGGCAGATTGCACCCTCAGCAAGCGTGCAGGTGACAGCAAACTGGGAGGAGCATGGCTAGGATGCGAGATGGTTGTGCTGCCATCCAGAGGAACTTCAACAGGCTGGAGAACTGCACTGACAGGAACCTCATGAAGTTTCAGCAAAGAGAAGCACCAAGTCCTGGCCCTGGGGAGGAACACCTCCAGGCACCAGTACGCACTGGGGACCACCAAGCTGGAAGGCAGCTTTGCAGAAAAGGACCCAGGGGTCCTGGTGGACACCAGGTTGAACATGGGCCAGCAGTGTGCCCTTGCAGCACAGGCGGTGAATAGTGTCCTGGGCTGCATTAAACAAAGTATTGCCAGCAGGCTGAAGGAGGTGATCCACCCCCTTTATTCAGCACTGGTGAGACCACACCTGGAGTGCTGTGTTCAGTTCTGGGCTACCCGGTGCAGGAGGGGCATGGACTGAAGAGAGTCCAGCAAAGGTGATGAAGGGACTGGAGCGTCTCTCCTATGAGAAAGACTGAGAGACCTGGGACTGTTTAGCCTGGAGAAGAGAAGGCTCAGGGGGGGAATCTAACCAACGTGTATAGTTACCTGAAGGAAGATTACAAGGAAGACGGAGCCCGGCTCTTCTCAGTGCTGCCCAGTGCCAGGACCAGAGACAGTGGGCACACACTGAAACAAAGGAGGTTCCCTCTGAACATCAGGAAACACCTTTCACTGTGAGGGTGACTGAGCACTCGCGCAGGTTGCCCAGGGAAGTTGTGGAGCCTCCATCCTTGGAGATATTCAAAAACCACCTGGACGTGGTCCTGGGCAATCGGCTCTGGGCTGCCCTGCTTCAGCAGCAGGGGTGGAGCAGATGATCTCCAGAGGTCCCTTCCAACCCACACTTTGCTGTTAGTCTGTGACACTGTGAGTTCTGCTGGCCCTTGTAGGTAATGTCTTGAAGCCTGGAACTGGCGATTTCCAAACAAGTGTCTGGGGTTAATCCAAATCGCCCTGTACCCCACTGGGACAGTGGCCACCCCAGAGTCTTTCAGAGTGGAAAAATGCTGGCAAAGAAGAGCTGCTGCTCATTCGTTTCCCTGCCACTGTCTCCCAGCCTGTTCCATCCAGGCAGAGTGGGAGAGGGACCCTCCCTCTCCCACCTCTCTCCTCCTCTCTTGGACGCGTGGTCCCAGGAAAAGGCCAATTTGCTGCACTGCCTCCCACTCCCACCTGCTGGAGCACAACTAATATCCAAAGGTAGAAAGCCTGGCAACGTTTTGCGGCTCGTGGCAGTAAGACAAGCTTCATGCCAGCCTGCGCTACAGCTTACAGCAGCGCAGCTACGTGGTGTGGGATAGAGCTGCGGAAGGCAGGGGGGGAAACGAGCACCTCTCCGCTTAAAGGAGAGAGAGAAAAATGTTCATGGACAGTTTAAACGCACAACTAAAGTTCTTACCCACCAATAGTAGCTCTGATTTCATTGTGATTACTCCCTCCACTTTTGATCACCCATCTGTCAGCAAAATAGCAATATTTGCTTCTTCCAGCAGTCAGTCTTAAACCCAGACTGCTGTCGGTGCTGATCCCCCTGACCAGGCAGGCCAAGCTCAGCCGCAAACTGCTCCCAGGCTGTTTCCTACCAGCTGCTGTTGATCTGCAGATCTTCTGTGGCACAACAGCCAGAGCTCTGCGGGTTTGGGCTGATGCATTTCTTACAAGTGTCATGCCAGCTTTCCTACAGCAAATTCGTCCTATTCTAGTTCTGCTGAAACTGCACCCTCCCCGTGCTCGCTGACAGCGGTCTTGAGCATCGATATCACAGCTGCCAAGCGCACTGCAACCAGCTCCTGCGAGCTCCTGGCCTCCCCGCACAGCCGCTGCCAGCCTACAACCATCTGCTCACCCCAAACCCCGCTGGTTTCTGCCTACAGCTCCTTCCCCCAGCTCCCTGCAGCTTCGCCTCTCTTTTGGTCCAGCTTCTGAAGCTGGAGGCCGCCCTGACGCTTGGAGGACCGGGGTTCCTCTGGGCATCGGGAGAGCAGGAGGACAGCAGCGCTTCACCCCAAGCTATCGCTTCAGACTGCTGCGGGCTCCAGCGAACCGCATCGATGGCGACAAGGCTGCAGTGACCGTTCCAAAAGCATCTCTGCAACACGGGGGGACGAGAAACCGTCCCCCCTCCCTGAGGTCACCCTGGAAACAGAGAAGCCCCCGAGAGGTGTTCGGGGTGCCGAGACGCAGCTC
>NW_009650073.1:55335-60247 GCF_000708025.1 Charadrius vociferus | reverse complement strand
CGGGTCCCGGGGCCACCGGGGTAAGGCGAAGCAGGACGGACAGCGCACCGCGGCGCAGAGCATCGCGGAGAACCGATGGAGCACGGTCCGCCTTTCCCTCTGCTGTGCCCTCGGTGCTCCGAGAGGGCTGCGCTGCTCCCGGTAACGCAGCCCGGGCAGCTCCAAAAGAGACCACAGACCCCCAAAAATCCGCCCCTGATTCAAGATGACTCCTGCGGCACAGGCACTTGGTGGGAACTGGAGGAGCCAAAGGCTGGGAAGGACCTACCGCAGTGCTGCATCTCAGCACAGGAGAGACATGGACCTGGTGGAGCGGGGCCAGAGGAGGGCACAGAGATGCTGGGAAGGCTGGAGCCCCTCTGCTGGGAGAGTTGGGGGGGTTCAGCCTGGAGAAGAGAAGGCCAAAAAGGGGAGACCTCAGAGCCCCTTCCAGAGCCTAAAGGCTGCCCCATCCCTGGAGGCGTTCAAGGCCAGGTTGGACGGGGCTTGGAGCAACCTGGGCTGGGGGAGGTGGCCCTGCCCAGGGCAGGGGGTGGGATTGGATGATCTTCAAGGTCCCTTCCAACCCAAACCATTCTATAGTTTTATGATCTACCAGAGGTCCCCAGCTGGTCACAGCTGCCCCAGGGTATCAGTGCTCAGCTGCCCTTTCCCAGTAGCACTGAAATGAAATGGGGCGCAATAAACCGTGCAGCAGGTGGAAAAGCCACATAAAGTCATCTGGGCCTGAAAGATGCAGACAAAAATTGCCTCCTTTGCAATTCTGATCACGTCTGCAGGTCTGTGCAGCTGAGTGAGACCACCCGTGCAACCACTGAACCCTCCTGTCTCACTGGACTGCCGCCAGTACGAAGGGCAGAGTGACACAGAAGGGATCCTCCCCACCAAGGCTCATGTAGATATCAGCCAAACTGAGGTTTTGACCCCTAAAGGAAGCTCAGCTGGTGGACCCAATGCATCCCTTTGGACTACGGCCCACAGATGTCACTAGGAAACCATTTGTGATCACCCCCAGGTACTTCTGGCCTGGCCAAAAACCTGCAGAACAAAGTCAAGATGAGGACACCAGCTGCAGAACGGCCTCTCTGCCCTCTCCCTGCGTAAGCAGAGACAACACTGAGAAGGCGCCAGGAAAGACATGTTCTTTCTTCAGGGATGGTTTGCTCCTCCTGCAGACCCAGCCCGAACGCTAGCATGAGGAGGGATTCCCGGAGCGAGGGAGCAAGTTGGGAGCTGCTGTCTCCAGAAGAGGTTGCTGAGCAGCCTGGCTGCCACATTCATGTTTAAAATGTCCTCAGCACCGCACCCGACCTGCTCCTCACATCAGAGGAGACAAGGTAAAGGGGCCAGGAGGGACGATGAGACACAGGCAAGAGGGCTCCCAAGATTGTATGGGAAGAGTTCCCTGTTTTAAGGGGATAAATATTTGACTCAGCCGCTTCTTATTGCCCATAAAATACAGCAGGAAAACCAGGAGCAATATTCAAGCCCTAGGCTGTGTCTTCAGTCTGTTCCGTTACCAACTTACCGAGCTAGGTGTTCCTTCATGGGTATTACCCGAGAAGCTTTCCTACCTCCTAGCCCCGATCACACAACCAACCTGCCCGAGGGCGTCTGCTCCCCACATCACCTACGCCCGTTACCTGTCCAGAACAGCACAGCCCTGCTCAGCCCCATTTCCCACTTACCCACTTGATACCACCACCGAGAGACAGGAGGAACATGCTTTTAACAAAGACAACATTTTCTGGGAGTCCCCAGAGGCTTTTATTTCTGGAAGCTGTCAGAGCCTACAGCTTCTTGGCTTTTATCTGATGCTGTTGTGACTTCTCTAGTCTGTGAAATAAGATGCCGGTGTCAGGTCCAAGCTGTCTGCCTTCAAAGGGACAGGGCTTCCCATTGTAGCGTGGCAGGAACGTCAAACTGGAGAGACCTCTCTCTTCTGGCTCAACAGCCAGCCTGGTGAGCAACTTGTCTGCCGTGTGTGGGATCACGGGCTGCAGGAGAGTCCCATAGACACGCAGGCATTCCAGCGTGACGTGGATGATAGTGTCAAGCCAGAGCTGCTCTGCGGGGTCTTTTCGGTCGAGTTTCCAAGGCCTGTGTCTCTGGAAGAAACTGTTGGTCTGCCTTACGCACAGGGCAATGCATTCTAAAGCCTTGTAGATCTGGAAACTTTCAAAATAACTGGCCACCTGCAGAGGCAGAGAAGCCACAGACACCACAAACTCATAGTCTTCAGCAGAAGCCCTACCTGTGCCTTTTGCCTCTCTGTAATCCAAGACCTTCGGAAAACAAGACTCTGAGAAACAAGGGTAAGTGTTGCTGGGGTTAATGCTGAGGGCTGTTGACCGATTCAGGAGCCCCCCAAGCGCGTCTGCCAGTTCCGAATTCACTAACTTAACCACCTTCTCATCATAATAGTCACAGTCACGCTCAGGTACACCCTGCCTTAGCAGGAAGTACCGAAATCCATCCAATGTGTACTGTCCAATACAAGCGAAGGGGTCAATCACGTTGCCCAGGCTTTTGGACATCTTCTGCCCACGGACAGTCCAGTGGGAGTGCACAAAGATTCGCTCAGGGGGGGGCAGCCCTGCTGCCATCAGCAGTGCTGGCCAGTAGACAGCGTGAAACTTGAGGATGTCCTTGCCCACAACATGGTGCGCAGCAGGCCACCACTGCCCGTGTGTCTCAGGGTAGCCCACCACGCTCAGGTAGTTCACCAAGGCATCCACCCACACGTAAATAGTTTGTGTGGAGTCACTGGGGACAGGGATACCCCACTGCAGCCGGCTCCTCTCACGAGAGACAGACAAGTCCGGCAAGTCCTCTTCCAGCCAGCGGAGCACGCGCTGGTAGAAAGGGTCAGGGGAAATGGCGTGTGGGTTGTCCCGGAGCCAGTTCCGCAACGGATCCCGGAACGCTGAGAGCCTGAACATGTAATTCTCCTCTTTGGTCCAGTGCACCTGAGAAGGTAGGAGAGAAAAGAATTACGGCCCAAACGTTCTGCAAAGAGTTTTACATATGCAGACAGAATTCTAAACGTGGAGTTTGTCGCACACCCCCTCTGCGTTTGAGTGTGCTGCCCACCACCTGTGAAGCCCTCAGCATCTTTCTATGGCTACTGGGAACCTCCTCTCCTGTCACCGCCTCCCCAGGTTCTCCAGGATACCACCTGAGGACTTTGGCACTTGCGGTGGCTCAGCACTCTGCTTTTAAAGATGCTCGTGCCCCCAGGGAAGGAATACCTTTCTATCCGCCAGATTTCTGTGTCATCAGGCAAGAATTAGTGAGATGAAAATATGCTTTCTTAAAAACATAGTTTTGCAATAATAGTAGAAAATCATGAAAAGACAAAATGACATTGTTAATTACTGCCTTACTAACAAGCCTGGTGGGTGCCTCTGCTATTTTTCTTTGGCGCTATGTTCCTCTTTTTCCGCAGTTTAAGCATTAGAGCATCTGCCGTGGTTTTGGCTGGGACGGAGTTGACTTTCCTGCTGGCAGCTGGTGCGGTGCTGTGTTTCGGGTTTGGGATGGGAGTGGTATTGATGGCACACCAATGTTTTTGGTTGTTGCTGAGCTCTCAAGGCCTTTTCTGCTCCTCATACCACCCCACCAGCAAGCAGGCTGGAGGGCACAAAACGCTGGGAGGAGACACAGCCAGGACAGCGGACTCCAACTGCCCAAAGGGATATTCTGTGCCATGTGACATCATGCTCGGCATATAAAGCTGGGGGAAGGAAGAAGGCGGGATGTGCTGAGTGATGGCGTTTGTCTTCCCAAGTCACTGTTACGCGTGATGGAGCCCTGCTTTCCCAGGGACAGCTGAATGCCCGCCTGCCGATGGGAAGGAGTGAGTGAATTCCTTGTTTTGCTTTGCTTGTGTGGCTTTTGCTCTACCTGTTAAATTGTCTTTACCTCAACCCACGAGTTTTCCTTATTTTTTCCCCACTCTTCTCCCCATCCCACTGGGTGTGGGGGAGGAAGTGAGCAAGCAGCTGGGTGGTCCTAGTTGCTGACTGGGGTTAAACCACGACAGCATCTTAGTTGCTAACTTTGTTAGCCTATAATCATGTTAAAGTACTGACAGCACTCCTCCCACACGTTTAAATTCATTAAATGACACATTTAGCTAAATCGATGAAAACTTTGTGGGTAGATATGGTATGAGTGAGCTGCATAAAGGCACTCAAGAGATCTATGGCTAGGTCAAGAATTTTTATCTTTTAAAGATGATTAAGATTCTAAGATAAGAAAGCATAGGCTCTGGCATCACAGGAGAGTTTGTTTCTAGCACTGAACCCAACAACTTCTGACTGAGCCAGAAAGTGCCTCACTCACAATACAAGCAGTAGAGAGCCTACCACACCTCAAGCTGAGATACCCAAAGGAATAATTAAACCTACTGGTATATACCCTAAGGAACAATTAATCTAGTGATACGAAACTGCTTTATAATGTAGCTGAATTGATCTAATTTCAGTAGCAGCCAGTAGCAAATACTATCCTTTCTCACTTGGTCAGCGGTCACCCCAAAAGAAATATTCTCCCCTACACAAATCATAAACAAGTTACACAAAAATGTTTTGGTTCCCCCCACACAGGCCCCAAATTCTTTATGTTTTTCCATAATCTTTTTCAGTTTCTGGGTACCAGCTCTCAGCACTCTGTCCAGGAGTAGCACTTCACACAGAGCCAATGCAATGTCCTTCAACCACTATTCCCGTTTACACAATCCAGCGATCCTTTTGGTAACAACTCAGGATGCAAAAGCCATCTCACAGTGGGACCTGCAATCATTTCTACTGAAACGCTGACCAGGTCTGGGTTTGGCTCTGAAGCCCCCACCTCACGTCCTCTGCCAGGTGCTAAGAGCTGAGCTACCCATCAGCTAGTCACCTGCAGA
>NW_009650073.1:52124-55279 GCF_000708025.1 Charadrius vociferus | reverse complement strand
TCTCCTGAGAACTGCTGAGTGGAGCATACAGAGAGGATGATAAAGGGCGGAGTAATTATAACAACCTGCAAAACTGGTGTCTCTGTTGACGGCTTGCCTGCCAACAGTTACTGGAATATCTGCCCTGCAGAGAAATCTGCGTGCCGTCTCTCCTGACCTTCAAACAGCCCTGACCTTAGGAGCACGGGATACTTCAGGAAGTCTCTAGTCCAGCCTCCTGCTCACAGCAGGGCTACCTACAGGGTTAGAACAGGTTACTTGGGGCTTCAGCCAGGCACATTTTGAAAACGTCTATGGATTGAGACTGCAGAACTTCCCCAGGCAGCCTGTTCTGCTGCTTGGCTGTCCTCACAGGGAAAAAGTTTGTCTGTAAATCCAGTCTGACCCTCTTGTTTCAACTTACACCTGTTCTCTCATCCTCCTGCCATGTACCATTAGAACCTGGCCCCATCTTGATGACCTCCTCGTAGGTATTGGGGAGCTTTTGCCACTAGGCCCTCCCAAAATCTTGTCTTCTCCAAGGCTGAAGAAGCAAGCTCCTTTAGCCTCTCCTCAGATGGCAAGTGCTCCAGCATCTTAACAATCTCAGTGGCCCTCCACTGAACTTCTTCCAGTTTCTGAATTGTGTTTCCTGTATTGGGGCATAGAAAACCGCATGTAGTACCCAGATGTGGTCATTTAGAGTAGAGGGGAGTAATCACATCCCTTGAACGGCTATTGCTCCTGTTCCATAGCCTGAGATAATCCCATTGGCTGCCGTTGCTGCCAGGGCACAGTGCTGGTTCATGTTCAGCTTGTTGTTTACCAGCCCCCCGGGGCTTTTCATCACGTTCCCTGGATGGTCAGTTCCCAGCTCCAGCTCGTTTCCGCATCAGAAAGGGAATCCCTGCAGCCCCACATGCACCAACTGTCTGCCGGCTGGACCTAAGCAATGAATGCAATACTTCAATAAATGCAGCTCCCTTCCCAGCAAATACAGAACACCGCAGTTCTGGTCCTGCAATGGAGCATCTGCTCGCTCTACAGGTAAACTAATCCACCACCCACACCAGAATGAACCCATAAAATGAGAGCAGCATAGGTGGGACAGGCCCTCCACCTCTCTCCAGCCCCACAGCCTGCTCACAGCAGGGCTGGCACCAGCCAAGGGTGACAGGAGCCTTACCCAGCCAAGGCTGGGACATCCCAAGGATGGGGCTCCCCCGCATCGCTGGGGACCTGCCCCAGGATTGCACCACCCTCCTGGGAAAAGAGCTTATCCTTAATGCCCGGCCTGACGCCGCACAGCTTGTGGCATCATCACCCCTTGCCCTAGCACCTGGCACCCCGAAGACACACATGGCTTTGTGATCTTTGTAACTGCCCTGTGAAGAGGTGTAGGCTGCTATTAGCTTGTCCCTTCACATCCTGTTCACCAAACTAAACTGGCCCAGTTCCCTCTACCTCTTGAATGCCTGTGCTCTGTACCCTGACCACACTGGGAGCTTCTGGCAGCTCCTCTCCAAGCTTCTCTGCAGATTATGAGACACAAAAGCACAGTAACAGAGAGAAGGAGGAGGATCATTTCCTACAGAACAGACTCTGGTCTCTCAGTGTTCAAGGAAGACCTGAAGAACATCATTCAAAGGTGAGCTATACATTTTCACCCACAGGTTCTACTGGATACCCAAAGTCACTCACCAGAAGTACGGGTTTTATGGCATGTTCTAAACTCCCTCTTTTCCTTCACCAAACCCTCAAGCAACAAACTGCCCAACTGTCTCTTTCTGGTTGGAGATAAACAGCTACCATCTCTTTCTACCACCTTGCAAGACCGTTTCTCCTGGACAGTGCAACATGCAACTAAGACAAGTAATTGGTCTCAGGGTACATTTGACTTTGAAGCCTGCTGGCTCTATCTTAGATCTGAAGAATGATTTCTTTGCCTGTAAGCTTCATCTTTTCCCCAGCTACATTAGGTTCTTTATCAAGAGATATTATTTACCAACATAGCCCTTTCTCTGTGAATCAGCACTCCTATGCCCCAGCCTCGTACAAGTATCACAAGAGCATAACCTCTGCTTAGCTCTGAAGCACAATTATCTGCAACTGCTGGATTAAATCGTGTAACTCCTGACACCTTACAGAAAATGCAGTGGTGGGAGACTCTTGGTCAGGTACCACACTCCTGGTTGCACCACTATTCAGTCATCAGACTAGACCACAGGCAGATGATGTTACATGGTTTTATGTAGGGCTGAAACCCATGTGACAAAACTGATGAAAAATGTCCAGAGGCCAAACTGAATTGCCTCACAAAACAGGTCTGAAACAGCAGACATCCAATGAACACCTTAATTATAAACACCTTTATCCTTCTGCACAACTAAGTTATTTCATCACTGCTTTAAAACACTACTTCCAGGCCAACAGCCTGTGGAAGCCAGCAGCAGCTGACTCCCATGGCACGTGGCTGAAATTTGCATCTGGCGGTTGGAGCTCTGGCAGCTCTCCCTTGCACAGCCACACACCACTACAAACACAAAAGAGACATTCTATGAAATACAGATGAGTCTCAGCTGACATGTATCACAAAAGGCTACAGGGCGCATTAAACACCCTGAAATTTGGCCAGACCAGAGCATGAGATGAGTGTCCAGTGTTTCCACAGGACTGACAACCCTTGGCTGGGCTGGTGCGGGTTACCTGATGACCGGTCTCCACCGACACCTTGCAGGGGTGTCCCTGGGCATCCCTGCGCTCGGCCAGCTGGCTCTCAGGGAGGAAGCACTCCTCAGGAGTGCAGTACCAGCCCTCATAACACCCTTTGTAGAGTGCCCCGCCGTCCCGGAGGGCCCCCCAGAAATGGCACACGGCTCGTTGGTGTCGGGGCTCGCTGGTGCGGATGAAGTCTGTGAAGGAGATGGCGGCCTGGGTCAAGGCTTGGCGGAAAAGGCCCGAGACCCGCTCGCAGAGCTCCGGTGGCGACGTCCCTGCGGCAGCCGCGGCCTGCTGGATCTTCAGCCCGTGCTCGTCGGTCCCTGAAACGGCAGAGAGGGCCGTAAGGAAAGGACACGGGGGCCTGAGGACGAGCTCGAGGACACAGGGAACGGGGACAGCCCCGGGGAGGAGCCTGAGGGTGCGGGCCCGCGGCGCCCAGGCTCACCCGTGGAGAG
>NW_009650073.1:49257-51355 GCF_000708025.1 Charadrius vociferus | reverse complement strand
GGGGGCCCGGGCGGCCGGGGCTGCTCGGCTCCACCGCCAGCCGGCCCGGAGAAGGCTTGTGGGTGGGAAGTGGCCTTGGGGGATGGAACGGAGCCAGGGCGGTGGCGGCGCAGATCGGTGCCCGGCTCCCGGGAACGGGAGGGAAAACTTCCACGTTTTGGCAAAGCGTGAGTTAGATGGAGCTGTTTAGCGTATTCGTATCCGTTTGGATGCGTGTGGCTTTGCTACGGGTTTATATCACAAATAAGGTGCGTTTAGGCCAAGAGATGGAACGGGTCTAGCAGTTCACGCGTTGTCTGAGCTTCGGAGGAGGCAGAAGGTGTTTTCTGCGCCGGGTGGGAGCAGGTTCCGCAGAAGAGCCCAACCACCGCTGGCAGCTCCAGCTGGGCCGGCTGCACTATCCACAGCGCTCGGAGCCCTCACCGTGACCGCTCCGCTTAGAGATCTGATTGGGACAGGCAGGAGTCTGTGCTTAAACTGCAGTTTTAAAAAAAAAAAAAAAGAAGCCACCACGTTATATAGCTGTTCAGCTAGATGCGCTCCTTGTGTTGCTTGCACGCTGGTAGATGCCTTCATGTGGATTGGCAAGCGTTGCTACTCCTCCTCATTTGGGATGCCCTTTCTGTCAGCAGAAGCCTGTTTGTGCTGGTAGTTCACCTCAGTGGAATAAGCTGTGTTGGCAGAGGGACTTCTTGCTGGTAGAACCATACCTACCGCTTGTCCTAACAAGGTTATGTTAGCCTCTGCTTGCACGTGGCAGAGCAAAGTGCATCTTTGGACCTCTGACAGAAGAGACCTGGAGAAGGGCATAAGAACAGCAAATGCACACTACACGTGCATGCCTGATGTACTCTCCCAGCCATACATAGCTTGAAGGCTCCTTCAGCTGGAGAGTCTTTCTAGCTTCCTCGTAGATGTTCCTGTTATTAATTTGTTCAGTTACTCTTTGATCTTACAGATGGTTTTGGTATCCACAACTGCCTGGAGCCGTTTGTTGTGGCGGAGAATAATTCACTGCAGTCACTCAGATGTGGTACTGGGCGTTTCAAACAAGTAGCTTGTTTACTTGGTGTCAGAAATGACTTGGTCTCTAAATTTCAAAACATAACTTTGTATTGACAGTCTTTTTGTGTTTTTCTCTAATAAATTGTATTCCTTTAGGCAACTTGTTGCAGCGCTGGAATGTTCCCATAAAACTGCAGATGAGCAGACAAGTGGCTAGCTCTGGTGTGCCCGGGGGCAAAGGCGATAGTTCTGTTTTTGTCCTTATTGTGGGCTTATCAACGTTAGGAGCGGGTGTCTATGTAAGTAGAAAGGTAGTTCATGGAAAGAAGCTGCAATACATCTCTCCTGTCAAGCGTCTGCTGTACTTCAGCTAACTTCACTTAGCTTTTTTGTCTCTATAGCTATTTCCTCCTTCAGAAAAATTAAAGGGGAGCTAACTGAGATGGCTGGAAATTAACTTCTTATGATATTTTTTTTTTTTCTGTAATTTCAGTTACCTTTTAGGTTGTTTTGGTTTGGGTTTTTTTTTTACTATAAAGGCACTTTTTTTTTTTTTTTTTACCTACTGTGACCAACCACAGCTCTGTCTGTTGTCCTGTATGTGATAGCAGCATATAGTTCAGGGAGCATTGGATGGCATATACTTTCAATAGCAAAGTAAACCATTCTTTGCCAAATCTCAATTCAGAACATCAGTGTTTATGTTGTGCAAGTATACCAAATCAACCCAAAACTGATAAGCGTACATTTATGTCCAATTCAAAAGGATAAAGCTTTTCAGCCCAACTTAAAGAGTAAATTACATTCCCACACAGCTGAAGAATAGCAGCATTACATAGGAGTGGACAGGTCCGAAGTTTACATCACACAAATCTTTTTTTCAAAATTCTTTCTCTTAGAGGACCATATTCATTAAGGTTGCGATTTTCTCCTGATGAAACTCTTCTCATGCAGAAGGCTCCTGGGAAATAAAAAAAATTCAAAAGAGTGCACGGAGGAAAAGTTTTTTCCTGTCCCCTTTAAATATTCTTTACTGTGCCTCGCTGTACTTGTTTAAGTAAACAAGGTAACTGAAATTGCAAAGCACATTCTG
>NW_009650073.1:30822-49203 GCF_000708025.1 Charadrius vociferus | reverse complement strand
GCCTGTCTTCGCCTACAGTTTTGCAATGTCATCATCTAAGATGCCCTTCTAGATCACTGACGTCTTCGGGTGTCCCTGGCAAAGCTGGCAGCAACCTATTGTTATACTTAATTGTAGGAGGAACAGTCACTGGGACTGGAGCTTATGTAAGACGCTTAAATAAATGTCTTTTAATTGGGTGAGAGGGTGTGGGGCGGGTGCCTTTCTGTATGTTGTACCAAGTTAGCCGTTTACTTTAACTAAACCGTCTTTGTGTTCCCTGGCCTCAGATATTTGATTTCAAGGGACATTGTCAAATAATTTAAGTTCACAAATTTTATATTCTCAAACACTGTAGTTCTTGGTGGGGAAAAAGTGCCTTAGAATTAACTTTTCTACATTAAATCAATCTAAAACCCAAACGGGCCATTTTCAATTTGTAACCATCAGAAAGGCACAAATTAATTAACCCATCTATTCTGATATCAGTAATCTTGGCATACAAGAAAAGGGAAAAATTGAATATAAGTATGCTAGAGAAAAGAAAACTTGTCTAACTGATTTCTTCAGAGAAGAGCATGGAAATATCACTCTTTATTGGGCAAAATACACAGCTATGTTTCGGACTAGAAAGAACTTGACATTGTTCCTTTGGAAAAATGTATCCTGAAGACCTGATTTCGTCTTTTGCATGTATGTAATGGTCATTTTTTTTCTAAGGGATCAGATTTAATTTGCTGTATGCTGCCCTGCAGACTCGCTTAAAAACTTCATGGTTCTGCTTGCAAAAGCAGAGGTAGTTTTGTTAACCTTGACTTTTACATGTTTAAGCAAAAGGCTTTAAAAATATCCTAATTCTTTTCAACACTGATGAGTTCTTGTTTTCTGATATTTTTGACGTTGTTTCGGTTCCCTGGATACGCTTTTGTCTGCCTGTGCTCTTTTTTGTGCCTGGCATTAAATTCCTCAGTTTTTGTTTGAGACTATTTGCTATGTCATAAAACACCTTATTGTGGAGATTGGTAAAATGCAAAATGTCTAGGGAGTATAAGAGATTTCAGTTCCCCAAAGGAATTAACTTTTGTTCAAACATAGTTTGGATGTCATAACACTCGGTTAGCTAACAGTAAGTGGTTTGGCATCAGCTGCAGCATTACCTGTCGTGCCTTTACATTTTGGAGGCTTTTATTTCTTGCTGCAAATGTTCCAGTTTTAATATTCTTTCACAGTTCAAAATCCAGTAATTGGATAGACAGTTGTGTTTCAGACTGTCTTGGTGGGTTTTTTCTCTTTCATAAGCAATGCAAAATGAAAACTAATGTCATGCACGTGATACGGGTTATTAGAAAGGCTAGGTTTTGCCTTTAAAAAAATGTTTGCTTCCCTCTAATTTGTTAACTGAGGGAAAATATCATACTGTGACCTGCTTCCAGCAGTCTCCTTGTCTTTTGCTCCTCTACATTTCCAGTTTTTCTTGGAAGTTAACATGATATCTTAAAAGATGTTCCCTTCTTGTCTGTACCACTAAATTGTATTCCCAGAGCGTGCAGGCTGTGCTTATACTGTATCCTGAGTTTAACAGACAAATAAACAGAAAGTCAGTGTTCAGACACAGGAATTTCTGCTAGCTGAAGGCTGTTGCCTTGAACAGCCACGCTCCCGTGTCTGAAGAGCACTGCTAACGTCAGTGATGTTACCGCTGCTAACATCACGCCTCTAACATATGGCCTAAAGAAAGCCGGTAAGGTTGTTTGCTCGTTCCGTCCAGCTGCTCTAGGCTTTTGAAGCTGGGAGTTGCTTTTTGCCTTGAATTTGTCTTCCTTTTCTGCAGCCTTGTGCTGTGCCGTGTGCCATGGCCTAGCTTGCAGATAGCTTTTTGAGGTTTGTTTGACTGCATTTCCTTTGTTGTATCTAGTTCCTCTTGAAACAGGTCTGTAGCCCAAAGGCCAAACCTCTGCAGAAGGGTTTATTGCTTGCTTTATGGAAAGCAACCAGACAACTGAGATGCATCACATCATATGTAGAACACGTCCTTTTCTGAGTGCATTGCTCTTGTAGCTATGTATACATACCTTTACGGGCACTTTTTTCAGTGAGGTGTAATTTGGTCTGTCTGCTTTAATTGAAAGCAGATCGCTTTTCTGAGCAAGCAGGATAGACAAAAGCCTGCCGGGGGGGTAGAAGCAGAACGGTGCCTTGATGCTGTAAGATATGCAAGGTAAATATCTCCTTGTCTGTCTCCAGGTATACAAAACATTGAGAGAAAACAAAGAGCGATTCACCAGCCGTGTCACAACAATAACTACACGATCTCAAGAAAAGGAATCGTCTCCTTCTGGTGTGTACTAGCCTGCTAGTCCTAGGTTTGGGTGTGTTTTTTGTAAGCTGCTAAGTTGAGACCTCTAAAACAAATGGAACAGAGCCCTTCTGAAAACACAGATTAGCATAAGCTGTGCCTTCACAGCACTGTCACTTCTCGGTGAATTCCCGTGTCTTCCCAGCATAGAAGATGGTGCTAGCTTTCCATGACCCAGAACAGGGCTCTGTTTTACAGAAGATTGTGAGGATAAAGTAGGTTATCTCTTGGGGCTCCTTTCTGCTGTTTATGGCTTGCGTGATAAAAGGAGAAAAGAGTTAGCCCTGCTTTGGGCTTTTACCCTTACACAGTCTGGCAAAGGCACTGTGATTCCAAAGGGATAATACGGTCTGCCAGCAGAAAATCCTGCCCTGTGCATAGTGGGCTGAGATCTCAAACTGCTATGTCTGAACTATTGAGCTGAAGGACGATATATTTCCTACTAACAGTGGCTTTAGGTCATAGAAGATAGGGTGCGTTATGTCATTTTACTAGGAAACCAACAGAGAGAATATCCTGCAGACAGGACAGAAAACGGATTGCTTTGGTTTGAGGGAGAGGATAAAACATGTTTGTCAGGGTTGAGGCTGGAGAACAGACAGTGAGAGCGTAACTGCTGAAGCAGAGGTCTTGGTAAGTCTACATTTCTGGAGAGTCAGTCCCTTATAGTGGAGAGTCCGTTAATCCTATGGTCTCCTCGAGTCTGCCCTGAACTGCAGCTTCCGCACTGCAGTATCCTTGACAGCCTGTGCTTTGCTGAATAAGTCAGTGTCTTCTCTTTCCGATACAGGTGCTGCTTCTCAGGGCACAGCAGGTGAGTCTTGATGGTAACATTTAACTGACTGTTTTATTCCTACATACGGTTTAACTGCATGTTGCTTAGAAACAGGACCTGCATGTGGGAGAAAATGCATTCTGGTAGGGACTCAAAAATTGGTCTTCTTTCAGAATAAAATGACAGAAAAATAGGCCTTGGCATTTTAGGGAACTTTACTTTCTTATAAAGCGTTCACTGAACGCTAGTGCAGAGTTTTCATCTTGCTCACAAGTTGATTTGTGTTCTTAAAGATGACATGCAGCTAGATCAAACACTTTGCAGTTCGTATTCTCCAAATAATTTTGAAAATTGTTTTCTGACTCGAATGACACCCAGGCCATATCTCTTCTCCCAGTGTTTTGAGGAATCTTTTGGCTGAGTCCCTCTTGCTAGCTTAGCAAACTGTCACTTATTGTAAAACCTGAATGTTGGATCTCTGCTGCGTTGTTTGGCCAGAGTAGAGGCCAAGCATGTTTTTGCTATCCTGGGTCTACTGTACAGAGTATTTCCTGATCTTATATGAAGCTTCTGAAAGCTGGAAATTAACTTTGTGAGTCTTTGACTTTGCAACCACTTCACCCAGCTGCGCAAACGTAAGCAGCATTCTTTCCTATTCCAAACTCGGCGATTGCCATTGAGCTCAGCTGTGCAGATCTAGCTTAGAAAAAATAATTTGCTGAAATCTGACAGTGTGATTGATGCAGGGAGCCAGCTTTGAGTGAGGCAACAGCATGGTTCTTTATATTGGGGTGGAAGGGAAGGGGAGCAGAAGGTATTTGAAGGGCAATTTGCCAAAGGCAGTCTGTATGTGAAAGGCATCTGGTGACGTACGCTGTTCTTTGGGGCTGGGCTGTTTTCCTTGCTGTATTTGCAGTAAGCTGTCCAATCTGTCACCTGCAGCTCCGGGAGCTCGCCCTGAGGTCGTGGAGGAACTGCTGCTTTTGCTGCTGCCAGATCCATTCGGGCTCGTGACCCTGGTGCCCGGGTAAGAGATGCCCTGTTCTGGAGCAGGGCTGTGTGGATGGCGGAATGCTGTGCTTGCTTCAGAGCTTCTGTTGTATGTTTTGCTATTTGCCTGGCATCAATACAGCCGATGTGTTTAATGACCGATTAAAGGTGCTGATTGTGTCCGAAGATCCTGCCCTGCCCTATATGCGTCCACCTCTTTCCAAGGAACTATGGTTTTCAGATGATCCAAATGTGACAGAGACTCTGCGATTCAAACAGTGGAATGGCAAGGAGAGGAGGTATGTGTCGCTTACGGGTGGCAGGGATGAAGGAGAGCGTTTAATGAAAAGTTGATGATGATCAAACTGTTGTTGTGAGAGAGCCACTGCAGAGCTCTGAAGGACCCCAGAGTACTGTGTGGACAAATTGCTGGGTTGATTTCTGTGTTTGTCTGCTATGAAGAGAGCCCAGGGGTGCGCGTGTGTCTGTGTGCGGTGGCACTAGGCTGATCGAAGAAGGGGCAGCGTTGCATGCTGTGTGCGGAGCTTGTGTGTTGTTTTGCACTGGAGCAGCTGACTGATACCTTGTGGAGTCCACGAGTCTCCATGATGTAGGCTGCAGCCTCGTGAAGCGTGGCTTCCCAGGGACGCTGAGAAGTTGCAAACAAGTCAGTCGAGCACTAAGGACCAGATGGAAAGGTGTGGCGGTGCTGGCAGCTGGCAAGAGGAGTGCTGCTTCCCACACGAGAGTTTGCTCAGTACTTAATACCTCTTGAATCTTGCTGTGATTCCCTTCGACACACACCACCACTGGCAGAAATCCTGCAAAATAAGTTAATAGTAAAGGTGAGGGTATAGCTTCGTAGTTTAGAGCAGAGCTCCAGGGGCCCTGGATCACATTTGATTCTTGTGATAAAGCCTTACTGTTCTAAACCCTTGAACTTCAACAGTGTGAAGACCCTAATTCCTGAAAATAGATAAATAAGAATTCTAGAGCTTTTTATGAATGCATAGAGTTGTCTTTGTATCATCGGTAATTGCTGAATAGCTGGTATCACAGAGAAAGTGGAACCCATTTGATAATGGAGCTTTTTTCAGTATATATTTCCAGCCGCCGTCATTCTATGTGCCTGTTCGTGATCTGCCTTTTGTAGAAAATGGTGGAGTAGCAGTTCTCTGTGGCAAGAAGGTGGGTACAGCACTAGCTGTTGTTCTAGCATCATACAGTTCTTCCCAAGCAGGGCCTGTGCTCTAAGCTGAAACTAAACAACTGTAGATGGTGATGTGGAGGGTTGGCTGAGGAGGAGAATGTGGACAAGTTCAGCAAAAGTGTATATGATGAAGCAGGGACTATGCTAACCTTACAGACGGCATGAGTGAAGTTTGAAAACGGGAGAAGCTATGAGGAAGAGTAGTGAGCTGAGGGAAAGATAATAAGTCTAGAGTTTGGGGATGGGATGGGACAAGAATACGTAGATTTTAGAGACAGAATGTGACAAAATGAGAACTAGGCTATGTGTCGGTCAGAGGGTGAGGTAAGGACAGTAGTGATCTGAGTAGTGGGTTATAACATGAGCAGTAGCGTTGTGCAAAAGCAGCAGGAAGGTGGAAAAGTTTATGTGAGGCTTCTGATATGTTTCCTTCTTCAATTTTTATATGTTTCTAAAATAAGATTCAAGTGACTCCTTACTGCTGAACGACACTAGGCGCCTTAGTCCATTTCTTAGACTCAGATTCTGGGAAGATCCACCTGATCTATGATGGCTGCCAAAGATAATGTCTCAATTCCTACTTCCAGTCTTCTCCTTTCCTCCCTCCCACACCCTTTAACTTAAAGGTGGGAGAATGTTACTTAAAGTTTGCTTCTCTAATCAATAGTCTGTGCAGTTTAACTGAAACAGTCTACAGTGCATGGAAGCTTGAGCTCTCCTGCTTGTTTGATTTTGCAGGTTGTGCATATGGATGTTAGAGGCAACATAGTGAAACTCAGTGATGGTACCCAGATATCCTATGACAAATGTCTAATTGCCACTGGTAAGTTGTTGTGTTTGGGTTTTTTTCTTTGTCTTATGACAGGCTTTTTATTTCAGTGGCATTTCTTTGATAAGGAGGTGTCTGCAGTATGCGTCAGACACTTGGCAGAGCAGTCACATGAAGGACAGTCATACAGGCAACCATGCCATTGGGTTTTTCACCTGCCTCACATCAGCCAGCTTCTCTGGGATGTTCAAAGTTGTGCCCCGTGAGAACCAGCAGGTTAGGAGGAAAAGGTGACTTCCCCAGTAGCTTAGTAAAGGAACTCCTGCGCAGGCCGCTGCTTCAAATCCTGCTTGTAGCAGCAACAAGCAGAACAACCAGCTCTTGCTTGGGCAGAGCACTGCTTCAGCATCTAACCCTAGCAGTTCTACAGCCCTCTGTGGTTATAGTGGAACTGGCTCTCTCCAGTCAGTGAAGCAAGGTGTATAGCATTAGATCTTTTTCCCCTGGGTGGCTCTTGGATCACCTACTGCTCACACAGAATGTCTTTCACGTTAAAAACCCAGACAGCAACAGGGAATAGAACATATTAGGGCCACAAAGATGATCAGAGGGCTGGAGCCCCTCTGCTGGGAGGACAGGCTGGGAGAGTTGGGGTTGTTCAACCTGGAGAAGAGAAGGCTCTGGGGAGACCTCAGAGCCCCTTCCAGTGCCCAAAGGGGCTCCAGGAGAGGAGGGGAGGGGCTCTTTACAAGGGTATGTAGTGATAGGACGAGGGGAAATGGCTTCAAACTGGAAGAATGTAGATTTAGATGAGATATTAGAAAGAAATTCTTGACTGTGAGGGTGGTGAGCCCCTGGGGCAGGTTGCCCCGAGAAGCTGTGGCTGCCCCATCCCTGGAGGTGTTCAAGGCCAGGTTGGACGGGGCTTGGAGCAACCTGGGCTGGGGGGAGGTGGCCCTGCCCGGGGGCAAGGAGGTAGGACTGGATGGTCTTCAAGGTCCCTTCCAACCTAAACCATTCTATGATATTGTAACAGTTTTGCAAGCACAGTCCAGATTCAAAGATAGCTTTGCATTGTCTGGATAGTCAGTAACATGGCCATGGTATCATTAGTCTCTCTTCCTCTCTCTGCTCTTGCCCTCAGGTGGTTCCCCAAGGAACTTACCTGCCATTGAAAGAGCAGGAAAAGATGTACAACGAAGGCTGACACTGTTCCGAAAGGTAATCTCCAGGTGCTGCTAGTCATGGGGCGAGGTTGAAATAAATCAGAGCCAGTACCCCTATTTTCAGCTTTTTAACTCCTCTGCTTTGAGTCCAGGGCAGCTGGTAACCAGGAGTCCATTTGCCATTTATTCCTTTTCCCCAGGCAGGTAAACAGGGTAGAGTCTCCGAGGCCGCTCGTCTGCTTGCCTCAGGCCTGAGAGCTGTAATAATGCGTGATTATTTTTTTTTTTAGTTTCCCTCCTGTATGACTTTGCTGCACCTTCCAGGCCTTTTAAAAACGCACGCAGTGTAAGCTCTGCAAGTCAGTTTGGACTGTAAGCAGTGCGTGCCTTCAGGACCATGAGTAGACACAGGAAGCTAGCTTAGTACTCCAGCCTGACACACTTCTTGAGTAAGTGTATGCCACACCTCTGCAGCACACAGGCAAGAGGTTGGCCTTTGGCCTGAGGTGGGACAGAGGCTGCTCTCATGCTCTGAAATTTTAGCTGAGTATGAAGTTAAGTGTTCATGTTAGCTCTTGGATTGGCTTAAATAGTTTTCTGATGGGCTAAAACTGATGCCTGTGCTGAGTATGAAGTTCAGTGTTCATGTTAGCTCTTGGATTGGCCTAAATAGTTTTTCTGAATAAACTGATACCCATGCCTTCTTCGTGGCATTTCTTCACCTTCATCCTGTGCCTTGGGACAAAATGAATAAAAGACATGGAAGTCGCTCAATGGTCTTCTGGTTTTTGCTGTAGAGTGTCTTTTTGTTGACACACTACGCTTTCTTGAAAACATGGGATTTAGAACAGGCATGCAGGCTTCTCCTTAGTCTAGTCCAAGGAATGAATCGGGAATAAGAAGCCTTATGGGAACTTTCTGCTCTGTCCTGGGCTTCCCCTAAGGTCTGGTCTGCTCAACTGTGGGAAGGGAAAGATGGACGATGTAAGCTGTGGCATCCTCATAGCACTGTACGTATGTGCTGTGGTACGCTTGTGTCTAGAAATGTCATTGTAATTTTTCTTGAAAGTTAGGGGAAAATGCAGGACTGAGATTGCCTGGACAGAGAAAAGCTTACACAAACATTAGGAAGCCTGAGAGTTTTTTTCTATGCAATAGACAAACAGGAGGAAGGAGAAACATGTTTCCCTTTCTGAGTTGGGGAGAGAGTTGCCCTTATTTCAAAGGGAGAAATTGGAGAAAAATATCTTCTGCCTGCCATTCCTGTTTGAGGATATTTGAAATGGGAACAAATCTTCTTTCAGATTGAGGACTTCAAAAGTCTGGAGAAGATTTCAAGAGAAGTCAAGTCCATCACAATTATTGGTGGTGGTTTTCTCGGCAGCGAGCTGGCCTGTGCTCTGGGAAGAAGAGGTAAGTGTGCTTCTGCAGGCAGCTTGTCTTCAGTTGGCACCTTGATGGAAGTGGTAGGCATTGAATGTAAACATTAGAAACTTCCTTTTCGTTCCCTGGCTGCTGAGTTTTTGCACAGACTTGTGGTTTGTCTGCAATAACCTTAATGCACATTAGCTGTTGAGCAGCCCCTGACCACAAGGGTTTTTGTAAGTTGCGGTCCTGGAAGCTCTGCAGGCGAGTGCATGTTGCGAAGTCATTCCACCATGTAAAAAGTTATATTTGCTCCCTCAATGCTAAAAGCCACCCTAAAACTATTATGCCAAAGAGGTTGTGAACAACTGGAATCTTACTGTCCAGTGTGTGCAGCTTTTTGAGTAGTGTCTTTACTGTAATTTTTCTAATAAGGGAAGTTTTCTCAAAAATACTAAGCGTTTTACTTTAAAGTCTGCTGTCTGTTATCCTAGAGTTTGTGTGAAACAGTGGCTTGTCACTTTGTGACTCGTATGGAAAATCTGGGAGCCAAAACTCCCAGTTTTGGAAACTTCTGTCAAGCTCCTTGCGTAAAGTAAAGCACATGCTTGTGTCCTGAAGTCTGTGCTGCCGCTCTTTATCCATGGGTTGTAAGAAGCCTCCTCTTTGCTCTCCTTCCAGCGCGAACCAGAGGCCTGGAGGTGATTCAGCTGTTTCCAGAGAACGGCAATATGGGCAAAGTCTTGCCTGAATACCTGAGCAACTGGACCACAGAGAAAGTCAGAAGAGGTGAAGCTGCACTTCAGTGCTCCTCCTCTACGAGTGGCAGCGCTGTGGTGTTTAGGCCAGTGGCTGTTGTGTAGCTCTTCCTTGTGAAATACAGCTCTCTGCTTGTTCTGTCAGTGGAGCCTCAGGAGGACTGGGTCCCTGCAGGGTGGCCCAGGAACAGAACAGAACAAGCTGCAGTTCAGGCAGCTTGGGTAGCACGGAGCTGCCATCAGTCTCTGGCTTCTTAGCAGTTCCTCTGGGAAAGCCAAGCAAATCTGCATGCTGAAGCCGGTGAGCTCTTCCCTCTGGCTGTTCCTGCACAGAATGATCCCTACTACCATACTTGCGAGTTACTGCAGTGGCCTCTGTAATCTGGAACCAAAGTTGTCTTACAATAACTGCCTGTTCTCCTCTTCCGAGTTGCTCTAGCTTTGAATAATTTGACTTCTGGCAGCCTAATGCAGTCATCCTAGAGTCACTTTGGGAGAGGGGCTGTGTAGCCCCCATACCTTACGCGTACACCTTTGTACGGCCAGCTGCTGCACTGTTTAGCTGATAGAGTTGGTAAGATCCGAGATGCCTTTTCCCATTTGCTATATTAAGTGCAGAATATATTCCTGTGCATTGGTGAGGGGAGTGGGGATAGAGGGAGGAGGGCTATATTTTGGACTGCCTGGTAACCCACAGGTCTGAGTTACTTTCTTTTGTTTATGGGATGTCCCTTGTCGGAGCTCTGGGTCTGGCTGTGACAGAGCAATAGGTAATCGAATGTCCTTAGTGCCTGAAAACCTGTCTTGGGGAGTTCTTTTGGATGTGACCTTGTCATCATATGAGACGTACTTTTGGTTGCCGTTTAAGTAGCTCTTTCAGACTTTTTAGCTGGGTTTCTTTCTGCTCGTGCTTCACTCAAACTACTGGCACATGCAGCAAAGACGAGGTGGCCTCTCCCTTGGTTCCTCACCTCACCCCTGCTCTGCCTGCATCTGCACCGAAGATGCCTGCTTCAGCTGAAACCCGTCGACCCCCGAGCAAGCCCTTATGTTTCCTATGTTTATTTCCAGAGGGTGTTAATGTTATGCCTAACGCTGTGGTCAAGTCTGTCTCTGTCTCTGGCAATCGGCTGATGATTAAACTGAAGGATGGCCGAAAGGTAAATTTAAAAGCAGGGAGAGGGTGAAGTCTGCAGGGGCGTTGAGAGAATTAAGATAATAATTTTGAATTCCCAAACAGGTGGAGACGGATCACATTGTGGCTGCAGTGGGGCTGGAGCCTAATGTGGAATTAGCAAAGTCAGCTGGGCTGGAGGTGGACTCGGACTTTGGAGGGTTCAGGGTGAATGCGGAGCTGCAGGCACGCTCCAATATCTGGGTGGTGAGTATGTGCAGATGAGTTTTTTGTCTGCTGGTTGTGCTGATGCAGTCAGAATACACGGAGTTACGGGGGCTGGTAGACCTCGATTAGGTGAATGGGGCAAAAAATAGCAAGGAATGAGACCAATTGTAGTGCGGATCCTGCTGGCAGCCACGGAGTCTGTTCATGCACCACGGCACGCTTTGTTGCTGTGGTAACGACTGTGCGAGTTTTTGAATATTTATGCTGTGTAAGAGGAATTGGGGTAACCTAAAGATAGCGCGGATTACTCTATTGCGTAACAGTCCCTTTGGTGGGAGTTGAGACTTTGATTCCTCTGGAAAAACGTGCCTCGTGCTGTCTTATTTTTCTGAAGATCAGTGAAAAATGCTGAGAAACTGGGACTTGTGTAGCCTGGGGAGCGGGATAAGGTGGTGGTGGTGGTGTTTGGGGTTTGTCAGAAAAACTCAGCTCGTAGTTCCACTTTGTTCGCGTCCCGATGCCCTTTTTTATTTGTACATTCATTTAAGCTTTTGATGTCAATGTTCAGTTCTCACTGAATGATTCTTTGTAAGGCAGGGGATGCTGCTTGCTTCTACGATATCAAACTAGGTAGGAGACGCGTAGAGCACCACGATCATGCTGTTGTGAGTGGAAGACTAGCCGGCGAAAACATGACAGGAGCTGCGAAGCCCTACTGGCATCAGTCCATGTTCTGGTAACGTCGATTTCTGCTTTTGGTATTTCTTATTTGGCCACATTGCAGGAGCTATGGCAGGATACACCGTGTAGAGGTTTCTGTTTCCTCAGTGTAGTGAAACTACTTCAGCAAATCCCTGGTACAGCTGCTTGTTCCCAGAAGCTCAGGGAGTGGGAGGGCATTTGAGCATTCCTTGCTCTGCCCTGACCTCTCTGAAATGTTTCTCCTTCCTGCAGATCCCAGTTTTTCCCTGAATGAGTCCCATTCAACAAAGCAAGTAGCCGTAAAGAGCAGCCCCTTTCCTCAGAGGAGGCTAATCTACAGGTTGAACTGAGCAGCAGCTTTTCTGTTACAATTATCTGAAGTTCCCCAGCACAAAACTGTTGGTTTCGGTTGTGTTGCACCTTTGCTGATGAGCTGAACTGATGCTTTAGTAGCAACGCATCGTTGCATCCAGGAGTAGTGAAAGCTTGTTGTTTTCCAGAGAGAGTTATCGAGAAAATGGGCAGTTATGCTGTATCTTTTTTTGAATTCTTTTTTAAAACAAAACACAACCCCCCCCAACCAAACAAAAAATAACACACACACACAAAAAAATATCCCAAAGCCTGTTAGCTCGAGATCAGACATGTAAAGTTAGCAGGAATGTAAATGGGGGGGAAGGAGTTTTACTTTTCTTGGAGAAACTCCCTCAAAACCAGTTATTTACAACTTGCTGTCGTTTACCTGAACGCTTGGTCTATACCGCACGGGCTCTGGACCCAGAAGAGTTTCTCACGTTACTTCTAAACAAGGACAGAGAAGCACCCATTCCAATTGTGTGTTTTTTCTCAGGATACTCCGACCGCGACACAGATGCAGGCAGTTGGGGGGACTGGGAGTTGCAGCCTTGTGTTTTGTTGACAGGTGTTAACTCGGGGGGTTTGCCAGCCCTCACTGAGTGAGACTTCCTTCTCCTGTGCTAAAAAGCTGGCAAATAGCAAGAATTCCTCCTGCTTTTTTTCAGGATGTTGAAGATCCCTCCTGAGCTCTGACTTACCCACTGCTGGGTGCCCAGTCTGGTCAGCTGGCACGTTATTGGTATTCCTTTCAGTAACTCCAGTCTGTGCTGGAGGATTCTGGCCAGAAAGATGGTGATGTACATATAGAGATACCCAAATTGTTTTGTGGGAAGTGTTTATTTCCTCAGCATAGTTGGGAACACTTTTGACATATTGTACTTACTGGGCCCCAAACCCAGTTGCTTTGACTCCTCTAAGTGCTCTAGTTCAAATTCAGCTGGTGCCCAGTTTGAGGAGGTGTTACAGCAATGTGTTCTTCTCTTTAATATTCCTTAAATGCTTTCTCTGAAATATACACTTAAATAATTGTCTGTGCTGCAAAGTCTAATGCTTATAACTCAGCATTGCCACAAGTTTGGTCAAATGGTCTTACTGCAGCCCAGAGGAACGGTTGCTTCTGTCCCACCTCTGTCTCCTAGTCGCATTCGTACTAAGCAAGCAACAGAGAAGACTTTTGCAGGTACCTACTACCTGTGTCCTGATCCTCGTGTTTGAATGCTGAGGTCAGATGTGTGACTTTCTAAAAGGTCGAGAGATACGCAGCTCTTGGAAGCCACCCAGCTTCCCTCGAGGGAGCAGGCCTGAAGTATTTTAAGTTTTTGTTCATTGAACTGGTTTCTTCTGAAACTGGTGGCTTTAGACTTGCTGTGTCTTCACTCCTTGTCCCACCCTAACGTATGCAGAAGAGACTAATGTGTGTCATTTCTCCTGCAGACCGTGATGTCTCACACAACACCATCATTAAGGATTTGGGGCTGGATGGAATTGCCTTGTATTTGTCTCACTAATGCTACAAATGATTTTTATTTCTTTTTCTGCTTCATTCCTAGGAGCGATCTGGGCCCTAATGTAGGGTACGAAGCCATTGGCCTTGTTGACAGTAGTTTGCCAACAGTAGGAGTCTTTGCTAAAGCAACAGCAAAAGACACACCGAAAAGTGCAACGGAGCAATCAGGTAGGGCTACAGCCGTGCTTGGGAGCCGTCTGCGTGCACGGGGCGGTTTGTGTCTCGCTCTGTGTAGCGGCCACAGAGTCAGTCTGATCTGAGCATAGAGCACCAGGGAGACATCAATCTGTTTGCTCCTTTTCTAGACCAAACTTTAAAGGCTGGTTTTGATACTAAAATGTGATTAAAACAACGTTCCTCAAAGGAGACATCATGTAACTCATTTACCAAAACTAAACCTTTTTTTCCCAGTGAAGCTTAATTTCCTCCATAGCAATAAAATGATCAGGTTTTGCACAAAAGAGATCGTGTAGATCCAACCACGTGTCTTGTATATGCTGCCTGGAAGAAGTGGACTGTTCTGTCTTTGGCATGTGGTGATGGAAGTTGGGAATTGTCAGTGTAGTGCTTCACGTTAGGATTGCTTCATTCTTGTGTTATTGAAACTTTTGCTGGACACGGCTCAAAGAAACACACCTCAGTCTCTTAGAGAGCCTGCTCGTTAGTCTGCTTTCACCATCGCAGGCAAATAGCTGCTGCTTTTTTCTGCACTGGATGCTTAATATCTCTTATCTTTGCATCAGGGACAGGTATTCGATCAGAGAGTGAAACAGAAGCAGAAGCCTCAGAAGTTCACATTTCTCCAAGCTCCTCACCCACGCCTCAAGTTCCAAAGCAAGGAGAAGATTATGGCAAAGGTGTCATTTTCTACCTCAGGGATAAAGTTGTGGTAGGAATCGTATTATGGAACATCTTCAACAGGATGCCTATCGCTCGAAAGGTCAGTACAGGACTAGTGCGCTGAACAGGGAGGCATGCTTAGACTTGGGATTCTCTTGTGGAAAAATCAATGTACCAATTCAAAATGAGGATAAATAAATGCAGATGCTCTGTCTGGAGCAGAGCTGTGCAATAACCAATGGTAGCCCTGTCTCGGGTGAATTATGGGAGATGCCCTTGTGCTTTTCTGCATGTTTGTTCAAAATTCTTACAGAAACAACTTAAATCAGGTTTATTCTTCAAGCCTTGCCTTTGCATGGCTGCAATTTCAGGTCTGTAATAAGTACAGGAAAGAATCACGTGCGACTTGAGCATCAGAGTGAAATGTCCTATTTTTGTGCTGCTTTGTCTCATGTACAAGTGTCTAAAACAGTCTTAAACATCTATCATCCTAGATACACAGCCAAAAAAAGTCAGGGTTAGAAGCAGCCTTGAGTAGGTGCTTAGTCTGTCTCCATCCCCCATAGTCTGTCTCCATCCTCCAAGGTAAGATCAGCTATACTGAGGTCATTTTTTTTAACATCTTTGGAGAATTTCAGTATTTTAAACTGTGAGAGTGATTCCACACTATCCCCAGGTGATCTGGCCCAAAATGAACTATTCTTAATGTTGGAAGTTTCCCTTGGTATCTAATCTGAAGCTTTCATGATGCAGTTTAAACCCATCCCCATGAAAGAGAGATCCTTTCCTTCCTTCTCTTCGCAGCCCTTCCTCTACGTCAGAGTGCCAAGTATGCACAGGCTCCTTGGCCTCTTAGTCTCCTGGTCTAAAGACAGGTTTGTAAGTTTAAGCCACTCACAGTGGCTCCTCTGTCACTGCAAAGAGACTGGCTCATCTTCTCAGAGCTGAGAGGAATCACTTTTTGAAGACACATGTTCTCCCCAGGTGAAAACGGAAATCCGAACAACCGAAACAAATCCTACAGGGAGCGCGGGGTTGGTTTTAACTCCAGCCATTCCTGTAGCCAGATAATGCTATATTTAAGACCCCCATATAGATTTGGCTGTAGTAAGTACTCTTGTCATGTTGTGGACTGCCTCATTTGATGACTTGTCATCAGCACGGCTTCAGAGAGGATCTGAGAAATTCATCACATCGGCTGGTGACCATGTACAGTCTTGCAGCACCGGTGGTTTATTGTACGTGCAGGTTTTAATGTGTTCTTCCTTCCTTCAGATCATCAAGGATGGGGAGGAGCATGATGATCTCAACGAAGTAGCAAAACTTTTCAACATCCACGAAGACTAAACTCCAGAACGGGAACACTGCAATAGGAGTGAGTAGGGCAGCGGGGGCCACTGGCTGTGTGCGCCCCTTCATCTCAGACAACTTCCTCCGAGTACTTGTGAATATTTCCAGTCACCTAGAGTTCTAATGTTTGCACCAATAAATTCAGATTGTTCTAAGTTAAACGCCTTCTTCCTGCACCTGTGCGTTGCTGGCATTGACAGGGGAATGTGCTGCCTCCTGTTGTTTTTCTCCTGTATCGACAACACAGAAACCTTCAGAGCTGCCTCTTTGCTTGAAGCATTGCCCACCGGTGAGCTCGTCCTCTGCCTGGCTGTGCTCTGGGCAGCAAGTGCTGCCTGTGCAGGAGCAAAGTACGTCCTGACGGGATGAAATAGTACGGGATGCAGCGGCTCCCGTGTAAACTTGCATTTGAAGCCAGATGATGGTTGTAAGATGGGGTATAGAAGGGATGGGGAGAATAAGAGAGGCTTAGAGTTGTGAAGGCAGGAGGTGAGGGACTAAGAGAGCAATGGGAGGTGCAGTAATGCACGTCTGGAGAGCACAGGCTGAAGTGGAGGGGGAGAACCAGTCGCTAGTGGTGCTGGGGCTGACTCTATCAGGAGCGCGTTACCACCTCTCCAGCCACCATGTGGGAATTTGGGTGCTCTCTGTTAACACTGAGCCCTCGGCTGTGCGTGCCAGGTAAAAGGGATGCAGGAACAGGCTGCAGTGCTGCACAGTGGGCTGAGAGCTGGAGGGAGGGGTGGCGTTTCACTACGCACTTGGAGACAGGTTGATGTCTTTGGCATGTGAGGGGAAGGGTGTGCAGTTGAGGGCCTGTCTGCCAAAACCACCACTAAACCAAGTCCCTCAGTACCACGCTTACCTGTCTTTTAAATCCCTCCAGGGATGGGCACTCCACCACGTCCCCGGGCAGCCTGTGCCAGTGCTTCACAACCCTTGCCATGAAGAAATTTTCCCCAATATCCACCCTAAACCTCCCCTGGCACAACTTGAGGCCATTTCCTCCTGTCCCATCGCCTGTTCCTTGGGAGCAGAGACCGACCGCCCCTCGCTCCCCCCTCCTGTCAGGGAGCTGTCAAGAGCGAGAAGGTCTCCCCTCAGCCTCCTCTTCTCCAGGCTGGACACCCCCAGGGCCCTCAGCCGCCCCTCACCAGACGTGTGCTCCAGACCCCTCACAGCTCCGCTGCCCTTCTCTGGACACGCTCCAGCACCTCAATGTCTGTCCTGTAGCGAGGGGCCCCAACCTGAACGCAGTCCTCGAGGTGGGGCCTCACCAGTGCCGAGGACAGGGGGACGGTCACTGCCCCAGTCCTGCTGGCCACACTGTTCCTGACACAGGCCAGGATGCTGTTGGCCGCCTTGGCCACCTGGGCACACTGCTGGCTCATGTTCAGCCGGCCGTCCACCAACACCCCCAGGTCCCTTTCTGCCAGGCAGCTTTCCGGCCACTCTGCCCCAAGCCTGTAGCGCTGCATGGGGTTGGTGTGACCCAAATGCAGGACTGCCACTTGACCCTGGTGAACGTCATACCCTTGGCCTCAGCCCACCAACCCAGCCTGTCCAGATCCCTCTGCTGAGCCTTCCTTCCTTCCACCAGATCAGCACTCCCACACAAGTTGGTGTCCTCTGCAAACTTAGTGAAGGTGCACCCGATCCCCTCCCCCAGATCGTTGATAAAGACATTAAACAGACGTGGCCCCAACACTGAGCCCTGGGGAACACCGCTGCTGACCAGTTGCCAACCCCTTGAACCAGAGCTGCCTGGAGTGACGGCCTTGTGGCCCCGGCGCTGCAGGAGAGGAAGGACACAGAGGTGGGCCTGGGGCTGGAGCATCTGGTCGTGCAGGAATATGGCCAGAGTCCTGGATGCATATATGGGAATTCAAACTCCCTGTGTGCTCCTGTCTATTCCATGTCCAGCCTGCATGTGAAGCTCAGGCATAAAAACAGGGCAAAGGGAGAACTGAACCAGCTCTGGAGACTCTGTTTGGGATGCTGCAGCATGAGGGTGGCCCTGTCCCCACGGGCTCAGCTGCTTCCTGGGGTGGGGGGCCATGGCTGCGAAATAGAGAATCCCCCAAGCCCCGGTGGAAAGGATGGTCTGGTCCTCCTGCAGCACAGGTTGAGGGGCTGAGCTGTCCGTGCAGGTGTCTCAATCAGGAGCAACAGGAAAGTGGGGTTTGTGCTGCCCGCTTCATACGGAGTTTGATAAAAGCTCTTGACCAAGCTCGGGGCTGGGTCCCACCAGCGTCTGAGGAACTGCAAACCTGGTGACCCCACAACCTCCCTGGGCCCCTCCAGCAGTGCTGGGACCACCACCACAAAGAGAACACTGTCCTGTTATGGTTTGAGGAACACGCAACAATTTATTGTCGTTTAGACAATTATTCTCTCACCTGATGACCCCTCCCCACCCGGGAAGGGGAATCAGGAAAAACAAGGAAACCTGAGGGTTGAAATATAAACAGATTTAACAGGATAAGACCCGATAATTAACATTAATGACACTAAAGAACCGATATTGACCCCGATACCAATGTAAAACCCAGAGGATTCCCCTCAGCCCACTCCGTCGGTAGGAGCCGTGCGCTCCCCGCAGTGACAGCCCATGTGGGACCCTGCGAGCGCTGCGGCTTCGGGAGGAAGGGACGGGCTGAGGGCTGCGGCACCGGGGCGAGGAGTTCTCGGGATGGCAGCCGTCACGGGGGAGAGAGCTCCTCAGCAAACTTCCGAATTGATATGGGATGTGCCGCTCGTGGCATGAACGAACCCTGTTGGGCAGCGTGGGCCAAGTGCCCGGGTCTCGCTCCTCCTCACCCCCGCACCCGGCGAGCTCGAAAACACCGAGACCTCGAAACCCGCACCCGATCTCTGGCTGTAAATGAGTATTTTCACCGATTCAGGCACTGGAG
>NW_009650073.1:29099-29903 GCF_000708025.1 Charadrius vociferus | reverse complement strand
GCGGCGGCGCCGCAGCTGGTGCCAGCGCTGGAGCTTCCCTGTGCGGCAAGGCGGCCGCCTGCAGAAGACGCCGAGGCCTCTTTGCTTCAGGCAGCAGCCCCCAACAGCAGGAGAGCGCCCACCCGCCTTGGGCCCCCGCAGCCGTGCTTTGCCCGCGACGAGGATGTGCAGAGCCATCTCTCCGGACTTCGGTAAGGCCTTTGACGTGGTTCCCCGCAAGGTCTTGAAGACGCCGAGGCCTCTTTGCTTCAGGCAGCAGCCCCCAACAGCAGGAGAGCGCCCACCCGCCTTGGGCCCGCGCAGCCGTGCTTTGCCCGCGACGAGGATGTGCAGAGCCATCTCTCCGGACTTCGGTAAGGCCTTTGACGTGGTTCCCCACAAGGTCTTTCTCTGTGATTTGAAGAGGTATGGATGTCACGGGTGGGTTGTTTGGTGGTGAGGGATTGGTTGTGTGGCTCTATCCGGTGGGTAGTGGTCAACAACTCAGCGTCCAGAAGGAGACAGGTAACCCTCAGGGACCCATATTGGGACCAGTGCTCTTTGGTATTTTCATGCGTGTGGGACAGTGGGGTCAGCTGCACGCTCAGCAGGATTCCAGATGACATTAAGCCGAGCGGTGCGGTTGGCACACCTGAGGGAAGGGATGCCGTCCAGAAGGGCCTGAACAAGCTTGAGGTGGGGGCTGGGGGAACCGCATGAGGTTCAGTCGGGCCGAGTGCAGGGCCCTGTGCCTGGGACAAGGCCACCCTCAGTATCGGCACAGGCTCCGGGACGGGGGGGTGGAGGGCAGCCCTGCCCAGAAGG
>NW_009650073.1:26722-27928 GCF_000708025.1 Charadrius vociferus | reverse complement strand
CGCGGACCCCATCTCCTCCCCGGCCGCTCACCTGATCAGGGCGAGATTCCCAGGCTATTTTGCCTCTTAAGCGCGCTTATTCCTTTTTCCGAGTGCCGGGGCAGCACTCACCTCACGACCGGCCTTTCCGACCCCTCTTCCTGTCAGGTCGTCAGAATATCCAACGCTGAACTGAGGGTCCCTCTTTCGGGTGCCACTTGTTGACGCGGAAGCACGGACAGATACACCACGACCAATATGATGAGGGTAAATGCCACTTTATTGAACAGATATCAGCTAATATAGACAATTTTCTCCCGCGCCACGCAACACTCAAGCAATAATTGGTTACATGCATAGTTCAAACAAGCATCTCTACTATATGATTGGCTAGCCCCAGCTGTTCACTCACCTAGTTATCTACTTCTATGTTTTAATTAAAATCCTGCTTATCGGTACATTCAGCAACAGTTCTTTCCTCCCTCAACATAACTCAGACGTTCACAAAACACAATTTGACCTTCGACATTCCTTGAAGCTTACACTGTCGTCAACAAGTTCTCAGTGCTTGGGATGCTCACAGGGTGACCATTGATCTCTAAAAATTCTCCCACAGGGAATCACATGCCTCTTGCTCCCATGGCACAAGAGGCGGCAAAGGCACCAGTGATGGTAGCCAGAACATCTGGAGCACCTCAGGACACCTTGTCTCCCTCGGCTGGTGACCATCAAACTCAGGCCAGTGCAGCCACTGTCTCTCTTGCAGCGCAGGAGGATGAAATGATTACTTCATTGCTTCAAAACTTTCGAGCAGATGCTGGTGAAGCCCACCTTGCTTCATCAGCGGACAGCAAAGGAGATGCAGTGGCTTCTCCTGTGGCTCAGCACTCTCAGCCCTTGATAAGCCATGCGCACGTGACCGGCACTGGCCCTTCCGAGGTGCTGGAGACAGGCGCAGTGCCCAGGCTGTGTGTGGCAGGAGATGCCTGCAGCTCTGTGTGTCTCCTGCTGACATCCCTTCCCTGCCCTGCCTCTGCTGATGACACGCAGCCCTCCTGCGGCTGCAGGGATGTCCCAGGTAAGTCCCCAAGTCGAGGGCAGGCCTCAATTTGGCTGCTACTCAGCCAATGGCACGCAGCAGCACTGCACACAACTGCACGCATGGGGACTGGCCATGCCAATGCCACCCCTCCCTGGGGAACAGCCTCAGTGGT
The DNA here is from genome assembly GCF_000708025.1 of Charadrius vociferus. Taxonomy (NCBI): domain Eukaryota; kingdom Metazoa; phylum Chordata; class Aves; order Charadriiformes; family Charadriidae; genus Charadrius; species Charadrius vociferus. Next base: position 26,735 of record NW_009650073.1, on the reverse strand, counting down.
GGGGGCTGGGCGG
>NW_009650073.1:25862-26490 GCF_000708025.1 Charadrius vociferus | reverse complement strand
AGGCCAGAGAGCAGGAGACAGGCAGGCACATGAGGGATGGGTGGATGGAATTCTTCTAAAGATGCTCATGCTGGTCCCAAGAGGGGCCCAGCTACCCCAGCAACATGGGCGCACAGGGGCAGGAGAAACAGCCGTTGACCTGTCCTCTGCCCTGGTGGGTCCCTCGGGCACTGAGTCCGCAGCTTCTGCCCTTCTGCCCGTCCCTCGGCTGGTGACCATCAAACTCAGGCCAGCACAGCCACTGTCTCCCTAGCAGCGCACGAGGATGAAGTTGGGTCCCCTGAGCCTGCATGGAGTCCAGAGAGCAAGGCACAGGCAGGCACACAAGGGATGGGTGGATGGCACTCTTTTAAGGACACCAGTGCTGGTCCCCAAGAGGGGTTCAGCTACCCCAGCAACGTGGGGGGACAGCTGTTGACCTGCAGAGTTCGTCCTCTGCCCTGGTGGATCGCTCAGGCACTGAGTTGGCAGCTTCTGCCCTTGTGCCTTCTGCCTCCTAGGGAAGAGGGACACCACGTGCCTCTTGCTGCTGCACCACAAGAGGCAAAGGGGGCAGCCTCTCCTGTCTTCGGCAAGCAGGCCCCAGCAGCAGAGGCAGAGAGCCAGGAACCTGACTCACCCAGCCCCA
>NW_009650073.1:25616-25831 GCF_000708025.1 Charadrius vociferus | reverse complement strand
GTCTTGCGCACAGGTTCCCCTGCCCGCCAGGGACCCAGCAAGCGGCTCTGCGGGACTGGGCATAGGGCCGGGCTCTGCCCCTGAGGGCAAGAACAGAGGAGGCCAATGCGGGTGACACCAGCAAGGCCCCCGCAGCTCAGCCCATGACAGAGACTTGTGCAGATGGAGGCAGCGGTGCTGACGGCTGGGCCCCCGGGCCCCCCTTGCCGGGGGCA
>NW_009650073.1:22120-24610 GCF_000708025.1 Charadrius vociferus | reverse complement strand
CCCCCCCCGCCCCCCGCCCGGGGGCGCCAGACAGCCCCCGCTGCAGGCTGCCCCCTCTGCCAGCAGCACCCGCTGCACCTTCTGCCGGGCCATGGGAAATGGCCAGCAGCACGGCAGCCATCAGGCACCACCAACAGCCGGTCCCACCTCCTCGGGGCCCCTGCGGTGAGCGGGGCAGACCTGCGAGGGTCAGGACATTCAGGCCTGCCTCGCAGAGCCCTGCAGCCTACACCGCAGCTGTGAAGGACACAGCTCGGTGCCTCACGAGCGAGGTCCTGGCCAAGGTTTTCTCAGGGAGCCAGGGACACAGCCAGCAGCCGGCGGCACTGCAGAACGGGACATACTGTAGGGCTGTGCCGATGACACACGGGCAGCTCCTGAAGGATGCCACAATCAAGCAGGATCGGCACGCAGGGGCAGCAGGAAGGACAGACCTGCAAGTGCCAGAGGACGAGCCAGGAGCTTTGGCTGAGGAGGAGGAATGGGAAGATGACAGCAACAAAGAGCTGTCCCCAGTCACCATCCACAACATCTGGGTCAACCCCTCTGTCCCGGACCTCTTTCAGGACACCAACACTGCTGGTCCACAGGAGGGGCCCAGCAGCACAGGCGCAGAGGCGACAGGACATGCAGCTGACGACCTGCAGAGCGCATCTCCTGCCCTGGCTGATCCCACAGACGTGAAGCCAGCAGCTTCTGGCCTGGCCGGTGCTCCCGAGGAAGAGGGCGACCACACTCCTCTCGCTGCCGTGGCACAAGAGGAGGCAAAGGCACCAGCTTCTCCTGTCTTCAGCAAGCAGGCCCCAGCAGAACAGGCAGAAAGCGGGGCTCCTGCCCCACACAGCCCCACAGCCTACGAGGCAGCACTGCAGGAAACAGCCTGGTGCATTGTGAGGGATGCTGTGGCCAAGGCTGTGCTTGTGATCCAGAAGGAACAGGCACAAAGCACAGATGCGGAGACAGCAGCAAGAACATCTGCAGCACTTCAGGACACTGAGTGCCTCTTGGCCGGAGAGCCTGAGGGAGAGGCCACCACAGCCATTCTTATCCCAGCCCCATGTGAGCATGGAGAAAACATGGCTTCTCCCATGTCTGGAGACCATCACGGAGAGGCCAGCACAGCAATTGTCTCCCTGGCAGCGCACGAGGATGAAGTGGCTGCTTCAGTGCCTCAAAACCACCTGGAAGACGCTGGTGCACCCCACTTTGCCCCAGCAGCAGAGGCAGACAGCCAGGCACCTGCCCCGCTCAGCCCTGCAGCCTATGAGGCGGCACTGCAGGACACTGCCTGGTGCATCGTGAGAGACGTTGTGGCCAAGGCTGTGCTTGTCATCCAGCAGGAACAAGCACAAAGCTCAGAAGAGGAGACAGCGGTAGGACAACCACCAGCACCTCACGACACCGCGTCTCCAGTGGCTGCAGAGCCTCACCGAGAGCCCAGCACAGCTCCTCTCGCCCCGGCAGCGGACACTGAAGGAGACACGGCGCCTCCTCCCATGCCTTGGGACCCTCAGCAGCAGGTGAGCCAGGCACACGTTGCCGGCCCAGGGAATCCCAAAGTGCTGGAGACAGGCGCAGCACCTCGGTGGGGAGTGGCAGGAGACGCCTGGAGCTCTCTGTGTAGCCCACTGACGTCCCCTGCCTCTGCTCTGGCTCTTCCCCTGCAGGTGCCCTCCCAGCACAGAGGCCACGCACAGCCCTCCTGCGGCTCCAGGGACGTGCCCGAGGACGTCACAGGTAGGTCCCCGAGTCCGGGGCAGGCCTGGCCTGGCTGCCGCTCCTCTCGGCCAGCGGCACCTGGGGCAGGCCGGCAGCACTGCACACACGGGGACTGGCCGTGCCAAGGCCACCCCTCCCTGGGGAAAGGCCTCTCTGGCGGGGGGCCGGCAGCAGCTTGCCCCTTGCCCGCCTACACCTCTCCATTCCCCACAGGCATCACCGCCCTCCCGCACAGCCCGGATCAACAGCGACGGCCCTCCTTCTTCAGGAGGGCGCTCAGGGCTCTGCGCAGGGCTTTCCGCTGCACCTGCATAGCGGGACAGGAAGAGCAGTAGTGTCCCGCGGCCAGTGCCAGGCGGATCCCCGGAGTGGCATCTGGCCCTGATCCTGCGCAGCATCCAGAGACCATGGCGCGGGCAGGCAACCCGAGGGATGGGTGCACGGACGGTACCCCAGGCATTCAGCTGCCCTGATGAGGAGGACATCGTGCTGCCAGCTTCCGCTCAGCTGTTCATGCTTTCTGAGACTAATAAAAGATGACCATTTTCCCCCAATGCTCCTCTGTGCCTGGCCCATTGCGGAGAAAGATGGCTATTGCCCAACACCCCCAGGTCCCTTTCTGCCAGGCAGCTTTCCAGCTACTCTGACCCAAGCCTGTAGCGCTGCATGGCGTTGTTGCCACCCAAATGCAGGACTGCCACTTGACCCTGGTGAACGTCATACCCTTGGCCTCAGCCCCCCAATCCAGCCTGTCCAGATCCCTCTGCCGAG
>NW_009650073.1:18107-20443 GCF_000708025.1 Charadrius vociferus | reverse complement strand
TTGTGGCCCTCCTCTGGACCTGCTCCAACAGGTCCATGTCCTTCTTATGTTGGGGACTCCAGAGCTGGACACGGTACTCCAGGTGGGGTCTCACGAGAGCTGAGTAGAGGGGCAGAATCGCTTCCTTTGACCTGCTGGCCACGCTTCCTCTGATGCAGCCAAGGATATGGTTGGCCTTCTCAGCTGCGAGCACACATTCACAGAATTCACAGAATTGTTAGGGTTGGAAGGGACCTCTGGAGATCATCTAGTCCAACCCTCCTGCCAGAGCAGGGTCACCTACAGCACGTTACACAGGACAGCGTCCAGGCGGGTTTTGAATGTCTCCAGAGTGGGAGACTCCACCACCTCTCTGGGCAGCCTGTTCCAGTGCTCCACTACCCTCAAAGTAAAGAAGTTCCTTCTCATGTTAAGATGGAACTTCCTATGTTCAAGTTTATGCCCATTACCCCTCGTCCTATCACTGGGTGCCACTGAAAAAAGACTACTCCCATCCCCCTGGCATCCTCCCATTAAGTATTTGTATGTATTAATAAGATCCCCCCTCAATCTTCTTTTCTCTAGACTAAAGAGACCCAAGTCCCTCAGCCTTTCCTCATAAGAAAGGTGCTCCAGTCCCCTAATCATCTTTGTTGCCCTTTGCTGGACCCTCTCCAGCAGTTCCCTGTCTTTCTTGAACTGGGGAGCCCAGAACTGGACACAGTACTCCAGATGCGGTCTCACCAGGGCAGAGTAGAGGGGGAGGATGACCTCCCTCGACCTGCTGGCCACACTCTTCTTGATGCACCCCAGGATGCCATTCGCCTTCTTGGCCGCCAGGGCACATTGCTGGCTCATGGTCATCCTGTTGTCCACCAGGACTCCCAGGTCCCTCTCCACAGAGCTGCTCTCCAGGAGGTCAGCCCCCAACCTGTACTGGTGCATGGGGTTATTCCTCCCCAGGTGCAGTACCCTACACTTACCCTTGTTGAACTTCATAAGGTTTCTTTCTGCCCAACTCTCCAGCCTGGCGAGGTCACGCTGTAAGGCAGCACAGCCTTCTGGCGTGTCAGCCACTCCTCCCAGTTTTGTGTCATCAGCAAACTTGCTGATGGTACACTCTATCCCTTCATCCAGATCATTGATGAATATGTTGAACAAAACTGGGCCCAGTACTGACCCCTGAGGGACACCACTTGTTACTAACCTCCAACTAGACTCTGCGCCACTAACCACAACCCTCTGAGCTCTATCTGTAAGCCAGTTCTCAATCCACCTCACTGTCCATTCATCTAAGCCACACTTCCTAAGCTTTCCTGTGAGGATGATGTGGGAGACAGTGTCGAAAGCCTTGCCAAAGTCAAGGTAGACAACATCCACTGCCCTCCCCTCATCCACCCATCTAGTTACTTTGTCATAGAAGGCTATCAGATTAGTCAGACATGACTTCCCCTTGGTGAATCCATGTTGACTACTTCTGATAATCTTCTTTTCATCCAGGTGCTTTGAGATGACTCCCAGAACAAGCTGCTCCATCATCTTCCCAGGGATGGAGGTGAGGCTGACCGGCCTGTAGTTTCCCGGGTCATCCTTCCTGCCCTTTTTGAAGACTGGAGTGACATTGGCTATCCTCCAGTCCTCAGGCACCTCACCTGTCCTCCAGGACCTTTCAAAGATAATGGAGAGAGGCCCAGCAATGACTTCCCCCAGCTCCCTCAGCACCCGAGGGTGCATCCCATCAGGCCCCATGGATTTATGTATATCCAATTTATCTAACTGATCTTTAACGTGTTCCTTGTTAACCAAGGGATAGTCTTGTTTCCCCCAGACTTTCTCTGTTACCTGCAAAGTCTGGGTCTCACAAGGACTGGCCCGAACAGTGAAGACAGAAGCAAAGAAGGCATTTAGCAACTCCGCCTTCTCTGCATCATCCGTCACCACAGCACCTGTCTCATTCAACAACGGGCCCACATTTTCCCTAGTTTTCCTTTTGTCTCCTATATACTTAAAGAAACCCTTCCTGTTGGCCTCGGATGCTCCCAAAACAGTCACACACACATCTGGTAAACGCTTTAATTAATACTCTGAAGAGACCACTGCTGGCCCACGCTGGAGTTCACCCGCTGCTCTGCTTGGCTGTCAGCCTCTTGTCTCTCTCCTCAGCAACGGTCAGGCGGGTGCCCTTTCCACGGGGCATCCGTGAACCTCCCGCCTTGTTGCCCTGCAGCAAGGGAGAAGAGCCACCTCACATCATGAAACCCGGACAGGGGCAGAGCTCTCCCCCTCAGCAGCCAGAAGCAGCAGAAGCCAGACCCTGCCCAGGCTGGGCCAGCTACACCCGGCCCCGGCACTGGCCC
>NW_009650073.1:17052-17928 GCF_000708025.1 Charadrius vociferus | reverse complement strand
GCAGCTGCTCAGGGCCCACCCAGATCTGGGCGCTCAGCACTGCTCGGCTCCCGGTACGCTCAGGAGGTTTCAAAAGGCACAGGGCTGCGTCCTGAACATGTCCCCATTCCTAAATGCACGCATGCTTCCCCTTCCCAGAGCGGGCAGCGCCACAGGCAGCGGAGCCACAGCTGGTGCCAGCACTGGAGCTTCCCTGTGTGGCAAGGCGGCCGCCTGCAGAAGACGCCGAGGCCTCTTTGCTTCAGCCTCTCTGAAGGGCCTCTCTGAGGGGAGAGCAGGGGCTGCCCCGTGCCGGGCACGGCCGGGCACAGCCACCTCAGAGCCATGGCACAACCAGTCCCAGACGGTCACGGCCGTGGGCATCTCCACAGCGACCACCGGAGCTTTGTGATGGGGGCACCGCATCATGCCCACAGGCCATTGTGACACGGGTCGCCACGGTGACCGTGGGGTATATAAGGGGCCAGAGCCCTGGGGTGCCCACTCGCAGGAGAGCACCTGCCTCAGGAGGCAATACCTCCCCTGGGTGCCCAGAAGCGGCTCTACGGCACGGGACACCTAAAAAGCCCATGGAAAGAGAGGCGAACACCCCACCACAGTTCAAGAAGGGCTTGACACTCCTGCCGAAGAGGCGCCAGGTGAGGGACGGGGCACGACGCAGAGGCCGCTGGTGGGACGGGGCCGCACCGAGCGGCCTTGGTGCCGGGGCCCGGCTTGATGGCACTCTGCGGGCCACTGTGCCAAGGCAGACACCTCCATCCCATGCCACCTCCTTCTTCTTCTGCCCGCAGGTGGACCACAGGCCACCACAGCCAGCGCCGCAGGGCAGGCAGAGCCCGGCCTCGTCCCTCCACGGGGTCAGGCTGCCACAGCTCG
>NW_009650073.1:2697-13974 GCF_000708025.1 Charadrius vociferus | reverse complement strand
GCCGGGCAGCAGCTTGCCCCTTGCCCGCCTACACCTCTCCATTCCCCACAGGCATCACCGCCCTCCCGCACAGCCCGGATCAACAGCGACGGCCCTCCTTCTTCAGGAGGGCGCTCAGGGCTCTGCGCAGGGCTTTCCGCTGCACCTGCATAGCGGGACAGGAAGAGCAGTAGTGTCCCGCGGCCAGTGCCAGGCGGATCCCCGGAGTGGCATCTGGCCCTGATCCTGCGCAGCATCCAGAGACCATGGCGCGGGCAGGCAACCCGAGGGATGGGTGCACGGACGGTACCCCAGGCATTCAGCTGCCCTGATGAGGAGGACATCGTGCTGCCAGCTTCCGCTCAGCTGTTCATGCTTTCTGAGACTAATAAAAGATGACCATTTTCCCCCAATGCTCCTCTGTGCCTGGCCCATTGCGGAGAAAGATGGCTATTGCCCAACACCCCCAGGTCCCTTTCTGCCAGGCAGCTTTCCAGCTACTCTGACCCAAGCCTGTAGCGCTGCATGGCGTTGTTGCCACCCAAATGCAGGACTGCCACTTGACCCTGGTGAACGTCATACCCTTGGCCTCAGCCCCCCAATCCAGCCTGTCCAGATCCCTCTGCAGAGCCTGCTTCCCTCCACCACGCCATTCCCACCATACTTGCTGCCCTCGGGAAACTTAGCGAGGGGGCACTCGGTGCCAACCCTCCACATACCCCCAACACCGAGCCCCAACACTTGTGACTGGCCCCCAACCGGACTGAGCTCTGTTCACCACAACCCTTTGCAACTGGCCACGCAGCCAGGTTTTCACCCAGCATAGCGTACACCCATCCAAGCTGTGAGCAGCCAGTTTCTCCAGGACAACACTCTGGGAAACTCTGTCAAAGGCTTTGCAAAAGTCTACATAGACAACATCCACAGCCTTCACCTCATCCACTAAGAGGGTCACCTTGTCATAGAGAATGATCAGGTTAATCAAGCAGGACCCGCCTTTCACAAACCCATGCTGACTGGGCCTGACTCCCTGGTTGTCCTGGATGTGCCGTGTGATGGCACTCAAGGGGATCTGCTCCATAACCTTCTGTTATAACGGTGCCATAACTGGCACCGAGGTCAGAGTGTCAGGCCTGTAGCTCCCTGAAGGCTCCTTCCGGCTCTTAGTCCTTAGCCAGGACTGCTGAGAAACGGTGGAAAGTGGCTTGGTGAGTACTTCTGCCAGCTCCCTCAGTACCCTTGGGTGGATCCCATCTGGCCCTGGAGACTTGTGTGTGTCTAAGGGGAGTAGCAGGTCCCTCACCATTTCCCCTTACATTATGGGGGGCTCGTTCTGCCCCTCTGCTCCCTCTACCCAGGACGAGCAGAGCCCGCACCCGCCACATCCCTCTCCCCCTGCCTCCGGCGCTCCACCTCCAACCAGCTGGGGCTCCTCTGGCCCCACTCCATGCTGCCCGTGTCTGCCCATCCCCAGGACGGTGCTTGGGGCTTGCCTTGGCTGGACTTGCTGGGGTACCCGGCACCCCGTTCCTCTGCCCCGGCCACGTCCCTCCCAAGAGCTGCTCAGCCTCCAGCACCGACACTGTCACCCCCAGCCCGGGGGCCTCCCCCCTCCTGGCTCTCAGCGCGATCCCTCGCACGCTCCACCTCCGGAGGAAAGGCACTGAAGAAGAGCAGCCCCTTGGGTCCTCCCCACCAAGCAGCTGCCAGCCGGGCTCGGGTCGCCCCCTGCCACCCACCCACAACCCTTCTGACCGGCCACTGCACCACCCAGCCCTGGCGCTGGTCACAGAGCCTCCCCTCTCTGCTCAGTCCCACGGCCGGGACAGTCCCCAAGGGACTCAAGCCTGTCTGCGCCCATTGGCCCTGCAGAGAGCCCAGCTGCCTCTTCCCAAGCCCCTCTTCCTCCCTGGGAACCACCTCCAGGAGTGTTGGGGCCAACACCTTCCCGGGGACACAACAGCCCAGAGCATCTCCCACCACTCCTCCTTGCCTTTGGGAACAGCGCTCTGGCAGCTGCTCAGTTCGCCAGGGCTCACCCCAGATCAGCAGGTCCTTCCCGCGAGCAGAGCGTGGCCTCACACTGGCACGGCACGGCACGGCTCGGCTCGGCTCCCAACCCTTCACAGAATTCACAGAATTCACAGAATTGTTAGGGTTGGAAGGGACCTCTGGAGATCATCTAGTCCAACCCTCCTGCCAGAGCAGGGTCACCTACAGCACGTTACACAGGACAGCGTCCAGGCGGGTTTTGAATGTCTCCAGAGTGGGAGACTCCACCACCTCTCTGGGCAGCCTGTTCCAGTGCTCCACTACCCTCAAAGTAAAGAAGTTCCTTCTCATGTTAAGATGGAACTTCCTATGTTCAAGTTTATGCCCATTACCCCTCGTCCTATCACTGGGCGCCACTGAAAAAAGACTGCTCCCATCCCCCTGGCATCCTCCCATTAAGTATTTGTATGTATTAATAAGATCCCCCCTCAATCTTCTTTTCTCTAGACTAAAGAGACCCAAGTCCCTCAGCCTTTCCTCATAAGAAAGGTGCTCCAGTCCCCTAATCATCTTTGTTGCCCTTTGCTGGACCCTCTCCAGCAGTTCCCTGTCTTTCTTGAACTGGGGAGCCCAGAACTGGACACAGTACTCCAGATGCGGTCTCACCAGGGCAGAGTAGAGGGGGAGGATGACCTCCCTCGACCTGCTGGCCACACTCTTCTTGATGCACCCCAGGATGCCATTCGCCTTCTTGGCCGCCAGGGCACATTGCTGGCTCATGGTCATCCTGTTGTCCACCAGGACTCCCAGGTCCCTCTCCACAGAGCTGCTCTCCAGGAGGTCAGCCCCCAACCTGTACTGGTGCATGGGGTTATTCCTCCCCAGGTGCAGTACCCTACACTTACCCTTGTTGAACTTCATAAGGTTTCTTTCTGCCCAACTCTCCAGCCTGGCGAGGTCACGCTGTAAGGCAGCACAGCCTTCTGGCGTGTCAGCCACTCCTCCCAGTTTTGTGTCATCAGCAAACTTGCTGATGGTACACTCTATCCCTTCATCCAGATCATTGATGAATATGTTGAACAAAACTGGGCCCAGTACTGACCCCTGAGGGACACCACTTGTTACTAACCTCCAACTAGACTCTGCGCCACTAACCACAACCCTCTGAGCTCTATCTGTGAGCCAGTTCTCAATCCACCTCACCGTCCATTCATCTAAGCCACACTTCCTAAGCTTTCCTGTGAGGATGATGTGGGAGACAGTGTCGAAAGCCTTGCCAAAGTCAAGGTAGACAACATCCACTGCCCTCCCCTCATCCACCCATCTAGTTACTTTGTCATAGAAGGCTATCAGATTAGTCAGACATGACTTCCCCTTGGTGAATCCATGTTGACTACTTCTGATAATCTTCTTTTCATCCAGGTGCTTTGAGATGACTCCCAGAACAAGCTGCTCCATCATCTTCCCAGGGATGGAGGTGAGGCTGACCGGCCTGTAGTTTCCCGGGTCATCCTTCCTGCCCTTTTTGAAGACTGGAGTGACATTGGCTATCCTCCAGTCCTCAGGCACCTCACCTGTCCTCCAGGACCTTTCAAAGATAATGGAGAGAGGCCCAGCAATGACTTCCCCCAGCTCCCTCAGCACACGAGGGTGCATCCCATCAGGCCCCATGGATTTATGTATATCCAATTTATCTAACTGATCTTTAACGTGCTCCTTGTCAACCAAGGGATAGTCTTGTTTCCCCCAGACTTTCTCTGTTACCTGCAAAGTCTGGGTCTCACAAGGACTGGCCCGAACAGTGAAGACAGAAGCAAAGAAGGCATTTAGCAACTCCGCCTTCTCTGCATCATCCGTCACCACAGCACCTGTCTCATTCAACAACGGGCCCACATTTTCCCTAGTTTTCCTTTTGTCTCCTATATACTTAAAGAAACCCTTCCTGTTGGCCTCGGATGCTCCCAAAACAGTCACACACACATCTGGTAAACGCTTTAATTAATACTCTGAAGAGACCACTGCTGGCCCACGCTGGAGTTCACCCGCTGCTCTGCTTGGCTGTCAGCCTCTTGTCTCTCTCCTCAGCAACGGTCAGGCGGGTGCCCTTTCCACGGGGCATCCGTGAACCTCCCGCCTTGTTGCCCTGCAGCAAGGGAGAAGAGCCACCTCACATCATGAAACCCGGACAGGGGCAGAGCTCTCCCCCTCAGCAGCCAGAAGCAGCAGAAGCCAGACCCTGCCCAGGCTGGGCCAGCTACACACGGCCCCGGCACTGGCCCGGCAGAAGCCCCTTCCAAAGGTGCCAAAGGCGCACAGGCCTACATCTGCCTCTTGCGCTCACGGCCAGGAAGAACGCACTTCAGCCAAAACCCAAACACCCGGGGCCAAAGAGCCCATGGGGGACGGCCAGACCGCAGGGGCACTGCGGGGAGGGCACTCGCAGTCAGAGCAGCTGCTCAGGGCCCACCCAGATCTGGGCGCTCAGCACTGCTCGGCTCCCGGTACGCTCAGGAGGTTTCAAAAGGCACAGGGCTGCGTCCTGAACATGTCCCCATTCCTAAATGCACGCATGCTTCCCCTTCCCAGAGCGGGCAGCGCCACAGGCAGCGGAGCCACAGCTGGTGCCAGCACTGGAGCTTCCCTGTGTGGCAAGGCGGCCGCCTGCAGAAGACGCCGAGGCCTCTTTGCTTCAGCCTCTCTGAAGGGCCTCTCTGAGGGGAGAGCAGGGGCTGCCCCGTGCCGGGCACGGCCGGGCACAGCCACCTCAGAGCCATGGCACAACCAGTCCCAGACGGTCACGGCCGTGGGCATCTCCACAGCGACCACCGGCCGTGGGCATCTCCACAGCGACCACCGGAGCTTTGTGATGGGGGCACCGCATCATGCCCACAGGCCATTGTGACACGGGTCGCCACGGTGACCGTGGGGTATATAAGGGGCCAGAGCCCTGGGGTGCCCACTCGCAGGAGAGCACCTGCCTCAGGAGGCAATACCTCCCCTGGGTGCCCAGAAGCGGCTCTACGGCACGGGACACCTAAAAAGCCCATGGAAAGAGAGGCGAACACCCCACCACAGTTCAAGAAGGGCTTGACACTCCTGCCGAAGAGGCGCCAGGTGAGGGACGGGGCACGACGCAGAGGCCGCTGGGGGGACGGGGCCGCACCGGGGACGGGGCACGACGCAGAGGCCGCTGGTGGGACGGGGCCGCACCGAGCGGCCTTGGTGCCGGGGCCCAGCTTGATGGCACTCTGCGGGCCACTGTGCCAAGGCAGACACCTCCATCCCTTGTCTTCTAATTCTTCCTCCCGCAGGTGGACCACAGGCCGCTGCAGCCAGTGCCGCACGGGAGGCAGAGCCCGGCCTCATCTTTCCACGGGGTCAGGCTGCCGCCACTGGGCTCGGCAGATAGCTCACAGGCCACTGCGACTCACCATGGACAGGTAGGGAGCCTGGGAGAGACGGGGTCAAACGCCTTCCCGAGCCCGGGAGCTGCCAACAGGCAGGCGGGAGGTGTGGGAGGTGCAGGAGGGGATATGTGGTCTCGTTCCCCATGGCATGCTGGCCCTGGGCCATGCTCGTCACACAGAGTCTCACCTTCTCTTCTTTTGCAGGTGGACAGCCCGGCGCCCTGGGAGGTACTGCCCCGTAACCGGGTGGTACTGCCCAGCATCACGGTGAAATGTGAGGAGAGTCCGAGTCTCCCCAGGCTGCCACCACTACCCAGGCACGCACCCGCAGCTCGGGTATCGACTGCTGCCAGCACCCACTGCAGACTGTCCTCTCCACCAGCAGCACCCTCTGCACCTCCTGCCCTGGGCTGGGGAAGGGGCAGCAGCAGTGCCATCAGATACCAACAGCCGGTCCCACCTCCTCCGGGCACTGCGCGGGGCAGACCTGCAAGGTTGAGGAGATTTAGGCCTGCCACGCAGAGCCCCCACAGCTGTGAAGGACACAGCCCAGTGCCTTTTGCAGTTTCGGGGGAACTGGCCACCAGGCAACCAACAGATGTGGTCCTCCCTATTTCTCTTCAAAGAGAGAAGCAGAGAAGAGAGAGGGAGACTTAGGAAGAACTAAACTACTTTAATGAAATATTAATAACAAAATAAAAAGAGCCTCTAACGGGGCAAATAACAAAGATAGCTGGCCTTGGTTGTTATAGCAATAATTGTAAGTAATAAGTATAAGTAAGACCTCTCTGCGTACCATGCCTTGGCATAACTATAAACATAGGTCTTATGATTCTCAGCATGAACAGTGTCTGCACAATATGCTGTTAATTTCAGCAGTTAGAAGAGGCCCAGCTAAAAAGTTTATGAACAAAATTGCTCCTGTTTTACTTCAGACATTCCACCCCTTGTTCCATACCATACCATTTGCGTCTTGCTCAGATCGCCATTACTTTTTATCTATCAAATCTATACACACACAGATACATAGAGATACACATGATTTACCTTCAGATGCAAAAGTTCGTTTGGTCCATTTAGTTCATGATTGCAGGATTTCATCTCAGGGCAGGAAAGATGGTGTGAAATTCACTGTCGTTTGTGCCCATGCGTAGAACATCCATCTCAGAGCTTGCTGGATGCCGCTTGATGAAGCCAGCTCAGGTTTCATCGCCACTATGTTATCCTGAAAAACACTTCTTGAACACTGTTAGTATTATGTTGCAATCAACATCATACAGCTCAGAACTGAGTATTCTCACCCAGGGTTAAATTCCCTTGAGGTGCACGTGGAACTTCTCCATTTTTCAGCATCACCCACCAAGTACATCCAGGCCCTTGAGCAAAAACGGTCCCACGAATGGGTTTGCCTTTGACTGAAGCAGGAAAAACCCAAGCGGTTTTCCCTAACATACTGCTTTCATGCACCACAGGGACTTTATCCCCTTCTGCACTAAGTAAAAGCTCTGACTGAGCAGGACCAGCTTAATTGAGGGATCCCCTGGTGTTAACTAACCAGGTGGCTTGTGCTAAATGCTTGTCCCAATTTTTAAAGGTTCCACCCCCTGTTGCTTTCAGGGTGGTTTTTAACAGTCCACTGTATCACTCAATTTTCCCAGAAGCTTAGGTCTCCAACCATCCAGAGATGGCCACCATTGTGGAAGCACATAGCACTTACCCTGGTGGGTGTGAGCGAGCGTGATGGCCAATTTGCCAAGCTTCCCCACACTTGTGTTTCAGCCACCATCCCCCAAACCACAAAGGTTTTAACCATTTAGCTTGCTTGATTTCGACGCATGTTTCACAGTGGTGGATAACCTGCACAATAGCGTCCATGGTTAAATCCACCCCTCAGTCACGGGCCCATTTATATGTTGCATCCCTTCCTTGACTTGAAGCATCATGGGCCCACCGAGCTAAGTTCACCTTTATGTTCCCAGTCCAAGTCTGTCTGGAAAATTTTAGCAGCGTGATGCACTTGCTGATTGTTTTGATGTTCCTCGGTGGCCAGATTCATGGGCATGTGGGCATCTACATGACTTACCTTGACAACTGGTTTCCCTAGCCCGTCAGCAATATCTTGCCACAATTCAGCAGCCCAGATGGGTTTACCTCTGCGCTGCCAGTTGCTCTGCTTCCACTGCTTTATAACCACCCCCACCGAGCATTTGCCACCATCCATGAGTCAGTATAGAGATAACAGTATTGGCCGCTTCTCTCCTTTAGCAACATCTAAAGCCAGCTGGATGGTTTTTACCTCTGCAGATTGACTTGATTCACCTTGTCCTTCAGCAGCTTCTTCGACTCATCGTGTAGGACTCCACGCAGCAGCTTTCCACCTTTGATGCTTTCCTACAATACCACAAGATCCATCGGTAAACAGACCATACTGCTTCTCGTTATCTGAGAGTTCATTGTATGGTGAGGCTTCCTCAGCACGTGTCACCACGTCCTGTGGTGGCATTCCAAAGTCTTTGCCTTCGGGCCAATTTGCGATCACTTCTGCCATTCCTGGATGACTTGGCCCCCTGCCCAGCCCTCCCTGCGCCCGCTCGCACCCCAAACCCAAACCCACCGGGCTACGTCCCCCTCCTCGTCCCTGCAAAGCCTCCGGCGCTCTCTGCTGCGCCGCTCCTGGTGGCAGTTCTTTCTGCCTTTGGTGTTGGCTCCCAATTGTTTCATGGCCACTGGCCGTGAGATGGATAGTTGAGGCTGGGCGGAAATTTAAGGGTGCTGGTAAAAGGCAATGCTTGCAGATAAAAGGGCTGGCTGAGGAACTGCTCCGGAACGCGCTGTGTGGCTGCTGCCACCAACAGCGAGAGCTCCTTCCCACCCTCCCGCCTGGCTCCGTCGGGCAGATCACAGCACCACAGACTACCAGGCTGGAAGGGACCTCAGCGGTCGTCTGGGCCAACCTTTCTTGGCAAATGCACAGCTGAGAGAAGACGGCCCACCACCCTGTACAGCTGAATCTTAAAAGTGTCCAGTGTTGGGGAACCCACCGCTTCCCTGGGGAGACTATTCCAATGGCTGATTGTGCTCAGTGTGAAATGCTCTGTTCTTTCACTGGCACCTGTAGGAAAATCCCCTTTACCCGAACCAGTGCATGTTCTGCCGCAGACGGCGTTTGTTTTCCGTGCATGCACAGACCTCACCTTACAGAGGCTTCTGCGGGGGTCCTGCGGTGGCACCACCATCGTCCCCGGGGAGCTGTGACCAGGAGAAGTGGAGGAGTTGGACAGGGCTGAAAGATGGGATAAGGCAGACAGCTGTGTAATGTCCTCAGTCTCTACAGCTGCTATACCAAAAGCCCACCGATACCCTTTTGGGTCTTTAAAATGGGCTCTCTTGAGGTAGTCTGTGCCAAGGATGCACAGAGCATCTGGACCAGTCACAGAGGGATGTTTCTCCCATTTGTTCCCAGTTAGGCTCACTTTGGTCTCTAAAACAGTCCGTTCTTGAGATCCGCCTGTCACTCCAGAAATAGTGACAGATTCTGCCCCTTTGTGATTTGATGGTAGTAGGGCACACTGGGCACCAGTGTCCACCAGGGCTTTATGCTCTTGTGGCTCTAACGTGCCAGGCCATCGAATGCACACAGGCCAATAAGCTCAGTTGTCGCTCTCCTCCTCCTCCTCCTGGCTGGAGGCAGGGCACCTCCAACGATGAGCATAGTACCTACAATTAGCAGATGGGTTCCTACCTGGACCAAAGGGTCGCCCACCATAGGGCGGAGCAGCCGCCATCCTGTAAGAATTCTTTCTTCCATCTGCTTTACATTGCAACTCAAGCCCCCGTGTCTGTAGGGCTGAGGCAGGTTGACCAGCCCACTTCCCCATGTCATCTACATAGTTGCAGAGGGAAAACCACAGGATACATCGGAGCAGGTTTGGTTTCTCTTGAGTCGGAGGGTGTTTTCCCTCTTGAGGAGGAGGGTGTTTTTTCCTAGCAGTTGCAACGTGGGTCTGTGCAGGGGAAGAGTGGGATCTTTCCTCCATCCTGTACAGTTTATCAAACAGTTTCGCGTTTTGCTCGGTCATTTTCTTGGTTATTTCCTCAGTTGTATCAGTCAGCTTTCCCACGGCTGCCACAGTGAAGGGACGAGAGATACTGTCTTCATACTGTCGTACTTTGGCAGCCACTTCATTTCCAGTTGGTGTGTCGGCATCAGATCCTCCCAAGATCATTGGTGACAATGTGTGGGAATACATTGATGGTGCCCTCTGTACAAACTTTCTCAGCACAAAGCCTTTGCATGGCATTTCATCAGGGTCTACAATCACTTGCAGTCACTATAAACCACCTCTCGCACAGACAGTTCTGTCAGGTACTTAACAGCTTTTTCCATGCTGGTCCATTTGCTTAGATGGCATTTGATGTCATCCTTAAAGGGATACCTGTGCTGCTTTACAGCTCACACCGGTCCCCTCCCGAGACCGAGCCTGTTTGTTTTTCTCCCATTCCCTTTATCAATACCTCCACCCCTGGCTACGTTGCCCAATTGCCTAGCTGCTCTGCCACCTAAGTCGATGGCATAAGCCCCACTATCCCAGCGTCAGAGCAACCGGCAGATCAGTGTTTCACCTTCATGACGACTAAAAGCTTTCCTCACATTTCGCAAATCCTTCCTAGAGAAGGGTGTAACAACCATCTCTACATCTCAGTTCTCCTGCGTTGATGCTGCCCGAGAAGGCTTCAAAACCCTCTGGCAGAGGCTGGCGCACCCCACTTTGCCCCCGCAGCCCGGGCGGAGAGCCAGGCACCTGCCCCGCACAACCCCACAGCCGACGAACCGGCTCTGCGGGACACAGCCCAGTTCACTGTCAGGGAGGTCGTGGGCAAGGCTGCGCTTGTGAGCCAGGGACCCGGCCAGCAGCCGGCGAAAGTGAGACCTGGCACAAAGCACAGATGGGGAGATGGCAGCAAGAACACCGGAAGCACCTCAGGACACTGAGTATCCCTTGGCTGGAGAGCCGTGGGCCATGGGGGGCACTGGCAGAGGACGGCTCTCCAAAGCCCTGGGATGCTCCCAAAAGAGTCACACACACATCTGGTAAACTCTTTATTTGATAGACACAAAGGACCGCTGCTGGCCCACGCTGAAGTTCACTCGCTGCTCTGCTGGGCCGCCAGTCTCTTGTCTCGCTCCTCAGCAACGGTCAGGCGGATGCCCTTTCCACGGGGCAGCTGCTCAGGGCCCACCCAGATCTGGGCGCTCAGCACTGCTCGGCTCCCGGTACGCTCAGGAGGTTTCAAAAGGCACAGGGCTGCGTCCTGAACATGTCCCCATTCCTAAATGCACGCATGCTTCCCCTTCCCAGAGCGGGCAGCGCCACAGGCAGCGGAGCCACAGCTGGTGCCAGCACTGGAGCTTCCCTGTGTGGCAAGGCGGCCGCCTGCAGAAGACGCCGAGGCCTCTTTGCTTCAGCCTCTCTGAAGGGCCTCTCTGAGGGGAGAGCAGGGGCTGCCCCGTGCCGGGCACGGCCGGGCACAGCCACCTCAGAGCCATGGCACAACCAGTCCCAGACGGTCACGGCCGTGGGCATCTCCACAGCGACCACCGGCCGTGGGCATCTCCACAGCGACCACCGGAGCTTTGTGATGGGGGCACCGCATCATGCCCACAGGCCATTGTGACACGGGTCGCCACGGTGACCGTGGGGTATATAAGGGGCCAGAGCCCTGGGGTGCCCACTCGCAGGAGAGCACCTGCCTCAGGAGGCAGCATCTCCCCTGAGCAGCTCTACGGCACAGGACGCCGAAGAAGCCCATGGACAAGGAGGCGAACACGCCGTCTCAGCCCGACAAGGGGCTGCCGAGCCAGCAGAAGAGGCGCCAGGTGAGGGGCGGGGGACGACGC
>NW_009650073.1:0-1903 GCF_000708025.1 Charadrius vociferus | reverse complement strand
CCCCCCCCGCCCCCCGCCCGGGGGCGCCAGACAGCCCCCGCTGCAGGCTGCCCCCTCTGCCAGCAGCACCCGCTGCACCTTCTGCCGGGCCATGGGAAATGGCCAGCAGCACGGCAGCCATCAGGCACCACCAACAGCCGGTCCCACCTCCTCGGGGCCCCTGCGGTGAGCGGGGCAGACCTGCGAGGGTCAGGACATTCAGGCCTGCCTCGCAGAGCCCTGCAGCCTACACCGCAGCTGTGAAGGACACAGCTCGGTGCCTCACGAGCGAGGTCCTGGCCAAGGTTTTCTCAGGGAGCCAGGGACACAGCCAGCAGCCGGCGGCACCACGCGACTGGACATACAGCAGGGCCCTGGCAATAACAGGAAGAACAGGCAAGGTCTGGGTGGCCGATGGCAGCAGGGCCCCCACAGCGCAGCACAACCTCTCCCAACGCAGGAATACCACCCCGCAGTGGCAGCAGGACCACCTGCAGGAGAAGCCAGCGGCCTCGGCTGAGGAAGAGGAGCTGGAAGATGGCAGCAACAGAGAGCTGTCGCCAGGGGAAGACGTTAAGATCCACAACATCTGGGTCAACCCCTTGCTCCCGGAGCTCTTCCAGGACACCCACGCTGGTCCCCAGGAGCGGCCTGCCTGGCCCAGCAGCATGGGCACAGAGGTGGAGGAGGCATACACAGCCGGTGACATGCAGAGCGTGTCGCCTGCCCCGGCTGGTCCCATGGACAACAAGCCGGCAGTCTCTGGCCTGGACGGAGACCCCAAGAAAGAGGGGCCCCTCGAGTCTCTCATTCCCGCTGCACAAGACGAGGCAAAGGCACCAGCTTCTGTCTTCAGCGAGCAGGCCCCAGCAGCACAGGAGGCGGAGAGCCAGGCCCCTGCCCCACACAGCCCCACAGCCTACGAGGACGCCCTGCAGGACACAGCCCGCTTCGTGGTGACGGACGTTGTGGCCAAGGCTGGGCTTGTGATCCAGCAGGACCTGGCACAAAGCACAGATGGGGAGACGGCACCAAGAACACCTCAGGACAACGCGTGCCCCTTGGCTGCAGAGCCTCAGGGAGAGGCCAGAAGAGCCATTGTTTCCCCAGGGGTGCATGAGGGTGAAGCGGCTGCTTCAGTGCTCAAAAACTCTCCAGTAGATGCTGGCGCAGCCCACTTGACCCCAGCAGCAGAGGCACCTGCCCCGCACAGCCCCACAGCCGACGAACCGGCTCTGCTGGACACAGCCCAGTTCACCGTGAGGGAGGTCGTGGGCAAGGCTGTGCTTGTGATCCAGGGGCCCGGCCAGCAGCCGGCACAGCAGTGGGACCTGGCACACAGCACAGATGGGGAGACGGCACCAAGAACACCGGAAGCACCTCCGGACACGGAGTCTCCCTTGGCTGCAGACACTGAGGGAGGAGAGACCAGCAAAGCCGTTGCCTCCCCAGCAGTGCACGAGGGTGAAGCGGCTGCTTCAGCACTTCAAAACCCTCCAGTAGATGCTGGCGCACCCCACTTTGCCCCAGCAGCAGAGGCACCTGCCCCGCACAGCCCCACAGCCGACGACGAGGCTCTACTGGACACAGCCCAGTTCATCGTGAGGGAGGTCGTAGGCAAGGCTGTGCTTGTCATCCAGCAGGAACAAGCACAAAGCTCAGAAGAGGAGACAGCGGTAGGACAACCACCAGCACCTCACGACACCGCGTCCCCCGTGGCTGCAGAGCCTCACCGAGAGCCCAGCACAGCTCCTCTCGCCCCGGCAGCGGACACTGAAGGAGACACGGCGCCTCCTCCCATGCCTTGGGACCCTCAGCAGCAGGTGAGCCAGGCACACGTTGCCGGCCCAGGGAATCCCAAAGTGCTGGAGACAGGCGCAGCACCTCGGTTGGGAGTGGCAGGAGACGCCTGGAGCTCTCTGTG
>NW_009650072.1:4327111-4361295 GCF_000708025.1 Charadrius vociferus | reverse complement strand
ATTCATAATACAGTTCCTGACCCATAAAAAGTCCTTTCCAACCATCAGCTCTAGAGGCCACCTTACTATTTTTTTTTATATATACAAAGACTGCAATGCTGATAGATTTCTATGCCTGGTCCCATGAGCTGTCCGCCTATGAACTATATCACAGAAAGTGATAGATGAGAATATTCAAAGCACTGAGAATAGAAAGTTGCCCTCTTTTATAGCTAAGATATCCAAGAATCTGATTTTATTTTTCTTTTAGTATGTGTTTCTCAGAAGAGGATTCCATAGGAGGAGGGGGGAAAAAAAAGTCAAACAAGACATCAGCATTCTCCAAACTAATATTTCCAAGTCAGAAAAGTGAACATGAATGAACAGCTGTTATGCGTGCAAAACAGCAGGGCATTTGCCTGGTACTAACAAACAGCATTGCCAATACACTGATTTCCTGTCCTGAATATAGGTATTGAGAAGCTAATACATTAATGGTGGACTACTAATATAAATTAAAAACTAAAGACACGCAGCTTTCAGTCTGCCTTTCCTTCTGTCACTTATTTTGTACTGCATGAATGAGCTATTACCTTCTTGTTTCCCTGAGACATTGGTTCACTAGGGTAGAGTGAGCAGACTCAATTTCACTGAAAGTAATGGAGTGAGATTATCCAGAATTATTTCCAGTGGGCTGAGTTTGTTACATTCCTTCTGTTGTGAGAATATAAGTAAACAACTAAACACCTTTACTGAAAGCTGAGAACCTTCATAGTTATCACCTCTTCCTATTTCCTTGATTAGTACAGCATTTTGGGTTTAGCCATGCTCAATTAACTCATCCAGGAACTGGTCCAGTCAGAAACAGTTGATTTAAGTGAGATAAACTGGGCATCTGCTTGGAAAAAAATGATTATCCAAAATATGCTTTCATCATGAGAAAATGAACTGTGCTATCTCCATATTTAAAAACATATGCCTCTAAATAGATTAACTTCCTTTGAAAGCTTAAGAAATAGAAAATAGTAACCTTGAAACTGAAACTGAAACAAGGACATACTACGTCAAAATTAACCAGTGTGTTAACATTTTAATGTACTGGAACTTGAACTTGGTACTAACACCTTCATCAAACCACTATATAAACTGGATTGAATTAAAGCGATTGAAACTAGCAATAAAACCAAGCACTGCAGAAGTGATTGAAATATGTGGGGTGCTTGCATGTGTTTGTACCAGTGGTAATAAAAACACTGCCATATTTAGTCACTAATTTGCTTTAGGAAAGAAATAAAATCAGCTGACAACACTCCCATGTTTTGTTTCAGTTACTGAAGATTCTTTCTTAAAAAATAGATACAAAATTAGAGACATGGTTAATAATTAAGAGGTAACGTTCATTGCATTGGAGAATACAAGGCAATAAATATCTTTTGTGGGTGATTAAACGCTGAATTGAAGCTGAAGCAGTTGATAACCTCAGAAGCTGTTTACTGCAAGTGATCACCAATGCTGCCAATATTATTGCTATGATACTGGAATATGAATCTAGATGGTAACACTGAAAAAAATAATAGTTTATTTTGGACTTTTTTTCCTAATCTCAACAGCACTGGAAAATGTTTTGCTATTACTTTCTAGGTTGATGAGACATTAGCTAAATAATCTGCAGCTAGCAGCAGAACTAAAATTTTGTATTTTCAAATGGGCCTCTGTGCAGCCTCCAAGGACATGCACGTGGTTTAAGAGCACAGGCACATACAGGTGCAGTGCGTAGACAGTAAGTTTCTGCATGTAGCCCCCCAGTTACTGGTCTCCCTGCAATTCAGCTTTGGACAATAATGAAGTCAAGGGCTGACTATATGCTCCAAATGAGACCAGTGATAAAAAGCCATGTTGTATATTTAACTATTTACAGCACTTAAAACCACCTGTTCCCAGATGTAAAAAGGTGTTTTATTTTTCGGGATGGTCAAATAATCATATCATAAAATATATCCTCATATAATCATGTTTTAATATACCTATTAGAAATGGATAGGCCTCAACTGAATCTCACACACTATCCAAAGTACCCATTTGCAAATAATAAAGGAAAATTTGCCAATAATCTGTGGTAATATATGAACAGTTCTGCTAATTCAGGTAGCACAGATGCAGCATGTGCCAATTTAGAAACTACATAAAGCCAAAAGGCTTGTAGAATCAATCCAATTTGTTCTGAACTCATGAAAATGTTCGCTTTAGATGTAGCATAGCAGTGTCACAAGTCACAAAAGAAAATAGGAGCTAACCAGTCTATCAGGAGCAGACATGCAAAATGGTCCTTCATGCTCCTCATGCAATCCAGATTCAGAAGAGCTAAGAGGGAAAAAAAATAAAAAGAAAGCATGTAATAATAGACGTACAGTAACCAAATAAAGTAATTTCAAAATGACTAAAGAGCAACAGTAAACGAAAAATGCCTTTGGGTACACCATCTGTTTATCCATTCCATATTATACCTTTTCATCACAATTACCTAAAGTGGTATATTTGTGTTTCTGTAATGTATGGAATTCATTACATAGTTTTGCAATGAAATTATCACACTGTGGCTGGGACATCTGCACCCTGTCATATATCATTCTATTCATTTCTAGTTAATTTAATCCTAATATCTGCCTACATGACAAGACAGATGTTCAGCTATACTGTATCTTCCATAGTTTTCTGCCTTGAAGAAACTTTAAGTCACTGAAAGAACTGACATCTTTCAGACAGACATCTTATGGGTTTGGAAAGTATGCGTGTGCAGATGTGTGTATATGTATGTTTGTGTTTATATGCCATTTTTCTTTTTTAAGAAATGTGTTTTACAAAACAAAAATCTCTTACAGCAACTTTTAAGTATAAACATTTTTTATTCCATTTCTTTTCAAAATGTGCTTTAGTAATATTTTGGTATATTTATTTAATAATATTCAGAAGTACAGGGTATTTCTGTTGAATTAACTTTTAACTCTCTTGCCTTGAATGGGACAGATCTTTTTCCATCTTTGCCGATTAGAAGTTGTGGGCTAGTCTTCCTCTTCCCCTTTTGAGCCTTGGCCCTCAAAACATCAAATGGTAATCAGGCTTTATGGCCAATAGTGCCGCACTTCATATCAGACACGAATGTGCCAACCAGAAGCACATTACATTCTATGTGTCTTACAGTTGTTTGTTAGCAGCATTACTTGTATGAATCTATGCCATTGGTCACTTACAGGATGTACAGAAACTTGTACCACATCTACATGGGATAAAGTGTATCGACCACAAATGTAAAGCTCTTGTTTTCATCACTCTTGTCACAGTCCTCTTCAAGTAGTGCTTTCTAAGGCTGTCAAAGAGCTTTGTTGTGCTTTCCACTTATAGCACAGAATCTTCAGACCAGATTGACAGAAGGACTTATCTCTACTAGTCAGCTCCCCATTTACCACTCCTGATCCAGTCTTAACATGAACACAGTAAATTCCTTGAAGCAGCACAGCACCTAACAGCATTTCCTCATTTTGACCTAACTGAAGTCTTGTGACTTTATGGTTTAAGGCCCTGTCAGCCAAATCCCTTTTTGAAGTACACCCATGCAAGGCCACATAACCAAGAGCAGTACTAGACTGCTTCATTTCAACCAGCCATTGCTTGGGGTAAACAAAACTTATTTTACTTGTCCATCCTGTAAAACACATACAGATGTTTTAAAATTGAATGACTGTCACAGTGAGCTAGTGCTGTCATTATGTAAGCACGCAAATGACATTTCTAGCATTTAGTAAAAGACACTGTACAGCTCAAAGCAAGTACACTGCTCAGTGTAGTTCAGCACAGTTGAGCACTATTGGCCCCTGTGAAAGAGCAGGACTGGAACACCAGGTGTTTGTCTGGTCAGTAGTACATGCTGTCTGCTTAGAGTGTTGCCAAAATCTCCACGCTATCCTATTAAGCTGTTTGCTGGGTATACTGTGAATCTCATCTGATGGCATTTTGCTATCCTACAAATGATACAGGCTAGTAGCAGTGGTTAGAGGCTCACAGATTGGGTAAAAAAGGTGCCAAATGTACAACACAACTCAGACAAAACAGTAAACACTGTCTACTTAAGGGGTTACTTTCATATTAACTATTTTCCAACACCTTTGAAGAATCCGTAAGTTTAAATTCTATGCCTGTAAGCTGCCAGATAAGCCACAAGCAAATTATGCCCAGCTGTTGTGTTGGATAACAGCAACAGATTGAGTAATGGACACCCAGATAAAAACAAACACGAATTGATTTAGAGTATTAATTATCTAAAAATGGCAACTGCTTTTCAAGTTGTTTGGCTGATGATGTAGAGGGTGAAAGAGTTCAGTTAGCCTATGTGCACCTCTGGCATTAAGGGGTCTTTAGGGAAAAACAGCTCTGAAATTGCTTCTAGCCCTTTGAATGGCCTTCTTCAGTGTTTTCACACTTTAGGACCATGATATTCCTGTTTAAATAAAATCCTTTTTTTTGGTGTTGTAGTCAATTTAAAGCAGAAATAGGCTAAACAGGTATATCAGACCAGGGAAGGGCTAACATTTGTTAGCATCCGTTTATATTTTCAAATGGAATGTTTACATTTTCTATATAAATCAGAGGCGCTACTTTTCCTCTTGAGTCTACGAGCTTCAAAAACTAAAAATCATTGCTTACTCTGTATGTTGGGGGTGTTGTGACCTCATTTTCAAAGCTTCATAGAGTTAGATAAAAAAAAACCAAATAGCTGATAAGGTGTTTCAAACTAACAACAATGCAAAGAACACTAGTACCTCTGGACTGCTCACTAATTATCACAAGCCTCTCCGCAAGTAATACAGCGTATGGCATTTGCTAACAGTTATCAATTGCGTCTGTCTATTTCCACACACTTAGAAAAGGAAGTAACTGTGGTTACTTGGCAAATATGCTGGCAAATATATGATGTCTGACTCTGTGGCATAAGGCCTTCAGTTTTTCAGTAGTGACCACTACAGGCAGGGTGGCAACAATACAGCTTCGGTAACTGCTCCAGTAAAACTCCACTGTCACCAAAAATCTCAGCAGTCACCAATGATGAGTTCTTAAAAAAAACACAGCCCTTTCCCCACTTGAAAAGTGCAAGGGGATGACTATCAGGAATTAAGCCAAATTCCAGCACACAACAGCTGAGTGTTGGTAGGCTGCCTAATACATCTGAGAGGTTTTAGATTTCTAATATGGAATGGATTAACATTGGCAGTGGGCCTAACACCCTTGTGAGATATGAAACAGTAGCATAAACCCTGGGACCTTTTTGGGATTGTAAGATTATTTGTTTACTTATATACAGTTATATAGGGTGTTCTTTTAGAAAAAAAAATAAAAAGAAGGAAAAAAGAGAAAAAAGAACCAAAACCCTTAAAGAAGTGAGAATTCCTAAGGAATGCTTAGGATTCCCCCTTGGGGACAGTTTGGTCTGTTTCATGACAACAGATAACAATCTTGCTCAGTCAAAAACATATTTACTTGAATTAAAAGTGAGATACAACTGGAGTGAGCAAAGAGTTTATCAAATCAAAATATTGTGCAGGAGATTAAATTATTAGGAAAGTGAGTTTACAAAAAGATTAGATAAAAATAGGCAGCACTGCAGATCATGCAGGGAGACTTCAGAAAAATAAGCATTCGAGTTTGTTAGATTGGATGTCTTCGCTTACAAATATGATCATTAATACTGTATAGCACTAATGCTTTTTTCTTCCACTACCTCAAGAACTTTTAAGCATTCTATTAGATGTGGGTGTTTTGCAAGAATGGATTATTCATTGTGCCGCACTGTTTGTGTGGGCGATGGTTGTACTTGTCTGCTAAAATAAGACATGGCATAATTGTTGCAGAAGTCCAGCTGATTTGGGGTCTGGTTGTTGAGCAGCTGCTGTTTAATCAGAGCTCAGGAGCCTTTATAAATATGCCATAGAAGTGTGCATTCAGTAATAGATGTCAGTTGTCTTTATTCAAATTACTCTGGTGACAGTGCAGGCTTTTGACATCAGTGATGTCTGCAATGACAATATTTTGAGAAAGTTTTAGAAGTTGGTAGAATCTTCTGTGTAAGAAGTAACATAAGTAATCTTTTTGTAAGGCACAAAAATCTTCTATGCTTCAACAGAAATGACTTTAACTTAGATAACTGCCTCTCCTCCTCTACTTTTGTCTTTGTTCCTGTTTTAGAAAGGGTTTGAATTACATTTGCAGTTGCAAGTTGTTGCTTCTTTAGTGAAGAACAAGAAGGAATGAAATATGATGTTTTCCAGAGTTGACAAGGGTCTTTTCTTTTTTTGTAAAGAACTTGAAAATGTTATTGCAGTTTGCCTTTAGTATGAATTATTCCCTCAAACATACATTAAACAGTACACATACTACTTGAATAAGAAAGCTAAAAGTCACTTCCAAACCCCTAGACCTGAAATCAACCTATTGTGCAATCTGAGCAGAACTTTACTGTCATGTCAGCATCGTCTAATGGTGGTGCTCTTATATTCTTCAATATCCACAGAAGCAAGCTATCAAGGCACAGGTTTGCAAAGCTATCTAGAAGCCTACCACATCAGACGCATACCTAGAATCATGGTGGCACCTTCCTCCCATGCGCAAGTTAGTGTGCTTACAGATACCAAGTTAGGTATTGATAAAAAAGACGGTCAGTGCTGAGTATTGTAACCCCTAGCTCTTAGTTCCCTTCCTAACGAGAGAAACAGAGACCTAAGGGAGGTTTCTTAGGGCTTAGTCACGTCAGGCCTTATTTAAATACTTTTTTAAAGAACATGTTTAGGAACTTTATCGGACAACAATCTGGTAGCTGTAAATCTTAGTTGGCTCTAGGGTGAGCAGACAACTAAACAGGGATTTAGAAGAGTTTTGAAGCTGAAACAATAAATTAGATACACTTGTGTGTGTGTGTGTAGCTAGCTAGCCCTAAATGTTTTTGAAGTCAGTTCCAAAGAACATTAAAATATACCTGAAGAAAACCCTTAGTATTTAGGCAACTCCAAAAGGCTGGTAAGTGAAAATGAGAAAGGTCAAATGCATACAGAGGAAGTTTATGATGTCTCAGTGTGTGCTTATATCAACATAACAGACTAATAAATTTGACCTGCAAAAGTTAGAGATTACAGCAGGACAAGGCTCTCATTCTGCCTCCTTAATCTCTTTGCTGAAGCACTGGATAATTAAAATTTAAAAATACATTCTTTAAAGCAAATCACGAGATTAAATAATCCTGGATGAATATAACCACACTGACTGTAATTTTTTTACATCTGTCTCTGTATAGATACATACATAAAAGACAATTTTTTTTTATTCCTTTAATTTTTTATCATGTTCACTAGAAAATAATCACATAAGTAAAAACATGGAAAAAATGTCCTACTAGTATGTGCAACTGTGAAGGCTTGTGTGCAATTTGATGGTGATTTTAAGTGTCTCCCTCTGTACTAAAAGCTTATGTGCAGGGGTCATTGGGCCCTAGTCAGATGCAAGACTTTAAATAACTTTAAATAAAGTCAGTTGGAAATGAGTGCCCAATCCTGTAAGAATCTAAACAGTCTCCAGAGTAAAATAATAAATAAATCCACAAGGGTTACATCTAACATTGTGAGAAACGTTTGTCATAAAACTCATCTGGTTTCAAGCCCTTTTCTGCAAAACACAAGACTTGAATCTGAGACAAGATTCAAGTGAGCTGGTGTTGATGGATGGCTTTGATACATAATATGTGAAGCACATGGTTATACTTCTTTCCTCTCATAGCCAGCTACAGTTCTAACAGCGAGGGACTACCTGGAGTGGCTTTGTCTTTTTAAAAATGTATAAAGCAAATAGCACAATGTAACCTCAATGCCCACTGGGACTCCACAAAGCTATCATAGTACAAATGTATAAAAATGTAGAGTCATGCTAGAAAACTTCTTTTCAGTATTGAGTTTATTCAAACCTGAACAACTCAACAGAAATCAATGGATCAGGATAAACAGTAGAAAAATACTCATATAGACTAAAATTGTATATTATACTTGATTTAGCATAGGTTGGCTGTTCCTGGGAGTTGTACTCTAAGTAGAACATGATATATAGCACCTTCAATGGTTGCTCTCTACTAATTCTTTGTGGAAATCCTTTGGTTTTTTCTTTATTTTTAGTAGTCCTGCCCAAAATAGTAAGATAACTCATGTTTTTAAATGTTATTCTTGGTATTAAATATGTGCAGGACTGGACCCCTATCCCGATTCCTTGAAGGCTTCATTTACTACACCTGCAATTCACTTTAGCTACCTGCACAGTACAAATGATTCTGTTGACTGACTAGACAATCTTCAGTTGCACGTGACTTGCAGGTTCCTGAGCCAGTGGGTAGCTCTAAAAAGTGCCCTAAAAAAAGTTGAGGTTTCACCCTGGCAACATGCAGTACTTTTTTTTTCCTGTTAGTTTTTATACATTTAAGTCATTAGGGAACTCTGAATGCATCAATTTGTTGCCTCAATAGCATAAGGTAGTTGCTAAATTTATTTGGTTTATGCTCGGTGATTAAGGGAGACTGATTCTCTTTTCCTGCCCTTTGAGGGAGCTCATGGTGTTATGGGGGGCATGTCAGCAATAATTAAGAAATATCCTGGTACAAATCCCAAAAGATACATATTTTTATAAATAATTCCCCATGGAAAAACTTTAAAAATGATGCGCTTGTTCTGAAAATGCTTCAGGCCTTCTCTAAATAGATTATATTGCTGGGTTTTTTTTAAGAGTGCGTGACTTGAGGTGCACATTTTGCTTGTAACTCATAAAATCACAGCACAGTTGTGTGAGGGGAAACACAGAATAATGTGCAGTGAGCTTCAATGCCTCGCAAAGGATTTGTCATTCAGACAATAACCCAGCTTCTTGTTTTATTCAATTGTAATACAGTAAGCATAACAGTTGCTTAGGCCACAACCAGAAATGTATTTTCTTGGCTTCATACTTACTACTTTTTTACAATTTTCTCCTGTAGGCTTTACCCCCATTTGGATTCTATGGATTGAATTTCTTTTTCTCTTTAGAGGTTAGTCTTTTAGTGTATAACATATTTCAAAATGGTTTTTTACTGCATGCCTTAAGCCTTTTAGTGGGGGTGGGTGTGCTTTACACTTCAATTTTCCTAGCAACTGTGTGGAATAATCATATCACTTAGCAGGATATCAACTACAGATGCAGTCCTTATAACAGTAACCTGTGCATCTGATGATTTAAAGATGCTTCCACTTTCTGGTTGTGACAAGTTTTGCCTAATTTCAAACAACCGAACATCAGATATTAAAAACATTGATTCAAACAACCTACCTTGTTCCATCTTCTACTGAGAAGCCAGTGAAAGGAAAATGAGGAAGGGAAGGCAAATAGAGCACATATAAATTAAGGGGAAAACAGAACAGAAAAAAATGAGAAGAGGGTAAAGGTTAGAAGAGAAAACTCTGAATAAAGACAATAATTCAGTAAACCTGTACATATGAATCGACACTTCCTTTTTGCCTGCCAGTTTTAGTTCTCCATGGTGGTAATAACCTTAGTGTATATATGGACTTTCTTTAGATACAAAGTTGTTTAAAACCCTCAAGACTTTAGGCACCCAGTTTAGAAACTCAGACTCCACGAAGTATCCCCATTATCCATGACTGTAGATGTGACCTACTTTTCACATGGTCCACCACCTTGTCAAACAAATGCTACATGTCACTGAAAGTAAGCTTCAACACGGAAAAGCTCACAGTACTGCCACTATGGCATTACAGTCCAGTACTGCAGAGTAAGCAATGTGCCTCTGTAGATGTTCAGGCGAAGACTTTTCAGTTAAGACTACTTACTTTGAATACTGGCAACACGCTGTGTGGATTCCAAAGCAGTTTAGAAGTATGATTATAACTCATACCAGCATTTTATCAGATGAAATAATAACTGTTAAGTGATTCATCTTGTTATTACATAAGAAATCCATGGCTAAGTTGGAATCAGACTCCATATTTTCTAAATATGAAGGTATCGTTCATCAAACAGTATTTCTTATCTTGAAGGGCTACAATTCAACCAAAGTACTTCTCATCATGTGGTAAAGCTCTGTAGTCTCTCTGCACATCACAGCAAGTACATTAAAATAATCCACACTAGTTATTTAAACAGCTGTTTATGGAACTTGTATTATAATGCATATCAAAGCAAAGTGGGCAAGGCAGAGGTCGAAAGAAACAGATTCAAGAACAAAACTTGTTGTCCTTGAAGCAATGAAGGTCAGGGCACATAATGGAGTAGTCACACTGAACCTCCTAAGGGAGATGCATTTGACACACCACATTTTGGTGCTATTTTCTGGTCCGTCATGGAGTTGCACAAAGCACTGAGCATAGTTAAGCGGCTGCCTTTTGCTTAGCTTTCAAAAGGGAGATAAAAGATGTAATCACAAAGATGATTATATTTTACATGCAGTGTCCTTCTGATTAATATTGGACTATTCACAAACAGCAAGAGCTCAAACAGCTGAGCAAGTTCAGGATTCGGGAGACCCCTTTGCCCTCACTCCATCAAAACTAGTTATATTTAAAAATATTTCTCTGCCCTCATGAGATATTGTGTGCTATTGGAAGATAACTAAATATGAAATCTGGAACAGCGCTATCACAGGGAAGTGATGGTGAAATATTAGAGATCAGCACGTACCAATAGCCGGCCGAAGGAGGTGATTCTGTCCCTCTACTCCACTCTGGTAAGACCCCACCTGGAGTACTGCATCCAGCTTTAGAGTACTCAGCACAGGAAAGACATGGACCTGTTGGAGCAGGTCCAAAGGAGGGCCCCAAAAATGATCAGACAGCTGGAACACCTCTGCTATGAAGACAGGCTGATAGAGTTGGCGTTGTTCAGCCTGGAGAAGAGAAGGCTCCGGGGCGACCTTATTGCGGCCTTCCAGTACTTACAGAGGGCCTACAGGAAAGACGGGGACAAAGTTTTTAGCAGGGCCTGCTGTAATAGGACAAGGCGTAATGGCTTTAAACTAAAAGAGGGTAGATTTAGACTAGATATAAGGAAGAAATTTTTTACAATAAGGGTGGTGAAACCCTGGACCAGATTGCCCAGAGAGGTGGTAGATGCCCCACCCTTGGAAACATTCAAGGTCTTGAATAGACAGGGCTCTGAGCAACCTGATCTAATTGAAGATGTCCCTGCTTATTGCAGGGGAGGTTGGACTAGATGGCCTTTAACAGTCCCTTCCAACCCAAACTGTTGTATGATTCTATGATTCTATCATATAGATGTACCAACAAAGTGAGTAGCATTCCGATCCTCTTGTTCTCTTTCTTCCAAGTGAATAAAGCAAGAAGGATTAGGCGTAAGAGGAATTGCTCTTTAGAAAGCAGCTGATGTTTTGTTTATTTAAGGGCATGGACTTATATAGGACAAAAGTCCTTATAAGTCGCTTCAGCATGATTTTGCTGCACAGGTTTAAGAGAAAGGAACATTCTCCTCTCGAAGGCACAGCAGTAGTGTAGAGCCTTGTAGATGCAGAAGCATCTCTGACTGCTACATCCTTTTTTCTATCAACATCCATGTCTGTCATCTCACACAGTCATCAACTGCTTTGATCCATCTTTTCTCTGATCACAAATCTTTTCTTAAATGTTCAACAGAGGGTAAACTATTCCAGGCAACACACTGATGTCCAGGGGGAGGAACTCGCATCTCAGATTTCCAACATCTTGCCTGCACATACTCTACCTTCCTCACAATGGTGGTTGGTTGTATTTTTTTTTTCTGTTTTCAGGGCCTTCCTTTAATTTGAACAAATATCTCTGAAGTTATGACCATCCTGTCTTCTTCTCATCTGCACCTTCTTGCACAGGTACAGATCTTCTTGTTCTGCAAAACCCTTTAGAAAGCAAAGCAGCTTTAGCACTCTCCATAAGAGCAGGGACTCAAGAATCTGGCTCAAGTTTTCTCTCTTTGATCTTCCCACAATCTTCCATTCTCACTTCCAAGCATTATTACAGTTATGACTCAGTAAAACTCAAATTAAGCTGATGTTGTAGAAAGCTGGACTGCAATGTTAACATGTGCTTGAAGTTGAGCGTAAGTATGAGCGTCTGACTGAATAGTCATGACTTACAGTCAATGCTCAGAAATTGATAGTAATCGGAAGAGGATACCAAGCAATCAGGGGCTTATGTAGCCTGCTGAAATGGGGCTCATATGACATGTCAGCAGTTGTCTTCTGTAGCTTATGTCAAAAGTGATCCCTTTCCTAGATTAGGTAACAAAGTCAGTG
The DNA here is from genome assembly GCF_000708025.1 of Charadrius vociferus. NCBI lineage: Eukaryota > Metazoa > Chordata > Aves > Charadriiformes > Charadriidae > Charadrius > Charadrius vociferus. The sequence continues at coordinate 4,348,964 of NW_009650072.1, read as the reverse complement.
CACAGAATATGATGACAGAAATCCTTTGGTCACAGTAATTATTCTTTTTAAAAATTACCAAAAGTATCTCACCTTTACATTAAAAAATGCTGGAATGATAAATCTCTTACAAAGAAAAAAAAGCACATTTTTAAATTAAAAAAAGCAACATTAAGATGCAAAAAAGATTACTACAAAATTAGGACTGTGCTCTAAACCTCAACCTGGAGTCTTAGATCTTATTTTTTAATTTTCTCAAGTCTAGGTTGTTTTTTTCCGTTCATGAAGAAATTGAGACTTGAAAATAGCATTTTTAGCCAGTAACTCATACATTTAGATTTCTGGGTTTAGGTTTTGGAAAAAATGCACCTAGTTGTTTTCTTATTACAATACTGCTGGTTTTGTTCACCGGTCCGTGTTTTTCTTGGAATGTGGTAATGTGGAATGTTTTAAATTAGGGGTTTTACTTTTTACTATCCAATGTCTACTAAATAAGTCCATCATCTAATTCTAAAATTGTGAAGCAGCAAACATACACTTGTAGCCAGTAATACATATATTTTTACTCCAGAGAAATGCTCTTCTGTTCTAAATTTACTGCAGAAAGTTTCAGAGACAAAAGAAAGGCTCTTTGCCAAACCTAGCTTTCCTTCTTTATAATAATACTTTAGGTCTCTTCAAATATCCTAACTAAATATTGTAAACTGCTGAGAAGTTTCCATCAAGGCTATAATCAATAATAACAGTTGCTAAGCTTCAGCTGACATAACATCCGAATCTTTTGCATACAATTGTTTGAAATGAAACTATGGAACAAATGAAGGCATTAGATTGGATGCAAATATTAATCAAAGTCATATTTTATAGCCTAATGATAAACAGTTTTTGAAATATGAGCCATGTATTATATTAAAAAGATACAGGATATAATCCCTGCTACTGCAACCCACTGCATATTTTGCCACCTACCACAACAATCACTATTGTCTTTTGAATACACATGCTGTTTTGAATATGTACTGACGGGAGCATTAACAGTGTCGAGAGACCCTCAAGAGGTTTGGATTTGGGGTTTGGTTTGAATAAGAAATTTAAAGATGGAATTATAATATGATCCTTTTTTGAAGCTCTAGAAGGTTACTCATAGAATTCCTTCTCTCAAAATCAGAAGAGTTGACCTTGTGGTTGAGGCACTGGGTTGGGTTCAGTTCCTAGGTCTGATACACAATGCATTGAGAGACTTCTAGTCCTAAAATTTGGGCTAATAACACAGTGTTTCATTATCTGCTTTTGTGCTACTCTTTGCTTATTCTAGTCAATTTGAGCAGGAGGTATCTCTTACTATATGTACAAACAGTGTACAAAATTATGGACTCTCACTCTCAGTTGGATCTCTACGTACCACTGCAAATGTTATTAACCATGTCTAATTTTCTTTTCAAAATGAAAAAGCCTTCTTTGTCCATTATTTTTTCCCCAGCAGTTTTGGGGTCCACAGCTTGATGTTGTCTTTCCAGAAAGGGAGAAAAGGAATTTTAAAGTTTCAGTGTCTATCTCCTTAGCAAGACATTTTGCCTAATGTAAGAAATCCATTTTGCCTAATGCAGACTGAAACAGCACAGTAAAATGCTTCCTAGATTGTCTTTCCAAACACCACTCAACATGACGCTCCCTGTCTAGAAAAACATACCAAACAGACCAGTACTTGGAATTACAATGGACATTTCAGAACCACAGACTAAGATCACTTTCAGTTTGATTTGAGTGCTCTTTGATTGACATTGATAGCGGTTTCAAGGAGGATTTGCTAAGTAAGAATCAGAATTGTATCATTTTAGAAACAGTTCATTTGGAGAACCGCCCCCCAAGCTTATGTGATAGCTGTGAAGGACAGACATTTTCCTCCGTATTTCATAAACCACTAGTCAAGAGGACCCAAATTTAATGAAGAAAAAGGAAATTATTCCCCACCTACCTTTTTAGATTCCTGAACTGGGTATCGTCTTGAAGACCACAGACTTGCACATTGCAGATTGTGCTGAAGAAATATTCAAGCTGTCCCCTCTGTCTTATCCCCTCCCCTACTTCCCCCATGCAAGAGCTTCTAATAGTTTTCTTGAAAGGCTCCAGTAATTTCTATCTATCTGTAGTGCGGATGTTGAGCAGGTGCATGTGAAGAACAGGATAGTTCTCATCCAGGTGGCATTAGCTTAGCTGCTGATGCACTATCAAGGAGATGGTAAGAAATAATGCCACTTTATGGGTAACAATTCTCTTATTTTTGTTTTCTTCTAATAAGGAACAAAACTTGTATAGTCCAGCTGACAGGATTGTGGACAAAACACTTAATTCTCATCTAGAGCTATGGTGTTTTATTTTGTAGCACAAGATAATATAGGAGGGAAGTTCTGCTCTTTAAAATCCCATGCACAAACCTTCACAATAGGAGAAGTTGGCATGTAATAATTTCTCATTAGAAACTTCTATTCTCTAAGCACCTCTGTGCCAAACCAATCACACCCAACCCCCACCACCACACACACACTTCCAGCAATATTGTATTTGTAGATTTGGAAATATTTAGATTTAAGGTTTTGGGTTGGTTTTAACATACAATAAGACCACAGTCAGGAATAACAGAAGCCTGATGGTTTATGACTTCTGTGACTAACATCAGCCTGCTGAGTCTATTAATAGGAGTAGTGTTACCTTGAACTGCTCTTGGACTGGATTTGTACTAGAAAGACGTATACTTACTGCAAGGGTTGATATATGGAACTTGGAAAATCAAATGAGCAGGTTAAGATAGTACTACTATTCTGTTCTTCCTCATGTTTATACTTCAGCTTCTAGTCAGCTTGTATAACAAGGAACAGCTGCAGAACAGGAGGATCTATAAATAAAAACAGAAACAACAAAATGTCACATTTTGATAGTATTAACAGTATTTTCATGTGTGTTCACACTGGAGATTGTGCCAAACTATTCAGTTGTATGAACATTCGGGCTTCCAAAAACTTTGGGGGAAAAAAAAAAAAAAAAGAGTTTCAGTTACTATTCACCCACGTGCTCTTTTAGGAAGCAAGATTTTCATCACGCTCACCAGATGCAACTAACTGCAAAAAAGACAATAAACTGAAATAAAAACTAGAAACAACAATTGGAGTTTTATTCTTAATAACTTTGATGGTAGATAATGTTTTTCCTTCCACAAAATCAATAATTCTTTTTCTTTAATAAGCCTGTTCCCAGAAAGGCACTGGAACAGATATTTACATTCAATACTATGTTTCCTTAGACTACTTTTCAGATATCAACATTTCTGTCAGAAATGCCTGGAATGTCATTTGCAAATATGATGGGAAGGATTTTTAAAGAACAATGTGAAACTAACACATTCACTCAGACTCACAGCTCCCATTCATATAATTTATTATAAAGAAATGTGTCTCTCACAAAGACATTGGTATTTCTTCACAGAGCAGTGATGCATGAGATTTTTTAACAACCAAGCACTTTGTGTTCACTTCCTATGATAGCACTAGAACAGTGTTGAATAGTATGCATACAGATAACTCAGTCTCGATGTCAGTTCTTCACCTTCATCAGATTACATAAAAGGTTTATTTCCTTCTCTGGAAACAGACTTTGAGATGAGTCTCTCTTAGTACACAACAGTCAAAGGTATTTCAGTTCTGTACTAAAAGCCACACAGGTAGGTTTCTGCACCTTAGTTGTACATTACTGCTCAATAAATGTTTCCCTTTCCAGGGGAAGATTAGATTTCAGTATCAGTAAAGTTGAAAATTAATTTCTCTTAATATGAATTATTTCATTCCAATGTCAATTGAAAAGCACCTATATACATACAATGGGGGAATCTATGATAATACTCTGGAGGGGAGAACAGTATGGTAGAGGTTTTTTCCTTGGCAAACATACAGTCTCAGCAATCTAAAATTGCACTTAGGTACACTTGGTTTTCCCTGCTTGAAAGCAGCATAGTAGCTGAAAGGCGTTGTATCATCAACCTACTCAATGTAGGTGAGATGCCAAATTTTGCCATCCAAGCTTTGATCTGTATACGACAAGGTAGCTACAGATCAGAGAATAAATGCTTTTTACTATGCACTATACAACAAATGAGCCAAAGAAAATATGAAATTGCCCATTGTTTTAGGGCATTTAGTTGGGGATGTAGAAAACATAACCAGACTCCAGTTCTTCTTCACTTTAATAATTAATTCTGCAAAATTGAATAGGCTTTGTCTTGGCAGGCGAGTAAACAGGGTTCCCTCATTGCCTTTCTGAGAAAATGATACTCCAGTCAAAGTACCTAACTGCAGCTGCAGTGCAGCAGAGTGTGGAACTTCTGTTCAAGGGGAAGGACTAAAGGCGTGTTCCTTCCTTGTTATTTTACATTAACTGGTTTGGCCAATTTCATCCACCTGCCTCTCCTTATTCCCACAAGCGAGTGCCACTCTTTATGAATTTTACTCTTTGGTACTTAACTCAGTCCTTGCATTGCATAAAGAGCTTGGACCCTAAATGTGATATGCATTCTCCAACTGGCAAAGTACCTGAAAGAACTTGTATTACAATTAAAAAAAAGTTACAATCCTAAGTTAAATTTGTGATTCACTCTGTGATTAACTTATTAAATGTATCTTGTTTTAGACGTGTCAATTACTGTTTACAATTGTACATGTCTTAAAGTAGAGCACAGATGCCTCAAATACTTTTTTGTGTTCTTTGTGCCAAACACTCCACAAGCACACAATGAAACATTTCTCACGTCAACAAACCATGTATGCATGCAAGGAAAACAATGAAAATAAGGTTGTACTGCATACTCCACGGTTAAAAAAAAACACATAGCTCCTTTTGTTGCCAGAGTCATAGTGCTAAGACACTGTATCATCACCATAATTTTTAAAATTATTTCTTAAGTAGGAGTGCAGCTGGTATTTCACTGGCTCCTTTTACAGATTTCAGTGGCAACTGTTCACACACATTATACATGTATTTAATTTTTTATACTGTGATTTCAAGACAAGGCTCAAGCCCCAAGGTGTCTTCATTAATTAAATGTATCAGTTTAATGCACACACACACAAAACCTTACTTGCAACACTGTCTCCATGTGCGTTACTCCAGAATTTAAAAAGGGGAAGCAGGGGAAGGGGGAAGAAGGCCATTAGCTTTTACCAGTAGATTTATTTTTAAAATTTAGGTGAAGAAATCAAAAGGAGGTTGCGTTAAAATGCACTCACCAGTTCTATTGTGGTCTAAGGAATTTTCAGTTTTCAAAGGTCCTCTTGGGCTGTGATTTGGGTTTATTCCTACAAAGACTAGGGTCCAACTTTCAAAGGCTCATGTTTTTGCACTAGAGACAGGCACAGAGGGGAAGCAAAAGAGGCTTTTAGACATAGATATACTATGTATCTTCAGGGACCGTCTGGGGACCTAAACAACACTCCGTCCCCCAAGGATGTTCTGACAGGAGCCTTTATGAGCTCCTGCTGTATAAAATAGCTGAGTAATTGCTGAGACCTACTAGTTGGCTGCAGGAGATTCTGAATACTTGCAGCTGGGCCAGTGAGGGAGGCCCTGTTTCCATCTACTCTTCTCTGGCAGTATATAGTGTTAGAGAGGTGGGATTTTTGTTAGCCTGAGCTAGCTCCTTCACTTACTGCAATGACACTATGTTTCGCCCCCTTCTCTTAATTTGCTGAGGTATTAAAAAAGTCTCAAGCCTTTGAATGCAGGCTGGTGTCCCTCGCATGGTCCCTCTATTTCCTACCTCCCCCCCAAGGGGTCTGCTGTCAAAGAATAAACCAATATGATGCGACTAATTCATCATTACACATTTTCTTTGCTGATGTCCTAAGAAAAGAGTTTGGGTTCTTAAATTTCTCTAGCATAGTCGTATTTCTTGCAGGTCTTATGTCAGATTGAGTTCACAGAATCAGAGAATGGTCAGGGTTGGAAGGGACCTCTGGAGATCATCTAGTCCAACCCCCTCAGCCAGAGCAAGGTGACCTACAACAGGTTGCACAGGACAGCGTCCAGGCAGGTTTTGAATGTCTCCAGAGTGGGAGACTCCACAACCTCTCTGGGCAGCCTGTTCCAGTGCTCACTACCCTCAAAGTAAAGAAGTTCCTCCTCATGTTTAGATGGAACTTCCTGTGTTCAAGTTTGTGCCCATTACCTCTTGTCCCATCACTGGGCACCACTGAAAAAAAGACTGTTCCCATCCACCTGGCAACCTCCCTTTAAGTATTTGTAAGCATTAAGATCCCCCCTCAATCTTCTTTTCTCTAGACTAAAGAGACCCAAGTCCCTCAGCCTTTCCTCATATGAGAGATGTTCTAATCCCCTAATCATCTTTGTAGCCCTTTGCTGGACCCTCTCCAGCAGATCCCTGTCTTTCTTGAACTGGGGAGCCCAGAACTGGACACAGAGTTCTTCATAAGGTTTCCATGCTAGGCTTCTATCAAGGCAGAGATCTTTATAAAGTTACTGGTTCAGAATATCAAACTGCTGGTCAAATGTGAAGACATAAGGCTCTCTAGCATCACTGGCTAAGTAGGCTTTGATGTTGGGAAAAGAAAATACTTTTCAGCAAGCTGCTATCATGTTGAATGGTGGCAGTGTGTGACGTCAGCTCCTTGGTACCTGGAATGATATGAAAGAATAGGCACTTCTGCAGTTAATGGTATGAAGAACACTACTTCAGTAAAGACTGCACTAAACCACAACCCTCTGGAATCTTACTTACTTAGCTCATAGCTAGTCTCTGTTCTTAGGGTTATGTCTGCATTTTAGGCACTGACAGGGCAATGTTCAATGCATGAACAATTCTAGCAATAGGATTCAAAACTGAGCTCAGTCCTCTCCCACTTGCTTGTTACACCTCTGATACTCTGCATCCCTTTAGGATTTGTTACAGGAAGAAAAGTGCAGACAATCTCCAAACCACCTTACCAATACCTTTGTGAAATGCTTGCCTCCTCTCTCTTCCTCCTTCTCACTTCAAGGACAGATCCCACTAGGAACTGCTGTGAAGAAAAAAAAAAATGCAAGGCTAGGGCCAGTTTAAAAAAAAGCCTAGCTCTTCTCCAGCTTTTCAAAGGCAGCCTGGTATACGAAACTGGAGAGTCACTCTACCTTACTTGCGTAGTTAACACAGTTAACAGGTGGGTTGTCTTCACAACTAGATTTACAGGCATAACCACTTGCTGAGATAGATACACCTTTACCCTCACTGAGGCTGTTCCACCAGGCAGAAAACAATGTCAAGTTGAGAAAGAAAGCACCAAAATCTTAATCTTGTTCCTTATGTATTTATTAGTAGTTTTATTATTATTATTCATAAAAGCATAGAATAGCTGAGGTTGAAAGGCACCTCTGCAGATTCATTAGTCCAACTCCCCTGCTCATAGCAGGGTCAGCTACAGCAGGTTGCCGAGGAATATGTCCAGTTGGGCTTTGGATTTCTCCAAGGCTAGAGACTCCATAACCGGCCTAGGCAACCTGTGCCAGTGTCTGACTACCCTCACAGTCAGAGCATTTTTTCTTATAATTAATTAGAATGTATTGTATTTCAGTTTGTGCTCGTTGCCTCTTATCCTCTCACTGTATGCCATATTCCTTAGCAATGGTCCGTATTTTGCCACAGGTTTTCTTCCCCAGCATTTTTTTTCTCTCTCATACCTTCTATCTCAATTAAGTTCAGCTCTGACCCCCATATCAGAAGCCATAAAGAAGAGCTACAGTAAGGATTGCTTTATTCTAATATTGAACTAGGTATTCATTAAGGGTATGAAGTCACTCCTTCTTTGTCAGGCTTCTCACTACAACCTTCTCTGCTTACCTTCTAGCAGCATTTCTGTGACAGGAAATAAACAGCATAAATCATAGCATTCTGTGAGAAGGCCAAGCTCTGATCACTAGTGCTTTCTCTGTGAAGAGTTATCCCAGGCTTCCACTCCCCCTGCTAACCATCAAATAGCTGAGCTATTTAAAAATTAAAATAATTTTTTTAAGTCTCTGCTAAGCTGAGATCTTTTCCTGGCAAGTTCACGGCTGGAATCAATTTTTATAGCCACATTACCAAACAAACTAAAAATACAGGGCTTAATAATGGAAAACCTGACACCACCTAAAGTATAATGGAGCAGGCATGCGGTTGTAATAATTCTTTTAAGCCTACAGAAACTAAGCAACGTTAATTATTAATCAAAAGCAAAGCACCCATGTTAAACATTTTTCAAGGAGATGTGCTCATTTAATTTCTTGCTACTATATATTATTTTATATCAGTAACTGTCATTCAAAGCCAGCAACACTTACAGAACTGCGAGGACACTGATCAGAAATAATACCTACAACACACATGACACAAGGCCTAACAAAAACATTGAACTAATCAGCTGTGCAATCTTCTTGTCTTCCTGTGTTAGTGTCTCTTCCTCCTCATGGCTTTGCCCACCCAAGCACTCCATATTTACATGAGCTGCTGGGTTTTATTTTGTACTGTGAATAGTTCAGAAAATGAGCAGCCCTATCAGTACTATATGATTTAATCACTGCAGCAAAGAATATCTAAGAAATACATACTGGGACAAAGCGAGAGTATGCTTGTTTCAAACCCATAGATACCAAGGAAATTTCTCTTAAAGTAATTTTGTTCCATAGTGTTCTTATTTCTTAGTCTTTGTTGTGGAACACAAAAAGTAGTTTCATCTTCTTTTGTTTCTTGCAAACTTCGTACCTGGGAGAGGTGGACAAAATCCATTTGGTCGGTAATTGCTCAGTTCTGAAGAAACACCTGGGAAGGAGAGGTGAAAAAAGACTACAAATGGAGTGAAAACTGTAGTCAAAAACTAATGTGGATTTTAAAATGATACACTGTCAAACAAAGGCCTTATAAATGCAGATTTAAAAGGCTCTTACTTCAATATTCTCATATCCATTCTTCATCTTCTCTTATTCTGCTCTTCGTCATCAGTCTGGGATGATGTACTATTTTCTCACTACAACCTTAAGGTTGCTGTGAATTAATGGTATGCTTCTTTCAGTCCTCATTACAGTCTTTGACACAAGAATGAGTTTTCACAGAAGTGAATGCTGGGATGTTCTGATTTTCATTGAATATTCTCATTAATCCATTCTTAGGACAAAGACTAATGATAAAAAATAAGCTCAGATATTAATTATTTTATTTCTCATGGCAATTTTGGGGATGTAATGAGAATGGAATGATCACCCGTTTTTGGTTCTTAAAGTAAGGGGTTTTTTAAGGATAGAAATATATTCAAAATTAATTTATTCTTGTAATTAAACTGTGATAAGACCAGAAGCTTAAAACACATCACATTAATTCATTTTCGTGCCAGGTTTAAGGGCCCAAACCTGTAAGTGCCAATTAGAGCAAAAAGAAGTAGAGGATACAGGTCAGTGGAGAATAGAGCATCACAAATTACATTTTTGGAAAAATTATGTGCTGAAAATAGACAACAGTATAGTCCTAAGATGGCAACAAGACGTAATAACATCATAAATTATCTCTGTTTGCATTTCTATTCATTTCCAACAGATCTTCTGTATCGGTAGCTGTGCACAGTTCTTCAGTTATCAATGTCTTTCACCTCTGTATGGATGGCATATAGACTTTGTTAGAAGTCTATAAAGAATAGTTAAACTGTATCTCATCAGATAAACATACTGGTTTTTGAAGACAGTTAAAGCTATCATTATTATTTTTGAGTCTTATTACACAGTAAAGTCTACAGAGCTTTCATGATATATCCATCCTTGAGAGAACAAATACTGGGCAGAGGGCAAATATTATCATATATGGGAAAGGCTTTAGGGAAATGTAGGCTGCTCAGATTGTTCAGAAGAGCATGAGGCCCTGGACTCTCAACAGCTTCCTCTACTGGCCTTTTCTTCTAGAAAGTTTCTTTAAGAAAGGAGAAGTTAGGAGGACAAATTCTGACTTTCTCTTGTATTCCATTTAAATCCCAATCCCCACACTTGTATCAGCAGGAGGCAGATGAGAGATTCTGACTACTGAGGTCATTAGTGGATTATGGACAATGCTATCATTTATACTGGGACAGGAGAAGAGTGTGAAGAAACCTAGCAAGGCATGTGATTTACTTCCCAACCTTTTTTAAAATGAACTTTTATGTCAATCCTTTTTAAAGAGCATCTTCAGTCTTTCCCATGGCTTTCATGCCATAGGCATATTTTGATTTAGAGCAGAAAGAATACATGGCTTATTTCAAAATAATTCTATTAATTTGGAAGTATTAATTAGGAAATGATAAAATATTATGAAGTGATAAATTATTACAAAGTGATAGAAACTCAGTGTCATAACGTGCTCATCCCATTCCCAGCCAATTCCAGCTCAGTCTTTTACTGATCAAACTTGCCTTCCGTATACAAAACTCAAGGACATACCTGTGGTTGGGTCACTGAGGGATCCTTAAACAAATCCAAGGACTTATTTCCCTGCAGTTACAGATGCTAAGTATTCATTGATAGTTGCATGTTTGTGCTGAGCCATTCAACAGTTAGTCCTAAAAACATAAAATGAAATGACAAACAGGTTTCTCTGAGAATATCTGCATTAATTTGGTAATTTTCACTCTTGTTTACATTAATATAACCATATGACCACAGCATTCCTTACAGCCCTGTTTCTGAATAGCACAGAGCCTATGAAAAACAATCTAGTTTCTAAGCATTATACAACAAGGTGTTTCTGATAAGAACCAAAAAAATTTACTCCATAGACTGCATTAAAGTTGAAGAGCAATACCAATGCATTAAGAATTCTTATCCTATCCCTATTCAACAATGTCACATAACAGAATAACAGATACACAGGAAAGCCACCTGCAGACTTCAAATCTAACCTGATCTCTCTAATCCAGGCACTTTTTTTTTTTTTTTTAATTTTTTAAAATTGTTAGTCATCCAGAAAGGTGTTTGTTGGACAGGAACCTACCTACTTGCTGCAGGTTTTCTAAAGACTCCCTGCAAGAAGGGAAAATCATATAAATAAACCAAAACTCTGGAGGACATCGAACCAACAAAAGGAATTAGCAAGACCTTGCAAAAAAGTTACAGTATTTGTTTATTAAGTAAAGTATTTTTCAAAGCCCTGAGCGTAAAGAATCTCCTGGGTAAGAACAGAGGGGAATAATGCAAGTTCATGTTACATTTGAAAGATTTGGAAACTATTTGACTTGTATTTCTCAGTCACAGCACCCAACTGGGCACTAGGAATAAGCAAGATATGCTCAAGCAGAGAGCAATGGAAATGTCTGTCGTCCCTCTGTTTACAGTGTTTCTATTGCAAAATGAGAGATAGGGTAGTAATCAGGAGATGCTGAAATCTAGCACAGAATCCTCTGGACAATGGTGCATATGTAATACAGCTCTCCACCCACTACAGGTATTAGCCACAGCTGCCCTAGCAGCTTGAGATCTGTAGATGAAGAGTGCTATAATCTAAACTAGATTACATTAAGGTATCTGAATAGGAATTAAGAGAGATGCGTCCAGTTCTTTGGTAGGTCATATGGGCTCTCATCTCATTCAGCTAAATTTATCTTGAGCAGTAAATTAAAATTAGATTTGTGTTTAAATGTTGATTTCTGCAGTGTAAATCTAACTCTTATTTCAGGGAGCTTTGCACAATGAAGATGAGGATAATAAACATATTTTTGCTTCCATAGCCATTCAGAAAGTAAATTCTAAAAGGAGGGATTTTTTTCTTACCAGTGTACACACTGTATCTAATTTTATTTTGGCTTTGTTCATGTTTGCTTGGTGGGATTTTCATGAATATTCTAGCAGACTAGTCAAGGAACAGGAATGTTCACCTACTCATTGAATTTGGAGTTCGAGATCCAAGTAACACTAGAAGTAATGGAAACGTTCACAGAACCCTTATGCTTATATGTAATACTGCATTCACAGAACTTCAAATTTAACAGCATCTTATTCACATTAAAAACTTAATTTTGAGATTTTTGCATCCAGTTAGGAAACAAAATTGTAACGTCTGACCCATTTCTTTACTCAAAACAGCTTAAACATTGCTTTGTACAGGCTAGATATTTGCAATGAATAAACCACAGACCAAAAAATTACTTTCCACATAATTTCTAATTATGAAAGCAATCATAATTTGCAACAAGGAGAGAGGTGGAGACTTATGGAATAAAGTACTGGTTATAGTCCCTTGTCCCAGCTTTGTATCCTAGTCAGAGATTTCCCAAAACAGCATGTTGCATGAAACGGATTTATCTGTGATGTTACCCACTGACTGCCATTTGAATTGCCTTCTGTGGCATAACACTAAAGGTGAATGTAGCCTTATGTCTTTTCATGTATTCTATTCCTAGTCAAAATATCACGGAAGGCATTAAGTAGAGTGCTTTCCCACAGTACTGTAGCACTGATGAGGGGAGGCCAAAAGAAGGGAAAACATGCCTTTGGGATTTGGCAGAGAATTCACTGGGACAGGTAAAAGCTTAGAAGATTTTGCAAGAGTAGAAGCCAAAGACTATGAGAAACTTTTTTTTGTTTATAAGTACTGTTTTAAATAAAAATTTCAGACTAGAAATTAAAATTTAAACAATGTAAGTGCCTCAGAGAACCAGGCTCTAAAGCAGTCCCTTAATGGGAATCCAGCACAGCCTTTATTTTTTAATGCAAAGACAGGAAAGGATTTGTCATTAAACTTTAAAAATAATCAAAATAAAAATCTTTTCTGTTTTTGTGTGCTGACAGTGTTACTTTTGTATTTTTTGTTACAAGTGAATGATTGTGTTTGCTTAATGGGTGTCCACTGGTAAGGAGAACTTTGTTCTCTGTAACAGGGGTTAGATTCAAATTTAAGCTCGTCTTGGCTGTCCTGGAATTTGTATTTTTTCAATGAATTATGCAGAATGTCATGTCAGAAGTATCTGCTCTTTAACAATTACATCTCAACCATTAGTATGTATGTAGGCTCTTAAGGACTTAGAACATTAAATAGGACATGGCATGTGAGAGAACTGTATTAAACAGATGTAATCTGGAAGACCAACGCTTGCTGTCCTTCCTATTATTTCCTGTGAGAAGTACAACAAACACACTTTAGCATCATACTGAACACATTTATGCTAGACCCATTTCAGCACAAACCTTGAGAAAACATAAAATTGCCGTCTTCCTGTTCTGCTATCCAAACATCAAAATTTTCCACACTGCAGAAGGCTGTGCAAAGAAAGGAAGACATTACCCATTCTTTAGCCTCCTTCTTTTCAGTCTCCCTCAGTAAGCTGGTTGTTGTAATAAGTAGAAATATGCAGAATATAAACAGGAGACACTGCAGTTGAAGAAACAAGTACATTCATAAAGGACAAAGCTAAGCCAGCCTGTAGGAGGAAACCTTGGCTCTGGAGGCCCTAAAACTCAACATCAAGTCTGTTAATACAGTAAGCTCTTAAATGGAGCCTTTAGGCCTTGTTAGTACCTCTATGTCAGTAATGAAAAGTAAATGAAAATAAATACACAAGCAATGCTCCTTGATCCACACAAGGTTTAATATATGCTGATGAGCATCAGTATTTCCAACAACAAAATTATGCCTTTCTACTCATCACTGGTGGACCTTGTTCTCACAATACTGCTACTTATTTTGGTAATGAAAGTCGTTTGAAAGTTGAATCTGCAAGTGAACGTACTGTGGTGTACACAGTGCATAGTTCCCATAAATTTAGCACACAGGAATTTATTTCAGCAGCTACAGCTTTCAGTAGTTCATCAGTTTTGTTTTGCATGAATGTAATTTACCTTTCAGCCACCAAAGGCTTACAGTACAGGTCTTGTATTGAAACAAAACTAGTACTGTAACAGCACTCACATCATGCTCCTGAAGAGGGAGAAAACCCTCGTATTTATTCAAAAGTTTTCCAAGCAGTTAAACTCAAACGCAGATGTATATCTCTGCACATTTTTAGAGCAGTGTTAATATTCTAGTTGCACAAGGCTTGTAAAATTATAGTTTCAATAATGCAGCTGTAATTATTTCTATAGTAAAAGGATGCATAGTCTCTTCCTTTTTTTTCGTCTTAAAAAAAACAAGCCACAGGAATAGGAAAGGCTATTGAAATGCTATCATACTATATAGTCACAAGTCTAAGGGATTTTTTTTGCTGTGGTCTAAAATGAAATAAATCACTGAGTTTCAGAGACAGTCTTATCCATTGGAAATAGCCATAAGTGAAGGGGAAGACAAAAAGACATTTCAGAGCTTGAAAGTGCAGAGATTTGCAATGTTGTTTGGATTTATCGTCTTTCAGGAAGAAGGACCCATCTCATTAGTGGAAATTTTACCTTACTAAAGCCTAGAGAATCTGGCCAAGTTTCTGCTATGCATGTTAGCTTCTTTTATAAAATATGGGCCAGCCTGGTTTTTGTCGAAGTCATTGGGATTTTTGGCATTGATTTCAAGATGAATAGCCAGTGGGTCCCAAGCAAAGAAGATGAGGGAAAAGGCATACTACCTCTTACCCTGAGCACAGTTCAGATCAAATGCTGTGAGCTTCAGGGGTGCATTTCCTGATGCTCTCTAGACGTTTCTGTTCACAATAACCAACTCCTCCTATAGTCAATTTTACAACTATGTTTGTGTTTTAGAGAGGAAATCTAATACTAACCATGGAATCCTGTCAGGAATTCAGTAAATCAAGTGACTTTTTATGGCATTTTACAAGAAAGAAAGCTATTCAGGTAAACTGACAAGTCCAAATAGGAATAGGAGACTCCAACTAAGGCGTATGTTATGAATCATAGCCTACTACTCCTGCTGAGATTGAGAGAGAATCTCCAATCCAAAATGAATTCAAACCAGTTCACAGGGATTCTTAAAGTTTTGCTAAAAAGGGAAGCCAAAATGCTGACAGCTTTATTAGAGCATATAACTCAAAATAAGAACCAATGCATTTTAAGACTTCAAGGGTACCTTTCAATGTGAATCTAATTCCCTTTAAGATACGGTTGAACTTCCTAAATAGTAATACATCTTGCTAAAGTGTTGTAGGTGTTTATATTTTCATTAGAATGAGATATTTTGCGAGCTGGGCTAAAAGTTGCCTCTTCAATAACTATTCTAGTAATATACACTGAGTTTCAACAGCTTTTTGTCCATTTGGGATTGCTTTAAGCCTTGATACTACAGTGTTCAGGATCTTCTAAGAACCTATGGAGTTATGATAACTTTTTGTTGTGAGACCTTTATATAAAACAAATACAGATGAAATGTTATACTTCTCTGCTTCTCTTTATGTACCAGGTTCTTTCTATGAACATTGTGGAATTTTGCCTACGAAATCTTCTGCAACTGTAAAGAATGGATACATCAGAGATATTTATAAAGATATTTATGGTCTACTTTCTTTTCATGGTGCATATGCACATACGTGTATATAAAATCTTTTGATCATTTACTGTAAGTCTCAAATATTTGGTAGAGCACTAAGAAGCATTTTCGTGGCCATGCAAGGAGTGCAAAGTAAATACTGCATGGACCCCTCTACACTAAATGATTACTGCACATCCATATGCAGCTGACGAGTCAAGGGGAGGCACTGGACAATGGACATAACCTTGCTTAGGTCTGTGTTTCTTTTGTGTTTTGCTTGCAAAAAAAAATTTTGAAATGGGCTTCAAGCACCATTCATTCATGTCCCATCTTAATCTATCAAGTAAATGTCACGATAGGGTCACATAACAGATTAATTTGTTTAAATCAAACAGGATAAATATTTTAAAGTATAAAATAATATGAAAGATGCTTTACTGTTACAACGATATAACAAGTTAATATGTTTCTTATGTCATTACAGAAAGAAAAGATTATCTGCTGTCCCAAATATACAGAATACAAATAATTTTTAAAATCTGGATTTACTACTAGCTTTAGTGTCCTAGTACGGAAGAATCATAGAATTGCTAAGGTTGGAAGGGACCTTTAAGATCATCAAGTCCAAACATTAACCTACCCTGACAAAACCACTTCTAAACCACGTCCCTAAGAAGAGGGATTCTTGCTTCAAGATTTCCTCTTTTAGATTGTTATAATGTAGTGAGTCCTCAGAATATTACTGAAGTGAAAAGAAAGTCATCTCTCATTAAGCATGAAAGATCAAGTATCTTAACTAAGTTGTTCTATTAAATGTCCCCACAGGTACAGTGGACTATTTTAAGCCCACCAAAGAGCAAAAGCTGTACTCCGTATGATGCAAAACAGAGGTCCAGGCTACATCAGTGTGGGTTCACTGGGATAGGAGACATTCTTCACTGCACCCAGTCACACAAGTTTTTTTGATACTTGAGATGTTCTTCTTTCCCTGTGCTGTCTCCTGCTTCACCAATTGTTGCATTTGTATTTTATTTTCCAGAAATTTTAAGTGTACTGCAAATAACATCCAAGTCTGACCAGATATCTCTATCAAGCAAACATGTTAATAGGGATACATGACAGTTAAATTAATTAAAAAAAAAAACAACTAGCAAAACAGTAGCAACATAGTAACGTTATGTACAACATGTTTCTTCCTTGATTTTTATTTTATTTTTATTGCTGAAGTGGCAGGAACAGCAGCTGACAGAGATGCACACTTGCATTTGCTTCACATACCCTCCAAGCCCTCCCTGTCTTGTCCTTGTTATAACTACAGTTACATTAGCCTCCTAACTAGCTTTGTAAACAAGGCTTTTCATCAAGCAATATCAGTCTAAGAATTAAGGTCAGACTGGCAGTTGCTGACCTCTTTATTCACACAGTATGTGCTGATTATTCTATGGTTACAGTTCATGTATATAACCTCATTGTTATATACTTTACTGGGCATTCACACCTAGCACAATATTTTGCTAACTGTATGAAAATGAAATAAATCATTAAGCTTAGATGTTGTTGCACAAAAAAAAAAAAAAAAGAAAAAGAAAAAAGAAAACAGTAGCAGGCAAGTAAGTGAAAAATGGAGATGATAGCTGTAGACCTATCAAAAACATTTGCTATATGCAGTGAAAATGAAATAGAATTATTCTTCCTCAACAGTTTTCTGTAACAAAATACCTGTTACAGATTCCCCAAAACAAATCA
Source organism: Charadrius vociferus (assembly GCF_000708025.1). Taxonomy (NCBI): domain Eukaryota; kingdom Metazoa; phylum Chordata; class Aves; order Charadriiformes; family Charadriidae; genus Charadrius; species Charadrius vociferus. Next base: position 4,331,806 of record NW_009650072.1, on the reverse strand, counting down.
AAAAAGTGTTTGGATGAGAGTATTTCACAATACGTTTAATGAAAAAAATCACTTAAAATATTCACTATAAGTATAAAAACTGTAGCCTGCAGTAGTAGGAACCACCTAAAAACCCATCAGCTGATACAAAAAGGAGTAGTCTGGATTTTTAGAAACAAACACTATGGAGAGAACTCCACGCCCATTTTCTTTCCACTTCCCCATACTATCTCCAATATTGCTAGGAGATAGTATTAAAACTGATTTTAAAACTATTTTTCTGTTCCTCATTATCTGCCACAGAAGTCTCAAAATTTGCCATACATTAGAAATACAGGGAAAGCGCTGATGAACTTCAAGAGTGTTCTCCCATAACAGCCCCTTAATCCTATACAGATGAATTTGCCTGTACATACTACTCTGAAGCGGCTCTAGTTTGTTGCATAGACCAAACTACTGTCAGTAGCCTAGGGGGAAGAAGAGAAGATACGCTGTCTTCACATTTTCGTTTTTGATAGGATGGAGCTGGGCTTAAAATCAAGCGCTCTATGGCATATGATGAGAAGCTTTTAAACAAATATTCTCTTCAAAATGAGTGCTTTTCAATAAATAACCATCCTATTGAATACCTTTAATAGGAACTTCTAAATGAGAATAATGTTTTCATTTTTAATTTTATTTTTTTCTCCACAACATTCAATTCTCAAACTCATTCATCACAGAAAGTCAAGTTATCTGTTTAAGAATGCTACAAACATTACTATTTTTCTTCATTTCCTTCAAATTTTTGCACAAGGGTAAAAGCAAGTCCTTCCAACTCTGGTAGAATCTTCTCTTTTGTTTTCTTCATAGATATATAGTCTAGATAGCTAGCAATTGTTGGCAATTACGATTCAGTCTTCCATATCAAAAAAGAAACGCAGTCAAGTGGCTTATCTCCTGGGTTTCTTACATATTATCTTTGTTAATGGGTTATCTTCATCTGCATAGCCTTCTATGACCAGTGTATTCCCATTTCATTTTAAATTTATAAACACAAAATTTTCATACTTACCTACCTGAGGTCATCTCAGCTCTCTTTTTCACTGTCACTATAGTCTGAGAACTTACATGTCACCTCTACTAACCTAAGGCCCATACATAGTACAAGCTTAGAAAGTGCTGTGCTCCAAAAAAAAAAAAATCTATTTGAGGGTGTTTTCTAGGAATTCAGAGAGAAGTAAAATCTATGCAGTTTTGTACAGAACGCAAAGATAATGACCTTAATGGTGGATTAGCACACACTAAATTTGCAGCTGACACCTAACTAGGAGGAGAGGCCGCAGGCATCAGAACTAGAGTTCAGAATGAACCTGATATCAAATGACCTAAAAATAAACATATCAGGTGGGGATGCCCAATGTTCTAAACTCCAGTTGGAAAAAGTGAAGAGAGAGCAATTTTGCCCAAAATGATTCAAAGGAGTCAGTGTGATGGGTCACAAGCAGAACATTAGTCAGCAGTGCCACAGCTGGGGTGGAAGAAAAAAAAATAAAACCACAAAAAAAAACCCAGTTCCCTGGGATAAGCATAAACAGGAGTATCATCAGAAAGACACATAAAAGATTTTTTACATTTCAATTTGCAGTATGGCCACAACGGGAATACAGCCTCTGGGCTGGGGCATCACATTTGAATAGAAAACAGCCTCCATTTGGCTCACTGGAGAACAAGAAGAATGATCTGGAAAACGTACTCTCTGAAGAAAGACTGAAAGAACTGGGGTTGCTTAGTCTAGACAAAAGATGACTGAGCAGAAGTATGAAGGCAATATTCAAATACACAAAAGATCACTCCAAAGCAGAGAGGAATAATTGCTCACGTTGTCCACTCTGGATAGGACAAAAATGACAGGCTTCAGTTGCACCAAGGAAATGTAGGCTGGGCATTAGGGAATACAGTCTTCCAGTAGTGATGGTAGGCTAGTACCTGAGTAACTAGGATCACTGTGGAATCCCCAAGCCTGCTGGCTTTTAAAGCAAGCAGTTTAGGTATAATCAACCCAGCCATGAGGCTGGATCCGTCATCTAGCCCATAGCAAAGGACACATTTAAGGTCTCTTTCTGATACTACTTTTAATGGCTGCGTGCACACATGCACCCCCCACAACCCCCAGTATTCAAGAAGTATAATTTCATATCCACAAGCTGTGGTGTAATTCACAACAGAAAGCAAAGTAACACTGAGTGAGGCCCAATATGAAAACAGAAATAGCTTGAAGTGAGCAGCACGCTCTTTCAGGCTTTGTATTCACTGCCCCACATAGCTGCAAGTACCCAGCTAAATTATTCCAAAATCTTCAAAGCATGTTTGGAAAGACATGAGCACTTCATTGATTCTAACTGTAATTGAGAACAACTTCTCTGGGATTACGCTCTTACACTGAAGCTTTGCTTAATTTTTTGGCCCAACGGTAATTTTTGAGGTTTCTTCATGGTTGGGTTAGTTTTTCAGAGGAATCTTGGCGCTCTCTATACGTGAGTTTTGCATGTGCATGTGTGTAAAGAACATAGATTCTCATTCTAATAGCACACCCATAATTTGCCTACTAAATAGAGGTCACTGACACAGACGATGGGGGTGTCGCCCTCTATGTCAATGACCAGCTGGAGTGCATGGAGCTCCACCTGGGGATGGATGATCCACAGCAGGGGGGTTGAAACTAGATGATCTTCAAGGTCCCTTCCAACCCAAACGATTCTATGATTTTACATTTTCAGTGAAGCCTCACAGCTTTCTTACAGAAGTACAGCTTGGTTTATTCTTCCTGGATTGAGCAGACTTGAAGCTATATTTCAGATTTCAAAACAGCAAGAGAATGTGAGCCATCATTAGTGAAAAGACTGGATTTTGCTACTTAGAAAATGCTTCTAAAATAAACTTTAGGGTTTCTTTCCTTGTCCCTTGTGAAATGTTTAAGGAAAATCCGTGTGCTGCTTTTGCCTGAAATTTGTTTGAAAAATGTAACGGAGTCCCATCCTGCTTATCCACATTTAGCATAAAAAACACAAGATCAAACAATTAGAATTGCATCTCAAATGCATGTGTTTTCTAAATGAATTTAAATGTAACCTTGATTGTCTCCTCCTTTATGTTTGGATCCTAATTCTGTTTAAACAGTGCTTAGATCAAGGCATGAAATGGTGCCAATTTCATCCTGCCTTTAGTGAAATTATCACGATCCTACCAATTTAAGAGTAAAATAAGGTGTATTATTTCCTGTTTCCATACTTTGTGTTTTACTCTTTCAGTGTGACACAATTATTAACAGAATTTTATGTTACTTCACACAAACCCAATTCTTAAAGACTAAAGGACTTGTGCACTTATAGTAATTGCTTTAAAGGCATTTTTATTTCATGCTTATAAAAGATTACCTTGGCTTTGAAAACTTGATGCCGCTATACAAGGTTATTTATTTACATTCCTACTTAAAATTAAATTATATTTGTGTATGCAAATGCACTATAGGGAGGGTTTAAAAAACTAGCAAGTAAATCCTAGTGCACTCAGAGGGGGAAATTATTATCCATTTATCCATAATGATTAACAGTTAAAATGCACTCTCTGCTGTTCCCTGTGTCTCAGGACGAACAGAAGCTTTTGTTTTCATGAAATAAAAAGCCACATCTCTTTTTACAGTAAATGCCTTAAAAGGGGGGCATGTCACTCTCATGGCACAAAGCCATAGAAATTCAAAATACACCCATCACATACTAAAGAGCGAGTTAAATCCATAAGCCTTGTTTATGAGATATTAACACAAATACGGGTTGAAAAAATATGAAATTATACTTTCCTTATATGTATTAACTTGTATAGGGTATTGCAGAAGGGGTACACATAAGCTTTAAATATCATCTCAAAAGTCTGGATGTTGAAAAAAGCATGATATGCCCTTCCAAGGGTGGGGACAGGCCTTAATAAGATGGCATGGTATCACCTATTTTAGAAGCAACATTTTTTGGTTGGCCAACACGCAAGAATAAAAAAAATAAAAAAAAATAAAAAAAAGAAAACAAAAAACCCCAACAAAAAACACACCTGAAAAAATGTAACCAGATGACTTTGGAAGCATTCAACTATCCATAAGAAAAACAAAAAATCCTATTACAAATAAAAATGAACCATCAGACAACATCAGAGCATATCCACTTGCCCAACTGGTATTATAAGGATCTCTTGGCACTAGCAAGGAAGAGAGGATGGGTTTGATTTGTTGGGGTTTTTTTTTGGTTTGTTTTTTTTTTTTTACAGAATGATTTTGCCTTTTTTTATTTAGGCTTCACACTTTTCCTGGGGCCTCTGGGCTCTTGTCCAGGCCAAGATACTTCACAATTGACTTTGATTTTCTGAGGTAAGTGATCTGTCACTTTCATAGCAGTTATAGGAGGGGTCAGGAGTGAGGTGGCGCGGTATGGCCTCACTCTGGCTCCTGCCTCTCTGACATTGTACAAGCTAATGCAATGTGAAGTAGCACGTCTAAATAGCCTGTCAAACTTTTTTGATGTTAGCAAACCCACAGATGGGATTCATTTCCACACTGTTCAAAAAACGTAAACGATACAAGGACATTAAAGAGCATTAAACTACTTGATGACATTTTGGTCACATTAATGAAAAGTGGCATTTATAAACTACTACAAAACGGTGGGGGATGGGGGAAGAGAAGGGAAA
>NW_009650072.1:4266026-4326968 GCF_000708025.1 Charadrius vociferus | reverse complement strand
CATGTGTGCGTGTGCCTGTGCTGTTGCTGCCTTTAGCAGCACCCAGGGACCCCTGAGAAGGAAGACTGCCTTTGCAGGTCTACATTTGTATTTGTTCACTCATAGTGATTAGTAGCTTCCTACTAAAGGCATCCCATTGATACCAGTGACGAACATGTTGCTGAAAGCCTATCTAGTTTAGTCCCACTCAGCTCAGGCCTAATTTGGCATTCAGTGGCTTACATGAAATTATCTCCCATGTCATCCAAGACCATTAGGTTACACTATAGCCTATAAAGCCACAAGGGACTCTAGCATGCAAATCAAAAGGGTAAGAGCTAATGGCAAAAAAACCACTTGGCTATAGAAATTTCTCAGATCCTTTTCTGCCACTTCTACAACCTGTTCGGCCCGCTCAAATAAGGACTGGGTTCCATCTGGGTATAAGGGTTAAACAGTTGCTGGTTCATCTGCTAGAGCAGCAGAGGCCTTGGAGCTGGCTGCACCAGGATGCCAGCCTTGCTGGGAAGAAGGGCAGACAGAAGACATGCTGCGCTGGCTACACCACTGCCACTAGCAGCCGCAGCATATTTTTTTCCAGCGTTCATGGTTACATTAATTGTTAATGACAAAGGCAACCTTCACTCCGTGTGGTTTCCTGCCCATATTTGGATCCTTTACAAGGCCCCCCTTCTTCTTCCTCTCCTCCCCCTCCCATCATCCCTTCCCTTTCTCTGATAGGAAATGCAACCCGAGATGTGCGAAAAAACAGTGCGCATATTGTCATTTAATTGGCCCCTTGCTCAGGCACATCGGGCCTCAGCGCGTGTGCTGTAGGGTGTCTGCTCCACAACAGGAAAGAATAAACCCAGACTCAAATCATAGGAAATTCATCAAATATGCTTCTTAGAGTTCTGTCTTTCAAGGTCTGTTTCCCTGCCATATGATCTCTATAAACCAAATTACTGCTGGCCTGAGTACAAGACTGGAGGCGCCTGGGGCTAACATATAATGAATGCCAAATGCATGTGACAATAGACTGATCATGGAGAAGAATTGAAAATTTTTTAAGTAGTTCTTTTATTTCATTTATAAAAAGCAAACTGACTACACTTAATACATTTAAAAGGAGCCAATCATTTCCTTGCAGTTCCAGACCTGCGTAACAAACCTTTTATATCAACCTCATTAAACAGCTAGGACTTTTGAATAAGGCTGAATAAAATATAGAATAGAAAATAAATCAAAAATACCTCATTTTAGTTCGGGAGGAATGTATACATTATTGAATTAGCTCAATTTTTCCTTTTACAATCCTTTGCGCAAGAAGATTCTACCCTTCAATTGCAACGCAACAAGAGGGTAAACTCCTTCTGCAGGGAATGTATAATCTCAGAACTGCTTGATTCCAAAAAAGAAAGCTGCTTAAAGGCTACAGTGATGTAAGATGAATTATTTTTATTAATTTGTGCAATTAGCAGTCAACCAGAAATTTTTATCCCTGTGTTGCCAATTATTCTAAATAACCTAACAAGTTCAAGTGTTGCTATTGCAGGATCACAGGAAATGTGAAATCTGCAGAAGAAAATATATTATACTCTCTACTACAGACAGTGGGTAATTAATACTGCTTTTTAGGTTTTAGAAAATACTGCACTTAGAACTGCAAGTCAACTAACAGACCGTCTATAACCTATAAATGCTTCCATATTCACAGACATCAGCAATCTTAGAGTTACAAAAAAGTAATAATACATACATATTAACAGATCATATTTTTTCCTTTGGGGAGTATATTTTTTAAAAGGGCTAAGGCAGCAATAGTAGCTCCTCTAAAAACTCTAAATGTTATAATTGTTTGATATGAATTACAGTGCTTAGATTAATGAATGATGAATGTTTTGTATATGTAAGTATTTGATACAGACAAAGAAAAAAAAATAGCCTGTCTTTTAAGTTGACATTTAAAAAAAAAAACCAATCATATTGCTGTTTGAAGGTTTGGAACTGGTTAAATACAAGATTATTTTAACCACATTTCAATGAGGAACATGAAATATGGTCCATGAGGTCATGCAATTCAGCAAAACATTTCTCCCTTCCATTTTTTTTTCTTCTGGTTAAATAGAAACAAAAGCAATATTGCCAGAATACTTCTTTAGTCATATTTTAATCAAAGTGCTTAAGAAAACCGCCTGTAGCTAATAAAAAGTTGCATCCCTAGCACACTCTGTCAAAAGAATCTAAAGAGACATTGACCTACTCTTGAAAACAGTAGCTGAGTTGGACATGTCAGGAACACACATGGACACTTAGGCCTCAGTCCTTATTCTGGAGAGCTGCTGCATGGACTAAAGAGATGAGAGATAGGAAAGAGAAGAGCTTGCAAGAACAGGACTGTAATTTTGAAATCTAACTCTAACATCAGTTTATTAGATGGAGCAGAGCAGTATTCTTTTTCATAGGTATTGGGTGTATCTACATTGCTGTAGAGAGCAGGTTCTGTTCTTCTGTCAGTGTAAATCAGTTGGTAATAGCGCTACTGACATTAGTTACAATTAACTGATACGAAGCCACCAGCAGTGAATGTGTATCAGTGGTAGAGCGTGTATTTGTAGTGCTTTTTTAAAGCACTATGGAAAATGTTTGCTTTGGTGTGTGTGAGCAACAGAAAAGCTTTTTCAAGTAGCAACACAAGCAAATTGTGCCGTCTCTATTTTCAAGTTGAAAAAGTGAAGAATTATTTTAAATTCAGTTTCGGGTATTTATTCCTACCCATAAAACTTCTTTAACCTGGTCAGAAAAACAGTAATTAGCAAGATACTAGCTCGTATGGAATATCTATCAAATACTTGTTTCTGATTTTTTTATGCAGGATGCCAAAAGGTACACATACACAAATGACTAGTCACTCTGGACTACACTGACAGCCATTACATGATTCACATTCTTTATATTTCCCACACATTTATACGCAAAAAAGAATATCAATGAGCTACTTATATAAAACAATGCAAAACAAGCCAAAGAATGACTATAAATTATGGGGTTTTTAAATGCAACAAGAGAGCAAAATACTTTTGGTGAAAAGTTGCTATTTCTTACAAAAACTCTTCCATAATTTTAAAACAGCTTTGCTTCCTTCTTGCTGAAAGCTCTTTCAGAACTTTGTCTAAATGTATTCATAACTAATATATATCAATTTCATCTTGTACAGTATTTTCATATTCATCATCTGATTTACCTTAATGTCAGTAAACATCCTGTTTGAACAAATTTAGGACCAACAAGTCAGCAGAATGGAACTCTTCTCTCCTGGCCAGTGCTGGAATGAATCTAGGACAACTGTTTGCCCTGGAAACAGGAAGGATAGATAGAAATTCCATCAGGCTATCTGTAGGGCCACATGACTGGGACACTAATCCCTACCCAGCCACCTCAGTCATGCCACTCCTCCTGTAATGTTTACTGCCTATGAGGTGCAGGATATTTAACTCCAAGCTCTTCTTGCATTCAACATGCTGAGTCTCACAACAGTGTATGGCACTGGATCATGAACTTGCAGCCAAAGAGATATTTAGAGCAGGTACTCAAACATTTTATCTGCATGTGTGGCTGACTGGTGCATTTGAGATACAAGGTTGCCTAAGGCATCACTGAATCCATAGAGATTTCATTCAGATGTATCAACAACAGTACAGTACAGTTGAAAAAGCTATTGTTACTTGGAATTGCCACTTCAGGCTTTGACATTCTTTTCTACTTGTATACATCCTCCTGGCAAACTGAACACATAAATAGCAACAGAAACAGTAATCTTTAAAAACAAATAATCTAGATTTTCTCAAATATACCTAGTCTGCTTTTTCAGGAACACATACATTTAACAACTTTCTGAACATAGTAATCAGAAGTAGAGAATTTCATGTTGTTTGTGTATTTATTCTAAGTAACCGCGTTAAAAGAGTATAACTAGGGGTGAAAATTCATAAACCTCAAAGCTGTAAATAACATAATGAAAGTTGCCTCCTTACTTAAAACTTCATTTGTCAATTTTCTACAAGATCCTACATCAAAGAATAAAAAGATTACTGGTGCAGCAGAATTTTCTTTTCTCCTTGTTGTTCAATGTACTGCCTCTGACTATACAGAGTATTGACCAAGCCATGTTTTGGAAAAAAAAAAAAAAAAATTAATTCCATTGTGGACTTTTTGTGATACTTATTACAGTATTCCAGGGTTTCACATTAATACATCTCCATGAGTTGAAGGAATGTTATCAGCTCTTAAAGATAAGAAACTATAGCACAGAGATTAAAGGTATCTACCCTACTTCAGTTCTAAATATGAGGTTCAAAGTACCTGATATAGACTATTTAGCATTATATATCACTCAGTCATTTGCAACTATGCATACTTCAGCAGATGAAAGCACCATGTCTCAAGTTAGACCCCCGAAGAAGAAAACAGACAAATACTGACTCCTTAAAAATGTAGCTTGATTGAGATTTGATGAAAATGCTACAGTAAAAGACAATAATCCTGTGCCATAACCAAGAAAACTTCCTTTTATCCTTGCGCTCCTTTACTAAATCTACTGAATACTGCTACACCTAGAATACAAGGCAGGAAGTCTAAACATTAAAATACATAATAATTTCTGTGGGATATATCTATATACCTTAGATACCAAATATTTCAAACCGGCTGATCTGTGGAAAAAAATTTAAGTGGTCATTTACTACTGATCAGAAACAAAGCAATGGGCTACTCCTGTGTGAGCATAGCAGCGCCTTGAAATTAGGCAACCGCTTGTCATAAGGAAACTCAAAACCCAAGTTAGTACTTAAAACAGGCTTCAGCAACTGGAAGACCACCACCTTCACCAAATGCCTTTTTATTAGGTATCTAATCCTGGAAGGCTTTATTGAGCTTCTCCTTACTTTACTCGGAATTCTCTGAAATGCAGTCTATGCCTACTTTTCTAACAGCTCACAGAAGGACTTCTAAAGCAGCAATGATGGAGGGGCAACAATCTCGTTCCTACTATTGCTCTCTTCCTGAAAATACTTGCGCAAAGTCATCTGAGAAACAGACTTGAAGCAGTAGAGCTTATAGGCCCGAGTGAAGGTTGGGACCCAGCTGCAATATATACTGTCTGAACACATCGTGGAAAGAAACTCCACTCTGAAGAAATTTCAGTGGCAAGGCCAAGAAGGCAAAAAAGATAGCAAGAAAACCAAAAGTGACAGAAGGAACCAGAGGAAGCTGTACATCAGATGACTGGCACTTCTGGGAAGAGGCTCTAGGTTTCCCGAATCCTTGTCTGCCGCTGTTGTCGACTTCTGGCAAACACTGGGGTTTTAGGTGGGGATGTGGGGGCAGTTTCGTAATGATGTCCCTGCAGCCTTTGGGGGGGGGGGGGGAAGTTCATATAGTTATTAAGAGAGATGCTTGATATGACCATATAAAGAAATGATGTTTTCATTAAAAACACTCAAAACATTCACAGCTGTACCCATTTTTTTCAATAGAAGACAAGGAAATTTAATTCCTGCTTTAAGAGTATAAAGGGCTGGAATGTTAACACTTAAGTCATAATCTCAGCCCTGATAATATAACAAATAATTTTATCATTGCTAATACATATTAATGCATCATAGCAATAATCATAGCATACATATTAATGTAGAGTAACTATTGTTAAAATTTAGCTTTTACCAAAATTATAAAAATATTGCAAAATCAGCTACCATGCACTAACGTTTTAATGGCAACCATTGAAAAATAGCTTTTGTACAGGCTTATTCTGGAAATTCATGAAACATAGATGATTGAGAAAGAAAAATCAAGACCTGCCTGCAGTGCAAGGAGTGTGGAAATTAAAGAGTTACACACACGCAAAAATCCAAATGAGTCAACAAATACTGTGAGAGCGCCAAAAAATAGTTTAGTTGAACATGTGTGCTTCTTGTTTATGCAAGCTTTTCAGAGAATGTTTTTCATAAAAGAGATGTAACACTGTTCAACGCTCAGTCACTGCGTTTCTGGGGATATGTCTTGGCTGCACTATGATCAAGAGTTTAGACTGCTACTGAAGGAGGAAACAATTCTCTCCTGAGGCAGTTATGATTTAAATCCCCTATTAGGGTGGAGAAGTTTGTTTTATCCTACTTTTTTCCCTCCTTTTTTGCCATTATTGGGCACACGTGGCATCCATCAATTTCTTGCTGCGCATTTTGCACGCAAATACCAACCGATAGAAGGATGGTGTTGCAGCTGCAGGACAAATGCATAAAAACATAAGTTCTTAAAGGCCAAACAATGCAGAAAAAGTATTAGAAAGAAGCTCTAACAAATCATTAATGAAAACATCCATAAAATCCATAGTCATCAGATGAGCGTTTTATCAGAAATGAAAGCACATAGATTTGTCAATTTATATTATGATGGGTCGAAGAACAAGAAACAGGATTTCATTATGTACTACTGAATGTTCAGTAGGTTTCAGGTTGCTTTACCTCACTGGAGTCATTCCATGTTGTTATAATATTCCATGTTATTATAATACTATAAGTCATTCAGAATTTCTCAGGAAGAAGGAATCTCTTTAAATTTATCCACTGCTTTTAACACCCACAATTTTTTTTTCCTGCTTGAACAATTGCCCTTTAAAAGCATTCAGTATGAATTGATGCTCTTACTCATCATATAGTCGTCAAAGCATATACTAAAGTGCTCCTAGTGAAACCTTGTCACTGCTCGCCTCCCTCAATTCCCTGTCCACGAGAGTTTTGTTTCTGAATTCAGTGAAGGATTTAATTCTTTCTCATTAGAGGTATTCAGACACCACAGGCTTTTTTTTTTTTGCAAGATCTAGTTTCCATTTTATCCAAACCATCAGAGCTCAGGGAACAGGCAAGGTCAACTCCCTAAGAAATTCTGAGACCAATTTCCGTATCTCTTGAACAACTACAGAACCATGCTTGCTCAACTCTCAGGTATTCTGTAAAGTATTTCATTTTTAGATTTTAAGCATTAAACTAAGACAATGGGACAAATTCCGTTTCCAAGGATTTTAACATAAATCTAAAGGGTCTGTATTTATACTAATGTGAAATAAGATATATGGCTTTATTCCTTTCTTTGTAACAGGGATACTAACACAACTTGAAAAGCTTCGAAGAGAAATTTACTCAGCTTACCTAATTGATTACCCTAATTCTCCAAATAACTTGTACCCAGAACACAAGTAAAAACGGCTTTTCTGGAAAACGCAGTTCAAGTGCACTAGTTAGTCATTAAGAAGTATACACAGCCTGTATCCAAGTGAAGTCCTCCCATACTTAGCTCTGCACATGAAGAAAAGTAATTGTGCAATTGTCAAATTTTCCTTGTCTTGAATTTGAGAACCTTAGCCATAAAGATGGCTCATCATAGCCTGTTAAGTCACCAAGACAAACTAGCTGTTTTATACATAGGCTAAATCAGTTAGTGATTTCATAGCCATTACGCTTCCAGAAGTGTCATACATGTAAGCGGGTGAGGCCACCCACATGGTCCAGTGTTGTGGTCTGGTTGCTCTGTTGGAAAAAGCAGTATAAAGTCAGTTTTTTGGCTTCTGCCAGTGCATCCAGATGATTTCAATTTGTTAGGATTCCACTAGAGTGGTCAGCATTACTTTGACAAAGCTGTGCCAACAGACAACTCTTTCTGCAGCCTTATTTCAGTACGCACTGGGACCAGGCAGAGGTACAAAGCTATCTGTTTTACAATCCATTACCCATATGGCTTCTTAAATTTGGGTCCACTAGGTAGCTCCCATATATGTAAGTGTTTATTACATGGCTTACACACAATAAACACTTTACTGAGCTCAAGTTTCTACTGATGGAGTAAGGAGAGATGATGACAATAGCTGTACCTTAGGGAACCATATATTGAGTTAATTTTTAAGTACAGTTCAGGATCCTGAAACTTACAGTAAGACATTAGACTGAACTTGCCCATTAGTAGTCAAACCAGTAAGTGACAAAAAAAATTGACACTACAATTTTTATGCTTGTTTCTAAGTAATTTAAATTTTGTTTGTAGGACATCAATACCACAGAGGTCATTCTCTTTTTCAACTTATGTTTGACAGCCTTACCTATAAGGATGAAAAGTTGGATCATATAAGATTATCTGTTGATCGCAAAAAAGTTTAAGTATTCAAAAGGTGCTCCTTGAATTTTCTGATGGAGTTTTACTATGTAGTATAAGACAGGAAATAGTCTTGGCACTTCTTACGTTCCTGGTGTTCAGCAAGTTAACCATCAGCATGAGTCCAACCTCATATTGGCAAGAATCTCATGTTCTCAGAATTTCCATCTACTAGTTTCTATTTCATTAGAGAGATGGTGTGTGGAGAACAAACGGGTTCTCTTTCTAGACATTCAGACTGCTGTATAGGTTGTTAAATCATCAGAGGTATTAAGTGTTTTAAAAGTATTTGGGACTAAGACTGCAGTGCATAACATACAATAAACATTTCTTAGCTAAGTACTGTATGTACTTGGAAAAGCAAATACCATTGCTGAGGCTGCTGATTAACTCATTACCTGCAACAAAATTTCCAGTTTTGGAACCAGACCTCAAGTAGCAGTTTACTACTACTCGGAATTGACAGCAATTGTCCTTCTACCTTCACCAAACATGTAAAGATGACTTCCAGAAAGTGAGATGTTTCTACAACAAAGTGTACAATACAAGTTGAGCACCTGGACAGAGACAAAGATCATTTCATGACACTATTTCCAGCAGTCAGGGAATAAACCCAGCACCCCAGCTGGTAAGCACACACATACTTTTCTGATTTTTACTAAATTTATGGGCTTCCTGAGCCAACTAAGATTTTTATATTTACAGAACTGCTAAAGGCTTGGAACATTTTACAGACCTAACACTGAATTGATATTCTACCCAAGTTAATAAACGTCTGATGCATAATATAAATGGATTTTACTCCACAGTAACAACTTGACCTATTAACAACAGGAAGCCAGGATCATCTCAATGTCTTTCCATGTTTCTTTTGGAAGGTGCGGACAATAAGTAACTGAGATCACTATGAACTGACTGTTGCATGCAGCAGCAGAAAGGACCAAGCAGATAGTACTTCTCCTTTTAACTCAGCAAATGTCAAGCTGAAGTCCAAACACAGTGCTAACAGACAAAGCTATTATCGTAGTTCAGTCTTGTGAACAGTTAGAAAGTGAAGTTTGTGGACTCTATAGCTTCTGTGGCATCTTCCCAAAATTAACTGGGGAAATCACTGGTTTCAGGATCTGAAATTCTGCCACTTGTAGGAGATATGCAAAGAACAAAACACAAACCCACATCTTAAACAAATATGAGAAAATCATACGCTAAAATGTCAAAATATTCTCTTTCCAGCACTGACGAAACCCACATAGAAGAAACTATGCTCCTACCCAATAAATCAGACATAAAACCAGTATTATTCTTTACATATATGTAGAAACTAACAGATATGCAGATTACATTACCCAAACACACAGTAAGCTCTTCCCAGAGCTGAGGCTATAACTCTAAGCACCTAACAACTGCAATACACCGCTAAATTCTCTACAGTCTCAAGAGATTCATGAAAGGTATTGAGTACCTCTGTGTTCACAAGAAGGCAAAAAAGGTGTTCATCCTCTCTGAAGTCATTCAGCACTTATCTATGCTTACTGTGTTAAAACCGTTCAGGAAAAAAATGTAAATTGGTAATCTGCTTATTTCAAATAAATGGCCAAACTCAGCCTATGTTTTATTAGCAAGGAAACATTTTCTTGCAAGTGTTCTCATCTCACTGGAACTAAAGAGCTGCCAGCTGCATAGAAAAATCTTGCTCAAAGAAATATCATTTTGGGAAAACTTAAAATATCGCTACATCCTTTCCACCTCTTTATGTGTATTTAAATGAGCAGCAACATACCAAATTTGAACTCTTAAAATAGAAGTCTGAACAATGTAATTTCTATATTTAGCATCCTAGTAGTCTCATGCCAAGATTTAGTCTTTGGAGTATTTGCTGCATACGTACCACATACACGTTACTACAAGAAGTAACAGATATGTAACATCTGGCATTTTTGTGTCCCAGTCTCAAAACTTGAAAAGTAAATGAGGTATTTTTGCACAAACTAAAAATGTACAATGCTTAATAGTAGTACATCTAGGCTTAGCTTAGGAAATGATCTAATTGCTAACACAGGCCATTCTCCCATCTCATGAACACAGGACTTTTTTGAAAGGACTGAACCCCAGCTAGTATTTCAGCCAAGCCTGTCTGATCTACTTTGTGGCAGCAAAACAGAGGACTTCACTTCTTTTTGCTCGCAGGGGACATTTCTTAAAGGTCTATCCAACAGTTCCAGTATTGATACCAACAGAATTAAGTTAGTTTTAGTTGTCATTAAATATCATTCTATTCAAAGAAGAAAGGAACAAACATATTTTAAAGTATCTAGTCTTGACACAACAGTGCCTAGACTTGAAAAAGATGATGAAGGTGCTATGCCAGAGTATCTTTAATATGACATCCTGCAAACGACGTTCTTCTAACCTTTCTGTTTTACCCTTCTGTAGGATGGGGAAGGTACAGATGCTGTCACCAGGGAGTGAAGTAAGAACATATCAGGCAGAAGAATCCGAATCTAGAATATTTACGTTCAGATGGTAAACACAAGAGACTTCAAAACCAGCACAGACAGCACATCCATCACTAGGATGTGAAAAGAGAACTGATGGGGATGATTAATCTGTGATTTGTATCCGATAAAAATATAGATAATAACAGGATAAGAAATTATTGAAAGCATAAAGGAGATGAACTGAATCCAAACAGACCTCAAAAAGAAGATAATCAGATGTTTAAAATTGCACCTTTGTCTAAAAGTTATAGCGCTGACCACTGCATAATGAAATGTGCACTTTAAGCTTGTTTTCCAAGGATTTTTTTTTTTTTTAATCCAATTACACAGACTTTATTATCGGTACTTTATATTTGGAGCTGATTGAAAAAATTCTGTGTGATTTCTTGCCGGATACGCCTTGAATAAGGATTAGCTGGATAACTCACAAGTCCCCTAGGGAAAATATGTTGTACAGACTACTCCTCGTAAGTGGGGATTAATATCAAATCCCACAGGAAGTCATGCACTGCCGTGTTTGTTTTCATTTCATTTCATATTTACTGGCAGTTTATACTGTTCTTTCAGCTTGTGTTTAACAGACATTGCAGCATGACAGATTTTTCAGCACATGTAACATCATGTCTCACATTTTGGCCATCTGATAATATTTACCAGGTATAATTGTTGTCTAGTGGGTCTTACAAAATTGGAGACGGTATGAACTTAAATTTACCACATGGAATGTGTTCCTTTATAGAATTTTTGTACTTAAAATATTTCTGAACTTAATACGGTATTGACGTGGCAGCTGCTGCCACTGCTCACCATTAATCTCAGTGGTGATGTTCTCACCCTCAAGCAGTCCTCACTCATTTTTTACTCTTGTTAAACCTGGATATTTTCCCTGTATCTGTACACGCCCTATTGCTTTAGCTTACAGATTAGTTTATGTGATTTCTGGCCAGCTTTGATTACTCTTTTTGTACCTTTCCCCACATTTTCAGAACACAGTTTTTCCCTGTCCCATCACCAGCCTGTCCTTTGGGATCAGAAAACAACTTCTCATTGATATAACTGTGAAGAAGAAAGAATGTCATACAAAACAGTGTTCAATACATCCCAGCACGGATACTACCAAATCATTTTTCTCTTAATAGCATTGAAACTGGAGGAATTGTTTGAGCTATCTAATCCAGTATTCTGCCATCAGCTAACTTTAGATACTTTTGTTGTTGGCATAAAGGAAAACAAATCCAATGGCAGGCAATTTCTACTAACAGTTTCCTGGTAGCTCTTCCTTCAAAACTTGACTGGGTGTGATCTGCACCACCATAACTTCATTTGGCCCTGCATTGAGCAGTAAGGGAAAGCGGGTGCAAACTAGCTGACCTCAGGAGGTCCCTTCCACTGAAATTTTTGTATGATTCTATTTGTTAACTGCCTAGTACCCTGAACTGTATCTCTAACCCTGAATTTGTGATTAGCAAGATCTCATTTATTTAGTGAAGTCGGGTAAGAAGAGCCTGACATAAGCACAGATGCATGAGCCAGAACACTTATTACTGAGGTTAAATGAAAAGTCAACCATTACCCTGCAGAGCTTCTCAGGAAAGGGAGGGGATGAGGATGAAGTGATCATACTACTGGTACTTTTCTATATACAATCTTTTGACATGGAAGTCTTTCTAAAAATGTGGTAGTAGGGAGTGTAGGAGAAGAGCTGCTCGTTCGTGACTAAGAACTACAGAGACTGTGAATGGATAGTACCGATTGCTTTACCTATTAATAAATAGGTAGTGTGGTAGCCAAATCTTCCATCACATTACCTGAGGCTCAATGTTTCTAAGTCCCTATTTGACTGACTAGTCTTATCTTTAAGAAATACTCATATGCATCAATGTTATAACATTGTATACATCATCCATGTGTGCACACACATTTATCAAGTTAATTCTTTTAGGTTTACTCTTGTCACCTTTTCCAATTCTCTTTAAATTATTTTTTCTTTTCCGCAATAAACTGTCTTGGCCTGCATTAATGAAAGGCTATCGCTATCACAACACTGCACAAAAATCTGTTACTGCACATTTGGTGTATGTTGCACCTACAGTCTCTCCAGAAAAAGAACATGAAGGGATGCTATAAATTGAAATACATTTAATTGATAAATGATGTGGTGTCATCATATGGAAAATGTCCTTATATCAAAAACAGAAGTCTAGCTGCCCATCCAGTATTGCAACAACAGGGAAAAAAACTGTGCCTAGAAAGGTTAATTTCAGGACATGGTAGTGCATCTCTGTTTACTTAGTCTAAGTAGCACAGACAAAGGAGAGTAAAGGCGGTGACATACTCCAGCATATGCTAACATGTCCTTCAGACTTTGTACTGCGGTTGCCAGCACAAGCTAAACCTCACTTTGCATGCAAGTGCTAAACATGGTAGAAACCTTAAAATTAATGTTCAGTAACATCATATGTGAACCTTCCCTGGTCTGTTCTTCATTCCATGACTGCTTGAAAACCTTTGTAATATTTTATTTAATAGTTTATCTCTTATTGTAATAGTTTTTATTGCAAACAATAAGAAATCCTTTATGATCACCATAGTCTGTCATCTGTAGTCTTTCTCTCATCGGTGTGACAAACATCCATTAAATGCCTCAAATAACATCGATTAAACAAATTTAAGGAGATAAAGGAGGGAGGCAAGGAGGATACAAGGGAAACACTGCACCTGTCTGAGCAGTGGTTTTCATCTAAAATATTAAATATTGGCTGTGACCAATCAATATTAGCATTACGGGAAAGCCACCTACAGGTAGAGACAGTTTTTATTTGCTCCTTGCAGGTTTGAAGTGGGGGTTGGGTTTTTAATTGTTTTTTCACAGTTGGATTTTCCAGTAGCAATTTTAACCACAACCCTTAGGCATTAGAGAACAATTGGATACAGGGTTGAGAAAATGCATCCATTCATCTACACATTGTAAAAATATCTTGGTTTGATCCTATAAAGACAGGTAACAATATTCAAGCCCTGAAATTGTTTATGAAGTAATCAGCATTTAATTTGTTCTGTTCAGATTTTAATTATATACCGTGCGCCTTCCTGAGAGGACACTACCAGAAGTATAGCTGTCAGATGGAAATTAATTTGCTAGTAGATGACCACATACTTCATGAATTATACATGAAACTTTGTCTCACGGTGACTGTTGCTAAAAGACTCTTTCATCACTCTTATATTTAAACAAACCACAATAGTTTTTAAATGAGTCTGGTCAGCAGTAAGGTGACTATGATAAAGTGCTAAGAATGACTTCTAAAATAGTATTTGAGGCACATTTCATATTGATGTGTTTTGATGCAATTTGGGTCATGTTCCTCTGCTCTTAGTTGTTAGCAGAATGATGAGCAGACCATTGCATTCACTTTCAAACACAACATTGATAGCTGGATTTACATTTCTTTTTAAGACTCAGCTTTTGCAAACAAGCCTTAGATTTCAGACATAATTCTGTTATTCAAATGGGAGAAGAGTTTGATAGCTATGCTAATCACTTTTATCTGAGAAAACATAACTAATAGCTTGGTTTACATTTGCCTGCATTTATGAGCATAATTTTAGCACATAATTTTATTGCACTATAAAACATAATACTGCATTAGTCCGCTCTTAAAAAAAAGTTACCTTAGAGTGATTTGCACTTAAACCTTCACGCTACATTTAAATAACAGTATCATTTTTAAATTTTGACCTTTTAAAATCAATTCTTTAAAAAAAAGTCATATAAGAATTCTAGAAGGCTATTTTCTGTTGGGATAATGTTCAGTGAATGTATTTAAGGTAGTCATAGCCCCATTGATCACAGGACTGTTTTCAGTCAGTTATTCTCATCTATAAATTGGACTGAATTAAGATAATTTGTTCTTATATCACATGAAAAGAATATCTTAAAGTTCTCCATCGCTGTATACATTAACAAATTATGTGAAAGAAAAGAGGAATGATCCACACAATCTTTTTTTTTATTATTATTCAGTGTTTTCAGCACTGGAAACGGAAAAGGAAATAATGTCTAATATTTTAGGAGGGTTGGTTATTACTTTCAGCAGCGCATAAACATAAAGAAAATACGCTCAAAAGAGATCCATTTTGTAGTATTGTACTTAGCATTTCCTCTTGGAATAGTCATAGCTAATAATGATATGAGAACTATTTTCCAGGACACAGCTATGCCAATTGACACAGTATAGCAATCTTATTATTAATAATACTTCGCATGTATAAAGCATGTTTACTCTCAAAATTTGAGAATACATTTACAAATTTAACCTTACGTTCCCTTGGAGGCCATAAAAGCAAGGTACAAAAATGCTCGACTCCCTGCGATACCAAGAAATTATCTATGACAGAACCTGGATTTTCACACAACTCTCATTTTGTAGCTAGTCAAAGACCTCTTCTATGAAAGCTCTTAAAGAGTCAACAATTGGTCTTGCAATTGCCTGCAGCATGCAATGCATTTTATCCCTCACCAAACCCCTTCTCCCCCACAATGGGTTTTCCTCTGCAGTATGGATTATTACCAAATTAATATCCCTGTTCCTACAAACAGATATTCAGAAGGTTAACCTTAGCTATATGAGTAAGTCCACATACTTTGCATCTTAAAGGTAAACACAGGCTTATTAAGAGGATATTTTGTCTTCCCTAATATTACAGAAAAATTGTTTTGAAATGTCTTACTTACTGACTGCAAATTAAGTTATAGTACTAAACTATCTTTTTGGTACTTGGTTTGAAAAAGTTTTTTATTTGTTCTTTGATCTTACAGGATCTCGGTGTTCATGGAATACTTCATGTGCTATATTGCATTAACTGTAATACTAATATGGTTTGATTATAGAGTTATTCCATGACATTTACAGACTCGTCAGACAGAGACACTGAGAAATACACACACCAAAATGAAACTTTTTACATTGTACTGTAGCACCATGAATTCACAGTAAGGACAACAGGGAACATTCGGATGTATTATTTTAGTTTAAGAATAAAGCTTTGTCCTAAACTGAACCACATAAGTTAAAACACTAAGAATTTCTAACCGAGAAAATATAAGCTGTAAATTGAAAACAACACATGCAAATAGAGCTTTCAATTCATTTCAGTAAACAACACTGCCACATCTGAATTTTAGGTAGATATTCACTACTTCTGAAGAGAGAAAGCATGGCCTAGCTGTACATGTCCAAACAAAACCACTTAGATCCTGCTAATGGTCCATTCAGCCCATATTGCTATGGAATATGGCACTCACTAGTGATGTTTCTGCCTCCATCAACCGTACAGTTCAATTAGACTAGTTATTTAACTTAAGTCCTATCAAGTAAGATGAGCTCCACCAATCTTTTCCTTTAAAAATACAGTTTCTTGATCACATCATTTCACGAGAATCCTTTTTCTATTTTTTTTTTTTTAGAAGAACATAAAGTTTATAGCCTCATGGTTATGAAAAAGGCCCTGAAAACACAACCAAAAGAACCACCACAGAATGAAGAAAGCACATAGAAAGGAATGCAAATAAATAATTTAAATAAAAGTGCATAATTCTAAGCTCATGCTAGGACTTCTGGCATTCGAATCCAAATACCTGGAATGTTAAATGTTATTTCAAATCTGTTACTGTTAATAATGTCAAAACTGTGCAAGGCAGGTGAAGAATAGCCTTCAGTATGACAGCACAGGTTAAAAAGTATTGAGCAGGACATGGATATTTTCAGTGGTAAAGAGATAAAAGAACTAAAAGGTTTTCTCTACCTACAGTTGGCACCAGTATATACCCACTTTTGAGTTGTTGGACACCTTTTATTCACTTACCACCCCAAAGAATTAATCATGGAAAACAGAGTATGGAAGTCACATACATCAGCAGAAACTCACAAAACTCCAATTCAAGACTGATGTTCCACCGTTAATTCATATCACTGTGTGAATCACACCGTCAAGTGGTGTTGAGGGGATTACAGTTGGAAAAAGCCAGAAATGAGAGCAGAGTATCATCCTTAAGTTTTAGCTCCTTAGCTATCTTTAACTTAAGCAAGTCCTGTACCAATTCCAAAGTCACCAAAATTGCACTTGCTCTGTGCTGTGACTGACATTGCCTCCATATGTCGTTAAAACTTTGTTTCCTTGGGAATTTTATTTGATTGAAGGCTGAATTCCTTGAAAAATGGAAACAATCATTCTTTTCAGTACATTGTCAGTGAACAATGCTTCTCAGAGCTAGTGTCTTTCAGAACTGTTGGCTTTTTTAAATATCCATAATTCCATGTCTAAATTGGTCGTTGTTAATTAAGACATGTTCAATATTTATCACTAATGCTGGAATTCATATGTAAGGAGCAAGACAGAAGCAACCTCACCAAGCAATTTCCACAAATATGAAAATCAAATTATTTTAATTATCACATAAATGTCTTTAAATTGAAAATATCGGTGACACCATTTAGCACTGAAATTATGGAAGCTTGGGGTAGGATGTGGGGCAGACAGCTCTACTTTTTACCTGGTGGAAATCATAAGCTTGGAAACACAGCCTGATACTGTAGCAATTTGTTCAACAAGTCTTTTAAAGGTCTCACTTAACAGTTCCCAGAAAAAATTATTACAAACTAAAGACTTTCAGTTTCTAGATCTGAGTCTTAACATTGTCCTCAGTGGGCATTATCTATCTATCACTCTCAAACAGCTTTAACGTATGAACTTGTAATGGAGCCAACACTTTACTAAAATGAGGAACACAAGCAAAGTAAATTTAGTGCTGACTGATACTTGCAGAAGTCAAATGTCAGTGCTCCAGATAATTAGTTTCACACTCATATTCACTTGAGAATATAAAATTATTCTATTCTGTGAACACAAAAGATGTGGCATAAGATTATAAAAGACTGGCAGCAAGATTACATGGGAAGTCTGTGTCAGATTTAGGAGCAAAGCCTCAACTAAAGGAAAGATTCCAGAAACACGTTCATCTTTGGGGAGTGGGGTGGGTGGAGTGCGTTTGTCCATTTAATTTGTGTTTATCCCAAGTCATCTCCTAGATTCCTCTTTGTGTAACATTTTTATCACTTGAAATAATCAGACTCTAAGATAATAAAACTGGCATGTTTTCTGTCACTCTGATTTTCTCCTAGACTCAATTTTGTAACTGATAAAAACTTCCAGAAACTCTGAACTTCAAAAATGTATGCACTGCTAGACCTTGAACATAACAGCATGATATAATATCGACAGGATAATATCTAGGTAAGTAGCTGTTCACTTAGCAGTTAATAGTTCATTCATTTCTATAAGAACTAGGTTAGTGTCCAGATGATGATGAAGCTTCCAGTCAGAGAAAAGTGAATAGCAGCTGGAGTATAGTAAGAATGTAAGAAAATTAGAGAAAAAGGAAATTGGGAAAGCCATTTTGTCCATGACGGGCCATCTAATTATTTCCTAAATGGGAAAATGCTTTTGCCCTACCTGGTTGGTCACTGTGCACATTCAGCATGAAAAATGCTTCCTGACATCTGTTCTGAATTTTCATCTATTTCCATGTATGCTCCTTTGTTCTGTCATTTGTGACAGCCTGCAAACAACAACATGAAATGACAGGTTCTAATCACTTAAATAATGAAAATTGTCCTTTTTCTTTCTTCTTTTTTTTTTTTTTAATAAAAAAGGTTTCGATAGCATACTGTTTCCTCTATCTCAGTTAAGTGTCATCTAATTGCTGTCATGTCACAAAGTTTAGTAACACAGAACCAAGCAGAAGTTTCTAACTGAGAAAATATGGGCTGCAAAACACAAAGAGTGAAATTCAGATTTCCAGAGTGGAAATTGGGCTCATTGGGAACACTGATTACACTTCCCTTTCCACCAGACAAAACACTCTCTAGCATGAATGCTTATTCATGGGTCTGTCTTGCATTTCTGAAGTGCCCATTACTATTATTACTATCAGTCCTCTGGCACTGACACAAAGAGACTACATAGCCTGTAAAGAGGCTGAAGTTGCAGCAGTACCTCAGGATAAGTCTCATGAGTTAAAGTCTTTCTGCATTAACTTCATACTAACACAGGCCAATGCCAGCAGGCAAGACAGTGATATCTTCAAAACCCTCAGAGCTTCACTGCAGGACGTATGTGCCTGGTTTGGTTCCTATCCCTAGGAGAACCTAGAGACTGAAAGAAGCTAACAAGCACACGGATTATTCCCAGTTTTAAAATAGGTAGGATTCCAAATATTGGTCATTTCTGTGATGAGAAAATAAGGTTTGCAAAAGTCACAATCAGTCCGTTTTGAAGACTCTCTTGAGCCACTCTTGTTAGATGTAAAAGAGAGAGAAAGCCTCAATTACCTAGACCATCTTCCCAGGCTCAGGCAACTAGATTTGCAGTACATTTGCATTCCATGCTAATATATGGATAATGGAACTCAATACCCACATTCCCATACGAAGATGTGGTGGGTTGACCCTGGCTGAGCGCCAGGTGCCCACCAAAGCCTCTTTATCACTTCCCTCAGCTGGACAGGGGAGACAAATATATAACAAAAGGCTCACAGGTTGAGATAAGGACAGGGAGATCACTCAGCAGTTATCATCATGGGCAAAACAGACTCAGCTTGGGAAAAAAACAGCAGCACAAGAGGACAGAGAATGGGGGTTGCGGTCAGTTCATCACACGTTGTTTCTGCCACTCCTTCCTCCTCAGGAGGAAGGATTCCTCACACTCTTCCCCTGCTCCAGCTTGGGGGCCCTCCCACAAGAGATAGTCCTCCGTGATCTTCTCCAGTGTGAGTCCTTCCCACAGGCTACAGTTCCTCATGAACTGCTCCAGCGTGGGTTCCTTCCACGGGGTGCAGTCCTTCAGGAACAGAATGCTCCAGTGTGGGTCCCCCACGGGGTCACAAGTCCTGCCAGCAAACTTGCTCCAACACAGGCTCCTCAGGTCCCGCGAGGAGCTTGCTCCCACACAGGCTTCCCATGGGGTCACAGTCTTCTTCAGGCACATCCACCTGCTCCAGCGAGGGGCCCTCCATGGGCTGCAGGTGGATATCTGCTCCACCATTAACCTCCATGGGCTGCAGGAGAATCACTACTCTGGCACCTGTAGCACCTGCCCCTCCTTCTTCACTGACCCTGATGTCTGCAGAGTTGTTTCACATATTCTCACTCCTGTTTCCAGCTGCAATTGCTGTTGCACAGCAACTTTTTCCCCTTGTTAAATATGTTATCACAGCGGCACTACCATCGTTGCTGATCAGCTTGGCCTTGGCCAGCAGCAGGTCAGTCTTGGAGCCAGCTGTCATGGACTCTATCAGGCATAGGGACAGCTTCTAGCAGCCCTTCTCACAGAAGCCACCCCCGCTACCAAAACCTTGCCACGCAAACCCAATACAGAAGACAAGGCTTAAATGAGCAAGTATTTTTACTGAACTGAGAGTGACACACAGGTCGGCTTGCCGTAACATTTCACCAAGAAACTCAAGATAAGCCTACTGAACCTTGACTAAGGTCAGGGTTTGGTTCTGGTGGTTGGTTGTTTTTTTTTTTCCTCCTTCACAAAAAGGCTAAATAAACTTAACATGAGACCTGGTAACTAGTACTAATTTCAGATAATCTACTTGGTTGCAAAGCAGTCATTAAAACCATGTTGTTCAATGATGTAAGCTTACACAATATATGCTATTTGCTAATCTCACAAGTTAAATCCACGTAAGCATCTCTAGGCCTGATTTAATGAAAAGTAAGTTTCATGCACAGTATATAAATTATCTTCTGGCCAGTAGCTGACAGCATCATTACTTTACTTCCCACAAATGAAATATGGGTGTTTGGAAGGTGTTTTTAAAAAAAAAAACAACAAAACCAACAAAAAAACCCACACAACTGTAAGAAAACCAATGTAATGTTTGTAGCTGAAGTTTGCATCCAGTATAACAATAGCTATCATTGTGCTGCTCTGCTGCACGAGAAGTATATTTGAAGGGGGCTTAGCATTCTCCTTTCATCTTCTCCTTACATCCTCTCCAACTGTAAGTCTTAGGCCCCAATCCTAAGGAAAGATTTGTGCTGACTGATCTCTTCACCCTCATATAAAGTCCCACAGAGGTCCGTAGAGCTTTACGTGCGCATATCTCCCCAGTTTGAGTTTATTACTGAAAAAGGCCATAGTGAGGGTTTTTCTCCTCTACCAGAGTTTGTCCATTTTTTCCAGTTAAGTTTAGCAGTCAGACTTGCAGGTTTTCACTTACTACAACTTCAGGCCTGACAGAAGTTAATTTATTCTTAAATGTCAGGTATAAAATGATCAGCACCTCAAGAAATGCCCTCTATGTCTGTTGTTGTAGAGTTGACAGGATGCATTATGGAATTGTTGCTGCTGTAGCAACAGTCCATACAAGTTTAATCAGCAACATTACATATTGGGCACAGCTGGAGGCCCCATCTGATGATCTGATCTACTGTGGTTAGATGTATATTTCTTTAAATACATGAAGACATTAAGACTCAAAGACTTGAAGGTTTTTTGGTTTGTTTCTTTTTAATACCTAGTATAGGAGATCCTTTGGCAAGAGTTTGTGCAGCCAAAACTGGTGATGCAGAAAGACATATGATCAGTAAACAAAGTAGGAAGGTTGACTCATGAGCTGATTTCCAAGAGCAGCTAAGGTGTGTCAAAATGTGTCCACTTCAAAACTAGGTAGGCTTTACCTAAACTGCCTGAACTGTTTAGGTTGTACTAAAATCCACTGCAATTTCTGATTATTAACAAACCGAATGTTTATTTAACTTCATGTTATTTCAACACTTATTGCTAAACAGCATGGTCAAAGCATAGCTTTAACCCAGCTGTAAATGGAAATTAACATCTCCATTTGGTTTGATCCAAAGCCTACTGAATTCAGTAGGTGATTTTTCACAAATTTGAGTTTTGGATCAAGATTAAATTTTCTAAATTTTCGTCTTTTTCTTCTTCACTATATCATAGTTTTTGAATGATACTTTGGTGGTTCATTCAGGAAGAAGCCATTTTTTAGCAGAGGAAAGGAGAAGGGAAACAGTTTCATTCACTGCAATATCAACCTAAGTCTTTGATGCAGGCTTCAGGTTTGTCGTGAATTTACACATTTGTAGAGTACAGTCCCCAGAGAACAAAAATATAAGGTGTCTAAGTTGCTGCTGAGTTAGGGCCTTAGTCATAAAAATAATACTGTGAAAAATTTAGTCTGCAGGCAACAATGAAAAGTTAATACAAATGGTCATTGACTTCATTATAGAACTCTTTGGCAACAACTTTTCCAGACTCATGTTAAGCCTTGAGAGAGAAACGTTTCAGCACAGAACCACTTAATCATTTATATGAATGAAAATGAGTGCAAACAGAATGCTGAGATGGCTTTAAGATCACCTCTTTTTTCTTGTACAGAATACCCACTATAATTACATTTTGCTTGTCAGTTCATAAATTTTGCTTATTACAAAACGGGCATTATTGATTGCTTTTTAAAAGTACTAAAACTAAGCTAAGAGCAGTAGATCTCTCAGCAAATTCAAAACATACTATCTTCCAAACTAATCACTGGCAAAGGGACTATGGAAAAACTATCCAAGTTTATTGTAAGCCTAATGCAAAACACTGAAGTTACCATGAGTTTTAGGTTAGTAACTTGGCTTTGAGTTTAGCATGTTTTAAGCCACAATGAAAAAAAAGATAAACTTATTTGGCAAAGCCAGACACTTTTAAAGCCAACATCCTGTAATTGTTTCCTCATTTGGCCTGGCAGCTTAAACATGAAGAAAAAGAAAAAAGAAAAAAGGAAAAGAAAAAAAAAAAAAAAGACAAGAAAAAAGAAGGTAGAGGGAAAGGAGAGGGGAAAGAAGACAAAAAAATGGCATTTTGAGAATGAACAAAATGGAGGGGAACAAAGAAATCAAGGTATTTGACTCATTTGTAGCAAATGAATATACAAATGGCCTATTTGCTCCTTTGTTCCCCTTAGCATTCAACAAAGTGAAATGAAGGAAAATCACTAGTCTTAGGTGCCTGAATTTAAATTTTTTTGGTTTGAATTAGTGCAAACAGTGGCTATTCTAACATGGTTGACCCTAGCAATGCAGAAGAGCCAAAGTGATAGCAGGCAGCATAACAGGACTCAGCCTCGTTGAGATCAGTTGTTTAAACATTTCCAAGTGATTAATACACACTTGGAATATCCTTATTTAGAACCAGTAAGAAATAAAAGCGATCAGAAGAGATACAGAGCTGCTATTCTCATTAAAATAAGGTTATAGACTGATAGCTACAAATAGTTACAGGACAGGGAGATGAAATCTTACAAAGAGGAAATTAACGATGTTTGCTGTTGGATTAAATCTAAACAATCTCTGAGAATACTCAAAACTTTTGCTTCTTTTACTGCTGTATTGTTGCCAGTCCTGAACTAATACTGAAAAAAACCCATGAGGTAGCTACTGATCTGGCTGGGAAACAATGTTCTATTCAAAGTTAGTATCTGTTCTAAGTATCAAGCAACAAAATTAACTGTCCTCTGTAAAGAGCGGGGGGAAAGAACATTTATGTCAGTGTCAAGCCAGGAAAGCAATTTTGTATTAACCTAAAAAGTTAACAAAATAGAATACATAAAAGTATTTTTAAAGTGGAAATAATTTAAGAACCTTCTAAATATCTTAACAGTGCACTTGGCTACACTTGGATTTAGGAAGCAATATTTTACATGCAGCAGTAGATTTTTTTACAGCTTTAAATCCAAAGACAGGGCTGTACTCCATCAAGAAATGACAACAGCAAACTTAATGCCACTGTGAAAGTACCAAATGAAATTTGGCAGTGTTCAGAAAATGGCTAGATTATAAGGCTGTGACTCAACAGGTACAACGAGGGCAGCTGTGTTCAGAACAGTTGCGTTTATGGAGCCATTGACACATGGTCCCGGTGTGAGCTGAGTGACAGCAGCAAAGGCCTGTAGCCACCAAGCTTTTAGAGACACCAGAGCAAATTCTATGCAATTATCTGTGAAACCTATTACCAGAGCAAAATGTATGCAAAATGCCTTTATGGCACCAGTCAGGGGAAGAAAAGAAAAAGAATTTAAAAAAGGAAGACTTGGGCTCACACTACTGTCCTTTGCACTGTTCTGGTGATCTAAAGAGACTACCAAGGTACTCTTATGAGGCAACAGATAACATTCTAATAAGGTAAATGATCTGCCAGTATACCAGAATGAGAAATAAACTCTCTATATTTTCCGCGTTAGCAATTCAAGAACAGAAAATTACTTACGCTTAGCCTAGTAAGAAGTTTAATTTTCTCAGGATACACCATAAACTATGGATCTGGACTGAGAATAAAGACTGCGCTAGAAATACACAGCAGGAACATGTTAGGAGGCAAGTCCAGGTCTGCTTCTTTGTGGATTGTGTGCCTGAATTTCCTTTCCCTGGCAGCTAAGGCACAGAAACTGACATGTGTCCAGAAAGCTCAGTTTCCAGAGATGCGTCCTTCCTTTTGCCTCTGCACCCACCCTCAAGGGGACAGTGGTGGTAGAATGGGAGAAGAAATCGGTCTTCCCAGCTACTCAGTTTTGTCCCCTGTGAAGACCCCTCAGCTACAGAGTGACAGCCAAAGCAAACTGGAGATATAACTACCTTCTTACGTACTTTGCGGCACCAAACTAGAGCAAAGATTTGACAGACCATTGGGATATCTGCAGAGTTGCCTGCTGACAAAGTATATGAGCCAGATTCATTGATAAACTGTTGCTGCACAGAGCTGGAAAACAGCCAACGTTTGGGCTGAAGGATGTATTAGGTAAGGTTGTTGCCCAAACTGGTAGTTCTAGCTTTCATACAAATTAGTATTTTCTATTATTTCAGATAGTGCCTACTGGTCTCACAATTATGATACACAATCACATCTTCTATAATAGGTCTCCATCTTGCACCATATCTAATACTGATTCCAATAAGATTAGACCTACTAGTGCTGGTTTTTTAGTCTGTGAAATCACTTAAATCACCAAAGAAAGACACAAGGTTAGCCTGTTGCCGTCCCATTTTTTATTAACTAACCTTTCCTTAAAAATTTGTGCATACCAGCATAGCAGACTTAAAGGTCGGTACATGCTCCAAAGACTTTCACCACCATCTTAAATACTGTTTGTTATTCTCCAGCCAGCTGGTGCCATTCACGCGTGTATTAAAATGCAGCCATTAATTACAGTCTGCAAAATGTTATCTAAAAGAATTTTGTAAGCTACCAGAAGAGACACGAAACAGCTTTGCTGCAAACAATAAGAAAAACACAAGATCTTTTGTATTCTTGAGTGTCACCTGCCAACAGAACAAGTTCCTCTGTGATTCATGTAAGCAAAGCTTAGACTGCCAATACCACAAGGAACTACAGCATCCAGCAAATGTGTCATAACTGCAATAGTTCTCTGGTTATGTTTTGCATAAGCACATCTATGTATCATACATCACCTGCCTACAGCTCAGCTATCACATCGTGTAACTGTGCTCAAGTCACCATGTTCTGGGACACTCTAGGCAACATATATTAATAATATTCTTAGTTGCTTAGAATATAGGAGAGGTGTGGTTTTTTTACTTGAAGACAGTATAGGATTATTTGGTTGTATACAGAGATGAATCTTGCTACAGCTTCACTGTTACTAGCTTGATTAAAATCGAGTATATTCATACCATTAAATACTTAATGTGAAGTCAGCACTTTATCTATGTGGTATACATACAATTTTATGCCATTCCCAAATTATATTATTAACAAAGATCATCTGTTCTTTAACTGCGTTGAAAACCCAAAATATTATGAAAGTCAGCCAGAACCTCTTCCACAACACTTTTCCAACACACATTTATGAGGTTTTTATATGCTATTTTGTGTTTCAATAGAGAGGATTAGTAGAATCGGCTGCATTATACTTAATTACAAAGTTGATAATCTCAGAGGACTCGTCTGTGCAAAAGTTTATCTCATAACTGAATCCCACAAAGTGTATCAAGGAAAGAAATACCAGGTCACACTAATATGTTTAGTAACTGACTAAAAAAAAAAAGTACAAATACTTGATGGAAAAAAACCCTGAAAGTTAGAAAATAACCCTTTTCACTAAACGGAAAGATCCGCCTCCTCCATTTTCAGAATCTTCTTGATAAAGAAGTCTGTTCTTAACAGAGAAGATAGCTAACTAGATGAAAATCTAGGCACTGGCCTCTGGATAAGCAGAACAAAACATGTGGGAATTTGTTAAGTCTGTGGGTTTTTTCACTGAGCTTTGAAGCCAGAAGTCAAAGATGGAAACTCTGTTCTTCAAAAAGGTAAAGTATGGACAAGAAAAAACAATAGCAAAACCATGCCAGAGAGAGAGTGTGATGTCACCAAGCTGCCTAAGGCAGCTTGTAGGATTTCCCATGGAACAGGATTGAATGCCAAGACTTAATGCATTTTGTACAAAATCTATGGTAACCCCCAAGCAGAACTAAAAATCCAGTAAATAAACTGATAAGAAAGGGATTCAGCTTGGCAGTAATGGCAACTCTATTGCCCCAGTAGTAAAATAGAAATAAAAATATCTTACAGGGAAAAAGAAAAATCTTACCAGAGTGTATATTTTGACAGTTTGCTGCAACACTTTGAAGCAGTTAAGCTATTCTGCTAGGAGATGGTGTCCCATTGAAAAGGAATCACAATGTTCCACCATGAAAAAAAATCTCTAAACTTTCTGGGAAGATACTGGGTTTGCTATTTCAGGGAGTGTTGAACTGAATTCTCATAAACTGGAGTGGAATAAATAAGATCTGGTCTAATTCATGGTTCCAGAATAGGCTCTGCTTGGAACAGAACACAGGGATAACAGGGCTCAGTTCTCGGGCTGGTGAAAGGCTGTTCCGGTTGACAGATTATGTTAACAGCTTCTGTGCTGGGAGTCTGGCAAAAGGCTTCAGGGAAACTGTCTCTTTGCTTTCATTCATATTTTATATATGTTATATATACACACAGAGAACGCTGCATGTATTAGTCTGTAATTTTCTGTCACAATCATGGTCATCACACTATGTATGTGAGTAGTCATGGTTAAGAAGACATATTTCAGACCTTATTTAATAGTCTCCATTCTTATATTCTGGCAAGGAGATCTGAGGAACATTACCTTACAATGTTAAGCAGTGTTCCCTCTCATACAGCAGATACCACTTCCAGTGCAAATACATGTGCTTACAAGTTTAATGTTAGCTGTCAGTAGGTACTCAAGCATGAAAAGTTAACATTTGCTTTCTATCAGGATTCACATGACCAGTGTTCAGTGGCTTGAGTGTTGCAGAAAAGCAAGCACATAAGGTGCTTGACACCAGAGTAATAAAGCTTTTAAACTTAAAATAAAGCTTTACAGATGTTTTGGCATCTCCCCAATACAATTTAAAGAAAGTAACAACACAACCAAGCAAATAGGCAGGTAGTTAACTAATTAGAAATGTTTTTCAGTTGCACCTCAGTTCAAAGCTTACTCATCTGGTAGTTGACTGAAAGACAGAAGTAGCTGATGTTGCATACTGTGATACTGAGGACACTGTTCAGTAGCAGTCCCCCTAGAATATCCAGAAGGATGCAAGGCTGGTTCTATACTTGTTTACAACAGCACAATTGTAGGAGTATATAAAAACAATTGGGTGATCCAACATAGATTCGAAAGTTTCCTTTCATCATTCACAAATATATCCAATGTCAAATCCAATTTAACATTTAAATCACAGAGACCCAAAATAAATCTCCACATTGAACCAGTTCTCCTTTTCAATTGCTTGGAATTTTTTTATATTGCAAATTATTGGAAAAAACTTTAACTTCTCAAACTGAATGTAAGGAATTTTCAAAGTTCTGAAATATTAAAAATTCAAAAAAGCATTCCAGGTTAGATTGGCAGCCAAATGTAAAATGCAAGACTGAGCTGACTACAAGCACTCAACTGGAAGTCTGAGAAGTTACAGTGAATACAGTGAATAGATTTACATAAACATTAGCAGAGTAGCAGTTAAAAAAAGGAAATGAAAGGTTAAGAATGTTGGAGCTGAAAGAGTAGTTAGTGGTCAATACTTCAAAGACTAACAGCAGCTGGTTACGAGAAATGTTCCTCAGGGGCTACTACTTGGGCAATATTGTCTGGCATCTCCATCAGTGACTAACTCTAAAACAAAGCTCACGCTCGCCAGCTTCGCAGAGACTCCACACTGTGGGGAGCAGTTGGTATGATGGAAGACAGGGCTGCCATTCAGGGACAACTCAAAAAGCTCAAGGAATGCGCCAACATGAGCCTCATGAAATTGAAAGACAATGAAAATTCTGTAAGTAGTTCCCCATGCAGAAATACAAGCTAGGAACCATTTGACTAGAAGTCAGGTCTGCAGAAAGGGAATTGGAGGTCAAGTTTAAATGAGTTCCTGCTGCAAAGAAAGTCAACCACCTACTAGTCCGCATTGCCAAGAATGTAGCCAGCAGGTCAAGGGAAGGTGCTCAGCACTTGAGAGGCTACACCTAGAGTACTGTGTCCAGAGAGATTAAAAACTCCTGAGAGTCCAGAAGGGCCCTAATACAGTTAGGAGCTGGAGCAAACAATATAGAAGAAGCTGAAAGTAACGGTATTTAGCTGGAAGAGAAGGCTAGTGCGGGATCTAATTGCAGTCGTCCATTACCCTAAAAACAGGTCATAGAGAAGATGGAATCAAACTCTTCCCAGAGCAAAAGGATGAGATGCAACAGTTACAAGTTGTAATAATGGAAAGTAATGTTAGATATGAAGAAAAAGAAATTTCTGTGGTTGCAGTTGGGCACTGGAACAGGCACCCAGAGGGCCTGTGGAATCTCTATCTCACAAAATTTTCAGAATTCAGCTGGATAAGGTCCTGAACAACCTGATCTAACTTTGAAGTTAGCCCAGCCTTGATCAGGATTGGATGACTCAGATGTTCCTTCTAACATAAGTTTTTCTGCAATTATATGAACTAGCAGAAAAAGACAAACAACAACATTAAAAATATCATTACTTGACCATATAAATTCATTATTTACTTATTCCTCAATTACAGTGTGCTGTTCGGCTCCCAATCTCAAAAAGGGTATTTTAGAACTAGGAATAGTTCCTTCCATATAGAAAGTGACTGATTACATTAGGACTTTTCAGCCTGAAAGACAAAGTGCTTAGAAGGTAGTATGATAAGGTTACAACATCATGAGTGGCACGACAGGAACAGGAATAGGAATAATTTTTTCACCTTTTCCTAATACAAGCACAAAAGACTACCAAACAAAGCTAGAAAAACAAAGTTAAAAAAACAAAACAAAACAAAAGGTGGTTCTCATACAATGGATGGTAGACTCATTGAATGTTTTTCAAGTAAGGGCACACCTGCACCTTATACTGTGAGTTACTAAACAAACACACAACATGAGCTGAAAAATAGATGCTAGGAGAAAGCTGGGTTAGAAATAATATATATTTTTTTCCTGTTCTTATTCTATGCTGGGGCTTATTACCACTGTTGAGTAAAGGCTGGATAGATCATTGGACTTCATCAATGCTGTCATTCTTATGATAATGTCTTGTAAGGTTCCTAACACTGTGTTGGCCATCCAGCCATGGCTCTGCAACTGTTGAGTTTTTGTCATCACTAAAAAGAATTATCTTCATATGATCACCAGACTCCTTTGAGTTTTTTTATGAGAGATCCAGTAACACACACACTTACATGGCAGCTGGGTATCTTTCAAAGAATCTAAGACACAGGTAGTATTTTAGTACCATGTTCTGTGATATTAGACTATATCATTTATTTAGATAAATATTTTTATACGACAGAAATACACATAGAAAAGAATGTGAAACACCAGAAAATGCAGCCACATGAATAAGTTTGATAGAGATATGCTGATTTATATGAGACAGAGATCTATCTGAGTCATGGTTTAGATCAATAAACCAACCACTGATTTATAGTAGATGCTCTGCCACAGCAGTAAAAATTACAATAGAGTGTGTACCCAACAAACCTTGTAGATAGACAGATGATGAAACATGATTAAACACATGAAGAAAGTGAAAAAGATCACACCGAGTACTGAATGTATGCAAAACCAGAGCTCATGTCATTTCTGTTAATATACAACTGTTGCCACTTTTATTTTAGATTATAGTGTGATCGGGTGAAGTTGTTTGTTATAGATGAATAGAGTTGATTATCGTTGATTACAGATGCACTAATTAACTGAGTTTTATTTGTTCCAAAACTCTATTAATAATCAATTCTGAAAGATTTGGGCAGCCATGTGCAATTTGACATAGTTTTAATCACCATCAGAGGAAAATGTAGCAGTCCCTTCAAAGAATAAGAGACAGAAAAAAAACCCACAAAAAAACAAAAAACAAACCTTTGGCAGAGAACAAGTATACCTAAAATAGGCCACTTTTCAATCTAAGCAGCTTGCTAATCACCTTAACCATCCTGACAATTTAGACAATGAGGATTCAGAGTTCAGCCCATAAAACAATGTTTAAATGAAAGGTGCAAAATTATGCCAAAGCTCTTTTTTATCTAAGCCAGGGAGGCTGTGCTTGCGCTTTGTAGAAAAGAGTATTAAAAACTTGCCCAGATGTATACTGTTCTGGTTTAAGTGAGCAAAAGTTGCCACTGAGAATCAATCATAAGTTTGGAAACACCTTTTCTTTATCCGTAAAAGGACCGACAACATAGGCACAGTTGGGTTTAAACAGAGAATGATTAGTCTGCTGTTACATGGTAGGGTTATGCCAGCATTTACTTTTCAAACACTCATAAGCCAGAAACTTACAATAGAGCCATAAACATTCTCTCTAACCTGAGACTAAGCTCTATCTTGAGATCTTATCTGTTTCACCATTTCTGGACAAACACACACGCAAACTGTCCAGTTATTCATGTCTGAAGAGAAAAAGAAGTTTGTGGCACTGAAAAGCTTTTAAAGATTTTTATCTTGGGGGAAGAAAAAAAAAAAGTATTTCTGGCATGAAAAAAGGCCCTTGGCAAGACATTAGTCCATAGTCTGCTCTACTATCTGTTAGCATTTCCAAAGAGAAGCAGTCTAGTTAAGCTACTGAGATTTCTATAATTGTAGTAACATTTTCCTCTCAAATCTTCCAGGGGTATTTCACAACCCAGGGTAGACACAGTAATTTATTACTCTCAAAAATGTCTTTTTTTTTTTTAAATTGCCTGTGCAGAGATGTGCATGAACACTCATTTCCACTCTATCAAACCCAGGTATTCTGCCTCAGAATTTAGTGAACCAAGTAAGGTTTGACCGAGTGTTTATGACAGCATAAGTTCTAAGCCACACATAAATTGAATAAGCTGATCCTGTAAAGATCATTGAAATAAGTAAACACAAGTAAGCAAATGGCAATGTTTTAACTGTAAATTTACTGCATGTTATCTTGATTTGGTTATCACACTAGTTTGACCCAGGTGTAACTCCAGGTATGGCAACAGATCTGCACTAGGCCCTGTGAAGTCAACTCTGCTTCTGCAGTACCCTTTTACTCTCCAGGTTATTACATGGGAGAAACAAAAGACAATGAACCAAAACACCATGCAGAATCTCTCATCTCTCAATCACCTACAGGATCATGTCCTCAGTCTGATGACCTCTATTTAAAGTATGTCTTCTTTAATAAAATCATATCAAAATAAAAGAAGGTACACAAGAGACAGTAAGCAGTAAATGCAGCTGATGTTAAGCTATTAATGGGACACAAGGCTGAGGAATCTCACTAAATAAACAGCAAGAGTGAGATCCAATGCCCAGTGAACTTAATGGGTAAAATCACGTGGAAGAAATGGAAGGCACAGAAACCTATGTCTACTGGACGACCTAACAAGTTACCTCTAATAATGAAGGTAAACTTAGGGTATGGAGCAGGCTGCTTGTGCAAGAGTCCTCACTAAGTCTATCCTCTCCATAAACTATGTCCCTTCATCCACTTCCTTCATTCACAGCTGAAAGGAAAA
Organism: Charadrius vociferus; assembly: GCF_000708025.1. Classification (NCBI taxonomy): domain Eukaryota; kingdom Metazoa; phylum Chordata; class Aves; order Charadriiformes; family Charadriidae; genus Charadrius; species Charadrius vociferus. Next base: position 4,295,176 of record NW_009650072.1, on the reverse strand, counting down.
TTAATTATTAGGCAAGGGAACATAAGTCCCTGACACTCTGCTTGTCACATCATTTTCCTTAATTTTGCCAAATCTTGGGATTTGGGGAAAGACCTTTGAAATCAGTGAATCCGTTCACATTCTTAAGATCAACTATTACACACTTCAATGTATAGGGCCATATTATTTGGCACCTTGGAAGATTAAGCCTGTTTGTCAGAAGCTGCTTCAGGCACAGAAGAGTGAGGCAAAATAACAGAGGACGTGAGATAACAGAAGATGCTCTGGGTTGACTAGAAAAACGTACCTAGACCAACGTGTTATGCTTTCAGAAAACACAAGGTGAAAGCATATATACGAAAGAGGTGAGGAACAGGTGCTCTAAGACATTTTCCCTTCATCGCCAACTGCTATGCCTATAAACCACTCAGTTTCATTTATGTTCTTTGGAAAAGCAACAGGAAGTCCCGCAGGTTCTGAAATTCCCACAGAAGGAAAAAGAGAACATTTCCAAGCATTTTCTTCATAAATTGGATGCAGAATAATTCCTCTTTTAGCAATGACTGATGTGGGCAGCCCTTAAACTTTCCAGGAGGTGCTAGAAAAGACCCTGCTGCATCTTCATCAAAATTACTGCAAGAAGTATAGCTAAAGAAAACAGGAATCTTCATTATTCTGTGCCTCTTCACATGACAGGACAGCACAGATGCCTGTGTGACTTCCACTTGTTCACAGACTTGCTGGCTTGAATCTTCTTCCCAGCCTACAGATGCTAGTCCTTTTCAGTTGCACTGGTATGTCCAGCCAGCCCTGCAATTTCTGACAAGCATTGAAAATTTTATAAGCAAGCGAATATGTGTTTATTGTGATCCCAGTATTAACGGGCTCTAAATTTCATTCAGCCTCTATAAACTATAATAAACAGTAGGAACAAATAGCAACCAACGACTCAACGCTACAGAGACTAAAGAGGAATTTTGAGATAGAAGACACAGAGGTGACACCAAAGAAGAACTGGTGGTCCCTGTATGGATCACAGCCTACCCGTCGCCAAAACGTAGATGTCAGAGTTGGAATGCAGCTGTCTAATTCAACAGAGAACAGTTCAAAACTGGAAAAGAGAAAGAACGCTAGGCCAACAGCGACTGCAGGGCAGTTTAGACAAGGAAATGTAATCACTTGTAAATCCGTCTGGAATACCAGGATGAAATACCTCAGTGTTTACAAAGAATGCCACAGGATCCACATAGACAGAGTTCCATTAGAGGCCCTGGTTCACACATGTTCATCACCATATAGAAATGCAGTGAAGAAATGCACACGTAAATACTTGCAGCCACTCATTTCAGTGATTTAGATAACAAAACATTTACCTGGAAAACTAATAACAATGCACAAATGTATGGGTGCATGATCTTATGTGAAACAACTGATTTTTACTTAAGATTTGGTTCATCATTATACCAATGGTCAGGGTTAGAATCTTACATCTTCCCTAGGTAACCTTTCCTTATACTTTCTTTGAGTTTCAAAGTTGCTGACAGAATATTCCATGCAAAAGTTGGAAAATAACTATATTTTTTTGGTTTTTATTAAGATCAAAAAACAGCTTTACAACAAGGTTACACTTTATTTGTCTGCCACACTGCAGCAGAGGTAATGAGGACTGTCAAATAAACCATCTGATTTCCCCCACCCTCAGCAATGGTTTATTACACATCATTGTCTAGCATGAAATAATGCTGTGAAAAATAAACCAAGCATGAATCTTATCTGGGTTACAGAAAGGTCTGAATCATTTATAACTGAATTAATTGCTAGAAAGGCTTATGAGCAGCCAATTAGTAATATTTGTATTTGGATCTGCCAGTTGGCCCAGAACTGAAAATGAGTATTAGTTTTGACATAAAGACTGCAGTGTTCACAGATAAAAAACATTCAATCAAAATCAAGAATATCCTTGAGAATTACTGTCTTGAATGGAACATGCCTGATAACTGGCCAGATAATTCTATTAGCCAAAACTGCCTAATATATTTCCCAACTGCTGATTCGAAAACTGATTCTGCATTCCTCATACAACATCCTAAAGTGTTGTTTTTTGGTTACACTCTCTACGAAGTCCTGAAAGAGCAGGAGAAAAGAACAGTGCCACACACAAAAACAGTATAGATGCTAACAAACTGTTCATTTGTGTCCATTAGAGTTCCACATGCTTTTTGAGGATTTCATTTTCCCCACTTGGTATTCCACTTTTCCACAAGCAGTACATGAGTTTCAAACTCACTTGAATTATCTTGAGAAGTGTAAGTAAATTCTGCAAATCACCAGGTAACCTCAGCAGTATAACAATGCACTGCACCGGATGTCCTGCAGAAGCATCCTTTCAAAGACTATTAAGAAAAACACACATGTTCAGTTATCACTGCTTACAAGACAGAAACAGGGGCTAGGATGCAGCTATAACACAGATAATGGCTTCCAGGGGGACAGTATCACTCTTCAGTTATTCTTCTTTCCTCCACATCCTCTTCTGAAGCTGAATGTAGCCCAGCAGAATGGGGCACCAGAGGAAATTCTGCAATTTCTGGAAAAGGAATGTAGTTTTGAGCTGCTTCTTGGACTGAGCAAAGACTGCTCCCTGGGAACCTTTTATTTCCTTTGACTTGTCATCCTCCCACCACCCAAGTCCGACAAGACTCAGCCCAAAATTAAGTATCAGAAGAGAAATAAAGAGGTGGAGAAACACAGAAAGAAGATACCACAAAAAAGAAAGAATAAACATTGACAAAAGCATTCAGTACAATCAGAAACTTGTGTGTTAAGCAGGCGTCTCTTAAGGAGTTCTCTAGCTCCTGGTCAGAATACATACTTTGTGAGTTATGGCAATTTCTGCATTTTTCACTTAATGGAAAAGTAAATAATTGTATAACATGTCAAGGCACAATTCTGGGCTGTCCTCAGGCACTGACACTCCTGGACTGTATGTTTTTCCTCTTTCTTGAATGATTTTTAACAGTAAGCTATATTTTAAATGTATTCTATGTACTTTACTACAGACTGTGCTCTCTTTTAGGTTACAAACTTGAGAAGTTGCATAGCCAAAGGGGTTTTTCAGAAATTTAAAGTAACATATTTTGCCCATGAAGAATGCATTCACACTTTCTTGAAGTAAATTACAACACAATCCTATATAATTAGAGCATAAACTTTAATGTATTGGTACCGGTAAGGAATGCTAGAAAAGGAAGACAGTAGAACACTGTGTAATGCTTAGAGGGATATTTGAAAGCTTTTAAGTTAAGCATCATTTAAAACAGATTGTAATTAAGGATTTTCCTTTTTTTATTACATGTTAAGGTCTCTAAGAGCATAACTTCCATAAATAGTCATGAATAAACTACATTCAGACCTACATATAAGCACATTTCTTGGCACAGACAAATGAAAACTGTGATTGCTGACATCTCTTTGAAGGAAGATTTTCCTTTTTTTTTTTTTCATCCCAGCCCTTGTTTTATTTATATGGCTCTGCACACTTTTTTATTTTTAATTATCCTAAGGAAAAGAAGGGGTGGAGGGGAAGAGATCTTTGTTTTCCAACTGAGACAGTGAAATACATTCCAAAGCTGCTTTTGTTTTTAATTTACAGAAGCCCTCATGTCTAATCTACTAAGCCAACAAATAATCTGTTTGCCAGGTTTTACATGAGAGTCATGAAAAGTGCATACAATTGCTGACTTTATTCTTTTTTAGGATACAGATTCATTCTCTGCCATAAACTTAAAAAGATCCGTTTAGAGAACTTTTCACAATGAATTTATTTTTAACTATGCATTTTGTTTCCCAGGAGTTATTTCATTTTTACCAAGTTACTTAAGTATCTTTGGCTCTCTTTTCCTTAATAACCACAAAAGCAGTGTGTTCGCCTCTCAGAAAGATAAGATAGCTAGGTCTGTAGCCTTGCTCGTGCAAGCAGCTGTTTAAAAGCAAAAAAGGAAAGTATCAAGAAATGTGTAACCCTCTGAAAAAAGTTACAGAGCAACAAGCACTCCCACATGTTTCCATACACAGTAAAAATTACAATTTTCATCCTTCTGTTCTTTTAACATAACCCTATATGCCACTCTTCCTAATATTTAAGGTAAATGTCAGTATTTAAAAACATTATGTGTATCCTGAGATCCACTAGAAATTCCAGATGATTATGGGGGGGGGGAAGGAAGTGAAAAAACAGGCCAGCAACACAAAAATGTAGTGTCTTTACACTGCTCTAAAAAAATGTTCTGAGAAATTCATGTATGCAGGCAAGGCAGAAACACTGTTTTGCAGTGAGATTTTTGGATGGTATGATCTACCACAAGGAAATTTCTTCTGTTGCAGAGGAGTACACCACCATATTTTGTTTACTTCCCTCCTCTCCATTCTGGTACACCTCCTCCACTAGACAACTATAAATCTACCACCACAGTATCAATGAATTTCAAGGACGGAAAGAGCACTAATGAGCTGCCTGCCAGCTTCCCCAAAATTGAGTTTTGCTTGGATTTTCATAGGTGATACCAGGGCTCAGAATACATCGTCTTCCTCTGGAGATGCTCATTTGTCCCTCTCCTTCTTTTAAAGGATACAGAGATGGAACTACACTGAAGCTAACTACACAACTAATGTAGTTCTTGTCTCAAAAATGACCCATTTATTTATGTCATAATTAAGGGTATTCAAACTGTACTTAGAAGTGGAACTTACATTGGAGAGAAAATGGATCAGGATGAAAAATGTTCCAGGTAGAAAACTCTTCTGCTCCAAGATGTGCACCTTACCTTCCATACAGTTATTCCATTCACAGGTACTAATGAATGCTTTCCACTTCATGCACATTCCCAGGGCATTGTGCTGAATGCTACAAAGACCCTGGCTGTATGACTTTAGATAGATTGAAGCAAAGAAAATGAACATGGAAAGGCAAAGAGACTTCAAATAGACATATAACAATGGCCAAAACAACCGTCTTAATACGCTAGATATGTGAACAAGAATTTGGGGGAAGTGAAGAAGTATTACTAACAATTTAATTGAGCTCACATCTATTTTGTTTGTAAATATATATGAAGGATGTTCGGAGTTCCAGCCTTTAGCAGGTAGTCTGTAACTTACATCAATTAGAATAAAGGTATCTATTGTCTAGCAGCTGTAGGCAAAAGGCTTTGGCCACAGCCCTTACTGCAGAATTGTGGGTGTAGCCAAACACAGCACTCTTCAGTTCAAAACAAATAAGCTTTTAGATATTTGTTTAAATTTCTTCAAAGATACACTAGTAAATAGAACTTCACAGGCAGGTGTTGATTTTAGAAACACTGCAGAGCGAGCAGATGAACACCTAGCCATTTAATTTTACAGCTATGAAGTCTCATTTCATTCAAGGGGCTTATTTCACCAAATAACTGAATAAAGTAGATGCAAGGAGAGTTCTGTATTACTGTATAAGTCAACTAACTCTCATGCTAGTCAGAAAATAAAGAGATATTCTGTGTTAGTGAGTTTCAGGATTTAGATTTTCATGATTTTTTCAAACCATCATAACAGATACAGATATTCAAATTTTCTTAACCCATCTCCTGAGAAAAAACAACACACAACAATGCAGAATCAGAATTTTTTCTTAATTTTTCTACTTACACTATGTTCACAAGTCCCTTTTACTCAAAGCAATTTATAATCTGTATTCACTGGGTCCGTCTGGCAGTACCCTTTCACAAAGTAACTCCCTTCTAAAATCTCCATCTCTCAAATACCTTCCTCAGCTCTCCTGACTGAAATAAGGAGATGCAAATTCCTCTTCAGACCTACATATTGTTATGAAGGGAAACACCCATTCAAAGTAATTTGCACTTAGGACGGCACTGAGTCAGAATGTGAGCTTAGGCATCCACCCTCCTCCTGTGTAGTTTACCTCCACAGTAGAGCAGCATCAAACAAAGTTGATGGCTCTGGCATAAGAAGAAATTGCCAAAAAATTCTCTTAATGAAGGAGAACTGCAGCTCAGGGACAGTCAAGCTATAGGTTTAAACTCGTACCACTCAAATACGTGGCATTGCCACCATTCCCTGTAAGTACTATGGTAAAACTTGCATTGTCCTGCAATTCCCTTCCACTGTATCCTTCAGCCGATGTAGTGTAGTAAAATTGGACAGAACAATTACCAAAAATTGTGTTGCAGAAAAAATGAGTTTTCTTTCACATGCTGCCATTAATGATGCATTTGCCAGAGCTCAGCAGCTCCCAGGCCACACCTATATCCAAAGACAGTTTAAGAAAGCAATGCAGCCTCCCCCCTCCCACCCACCACTCCTGGTCAGGCTGCTGCGCCTTTCATTTATTTTTTTTTTTTTTTTTTCCATCTCCTGCCTTTACATGCCCCTTGAGGCACATGTTCTCCAAGTGAGAACCACTCAAATATAGTTTACATTACCCCACAGAACATTATAAAGAGGCAAGAAAATTGTCAAGCAAGGTGACAAGATTCACACCAAAAATCATTTTGTAAACTCTCTGAGATGTTGTCACAACAAACCCAGAGGAAGAATTCTACTTTCTCAGCAGCCAATAATGGAGAAGGTGACAGGAGAGCAGAAAGGGAAAATGAAGACTCTTACATGTGCTTGGGATGCTTTTCAGATCTTCAGTTTTGTCTATACTTAGGCTGCTAGATGATTTATGATCACTAGTCTCTATTGCCAGTGCAACTGTTCACTTCAATTCTGCATGTTCCTTGATGGGTTGGTTACATTTTCACAGATGCTATCATCACACTTTAACTGTAATAATCATCTGTTTGAATTGTGCTGTTACTATACTATGCTGCCAGCCAGCTCTTCTGTACTGAAATGTCCAACGCTGATGAACAGTGCAACTGCCTGAAATCAAGCCTAGAAACTCCTTTCTTAAAATGTTTCTTAACTGAGCGCTGCTTTGTAGGGAGTGATTATTCCCAAGACCTGATGAGAGGAAACATGATGGAAAGAACAAGTGCCCAAAGCGCCAAATTAGGGTATGGATAGACAGATGACTGCAAACTACAGTTAGGACAGATTAACGAATTCCCACTTACTAGATGAACTGTATTAACAGACCACAGCATACTTCTGATTCACTGCTATTGCAAAGGAAGTAGATTACTTTAAACCGGTTGTTAGTTTGAATTGTGACATTCTAACATGCAATGCCTCTTACCTTGAAATTACAGTAGGTTAGAAGCACGCACATGAGCAATTAGCAGCAAATCCTTAAGTCGCAAAAGCCCAATTACTTGCCTCTCCCTGTTCTCTAAATTTCTACCCCCATTTGTTGCAAACTAGTGCTGGACCACAATTTCCATTATCCTAAAAGCACTCATGGTTCTCATGTGTGCTTTACACAAATCAACAGAAATACAATGCCAAATTTTCAGCTGCAAGTTGGAATCCACAGCAATCAATGGGACTTGATCAACAGCAGTGTTTCTGCTTGCAAGATGAGATCAAGTCCAGACCTATTTTTGTCTCGATGGATGTATCAGAACAGTGTAGCTTTCTCCTTCCTCATGCACCAAATTTCCTTTGCAAAGAGAATCCAGGTGCACAACGCGACTGTGCATTACATTGCACTCTGACTCCCAGTTAAGCTGGGAATGCCTGTGTCCTGGAGCACAAACACAGCCAGCAGTATCTTCAAAAAACCTAGCCAATATGTTCAAGGCTTTGACATTTATTAACAGATACGAGAGACTGCCAGCTCAGGATGAAAATTAACACATTCATCAGTGCTCTACAGAAAATGAGCCAGGAACAGGACGTGGTAGATTACACAATTTCTGTTGCTTTATTTTACCATGACCTATTTCAATCTGAGATCCCAAACTTTTATTTAAGGCCCCCTATGGTCAGCAATGTATTTAATTTCTACAGCACCACTAACTGACAATGTTTAAATGAAACTAGTCTCTTCCCACAAGTATGCACAGAAGTCCCCAAAATTATTTTAGAACAAGAATCTGGACACAACAGCCTCAAGCTTAAGGAAGAGTTGTAATCAGGAAGGACAGTCTAATTCAGATCGCATCTAACATTTTAGCAGATCAAGTAAAAAGCCAGCCCAACTTGGCTGCAGCACTCAAGCTTTTCCATCAGAAAGGATTGCTGCCTGGTATCAGGAATTCAGTGCATACTCCTCCTCTCCAATGAGTCACGAGAACAGAGTTGGACTCCCCTTTACCTCTCCTTCACTGACATGGATGCTCCTGCGAAGCCAAGTAGTATTTGTGTCATGTGATGCAGCATGTGAGTAAAGAAAAGAAATGGATTACTGCACAGATATGAGGCTTTTCATTAGAAGAAACCCACAGGGATACATGCAGGAGGTGCTCTAAACCCCACATCCAGCTGCAGAACAAAGCATAACAGGGATGGATACTTCTGCGTCTACTAGAGCACAATCAAAGAACTGCATTTGTGAGATTAGACCAGAAAGGACAGACTACCTTGGGAACCAATGACAATAAACATCAGCTAACCATAAAATTGACTACTTTTTTTTCTTTTAATCTTTTGTTCACTCTTAACTCAGGACACTCTTTAAAAACTCTTACTTCCTGTCACATTTTTATTAGCTCAGATCAGAGTTTAACCAGTTGATCATGTTTTCACGGTTTCAGAAACAGATGTTATTGTTTAGTGACTTTTCCAGAAATATTAACATATTTACATACAAGTATAAGAATATGTTTCTTCATAGCAATTAATATTTCAAAAATGTACAGTAGCTTGAAACCCTGTTTAAACCACAGAATGTACAGCACGTGGACAGTGCAAAACAAACTCTTCCATGCTGGTTTCACCTGCTGTTTATCCTTCCATGCTTTCAAATGCTGTTTTTTCCACTGAAAGCTATAATGCAAGTGACAGTTCTGAGAATATCATGGTTCTCTACAAACTGTTACATGTTCGTGATCACCAGCGCAAAGTTACTGAGGATTCTACCCTCCTACATGAAAATTCGTCCTGGCCTAGTGAAAGAGCTGTCCCATTTTGACTTGGACTGAAACTACTGAATTCTGAAGATGAACAAATGGCTATGAATTATCACACTGAGTAACACCAAAGAGCCTAGAAAGTAAGCAAATGAAGCAGGTACTACACAACATATCATAAGGCAAACAATATAAACTGAACAATATAAGGTAAATAATTGGTCTGCCTGTCACAAATATTTTCGTAATTTTAACATCAGAATTGTTGTTGCTTTTTTATCTTATGGAAGTTCTAGGGGCATGATGCTCTGAGACACTTGATGGGAAGCCAACTCTTTTTTTAGCTCGGATAAGAATGGCACTGCTGTGCAACCACTCTGTAGCCCATGTGAAAACATCTAAGCAAGGCACAAAGAAATCAGTCTTCCCGCTTTTAAACAACACTCATTAACAAAAGCATCTGGAGCTAGTCTGGTACTAAAATACACTCCATAGGGAGATCACACTGCCTACGTGGCACTAAGTAAATAGTTCTGTATCACATTTGTTTCAGAGCTGACAAAAAACAAAACAAAACATACACTTAAATCCCTCTTCCCTCACCATCAGTTATGAGCCACCACCTTATCAGTGGTACCATTACAACTGCTTAGTGAACTAGTTCACTGAGAAGATCTGGCTTAAAGCAGCTGGGTTGAGATGGAGGTGGGACACTTGCTTTGTTTTTTTTCTTTAACTGAAGACAGTTCACCAATCCAGCTTACAGTATGGTCACACAGAGATGCATTGACACAAGTAAGAGGGCAGCACTCAGCAATGCCAGGGCATGAATTTAAGTCTGTTTTGACACTAAAGCAAGCCCATCAAGGAACTACACTTTCTACACACTCTAAGGAGAGGCTAAGGGGGTGTATGAGCAATTTTGATATTAAGAAAAGAAGAACATTGCATTTTTATAAAATCTATTCACTTAGAAATTATTACACTTCATACACCACATCAAAATATCGAGGACACTACACTGAAGCCCATTCATTAACTGGACAGTATAACTAATAGCAGGACCCTAATCTACTCAATGAATGCATCCTCCAAAGTATAGATAGGGAAACAGCACAGAGGAATGAATTTTCTTGAAAACAGAAATACAGCAAATGACAAAACGATTCTTGCAGGCAAACTCAGGTTCTTAGTGCTTAAAGAGATTAAGCCCTAAATTATTCTTTAAGTAACTGAATTTACCAGCCTCATACCTTGAGGATCTATTCATTAATTCCCTTGACTGTCTCTCCACACCACAAGTCCAAGCTCCTTACCGCTACCTACCCAGGCTTACATTTCCTCCATTAGCCTCTTGCCTGTCCCACTCCATTATCCTACCTGTCATGTCTCCAAAGCAGGACCCTTTATCCCATCCTTTCCTTTGACTTTGCTGTCGAAGAGCAAGCCTGTGTGTTAACAAAACTAGAAGCCACTGCCTTGTCTCATGTGGTAAATTCCTGCTTTGCTAGGTCTTGGAATGAAGATTAAAGACTGTGAGGTCAGAATTGAAAGGTATAAAATCAAATGTCCTCATACCAGTACTTACTATTTAGTGGCCCTGACCACTAATTCCAGGCGCTGTTTCCAAGTGCACCTTAGTGATGACACACGGAATTTCTTGGCTGGGGGTGTGTGTGCGCATGTGGTATTTTCCAGCCCCTCCATAACATACGCACACAATTCCCTCACATGTTCCTCCATCACATATTTGAGAAATAGAACCTGAATAGTAACCAAAAGCTTGGTATATTTAGTGGTGATTAAAGGCTGCATGTTCAAATAGGCACTAACTTGAGTGGGTTGGTCAAATTCTCCCTGCAGTTGTTTTATTCTGGGAACCCCACAATGGAGGAAAGAATTCTTTTGATATTCACATTTCAAAGAGCACACTTTTCTGAATATTTTCAATAGAAGGTGATAGTGGTACTCATTTATATAGACTGCATATAAACCTACACATGCATATGCACAAACATACATGCACAGCATATACATATGTATACGCAGAACTATCTGTAACAGAGGAGGAGATGCTTTCATTTTACCTTTTGTGCTGCTCACTCCAGGAATCTATCCTTGATCTTGACAGAACTGATAGTTTATAATGAATACTTTTCCAGCTTTCATGGCTGGCATCAAGGAAACACCTGGGAATAAGATTTGTTCACTGTGGTTTTGTACATTTCTTTTTTAAACAGTTACTGTGCTGTTTGCCTCTAATAAACATTTTTTATTGTGTTTAAATATTTTATTGGTTCAGGCAAAACCAAAACAAAATGAAAGAAAACAAACAAGTAAGCAAGAGAGTCTGCTGTGCTTCTGCAAGTGGAAAGAGACCCTGAAAGGATAAAAATACTGGGCCAAAGTCAGGAGATGTGCCATTGACTGTACTACAGATTAATTTCACATGACATTTAATAGTGCCTCATTTTCCCTTCAGTTACCTACATAGAAAGCAAGATATAGGAAAACAGCAATAACTCGCAGGAAAGCCCTGACTCCTATTTAAAGTACTTGCATGGTCCTCAGAATCTTGGCAATCGCTTTCTATTATATTCACCTCCACAACAACTCTGTGAGATTCAGAATATATTCCTCTCATTTAACAGAAAGGAACCAATGCATTAAGAGGCTGAACAATCTACTGTGGCTGACACTGGAAATTTCTGGCAAAGCTCTTACTATCTTCTATGTGAGATTCAAACATTTTGAAGTACAGCATGTTTTGTTGCATCAGTTTAACACAACCAGTATTAATCCCAGAAATAATATCAAAAGGAGGATAAAATACCAGATGTACAGCACAGCAAACAGAGTATTTGAAGGAAAAACATAGACACAAAATACCCCATTCATTCTACTTTAAGGAACCAAGTCAGCACAGTCAGATAACATTCACATTTTACGTTGATGTGGTCAGACTTCCTTTGCCGTTATGACATTCCTTCCTCCTTTCTTTATATGTATTTGTCTGCTTGAGATTTGAAACCTCCTTGTATCTAGGTACTAGACTTAAAACTGTCTATTCCAAGATTTGAACTATTTCCAATAACAATTGCTGTTCTAAGTAAGTTATAGAGATTAGAAATAGAGCTAGCTGAAAAAGTATGATGTATTTTAGATGATCCATTTTCAAATGCTTTTTGACTAGCTCTGTAAACTGAATAGGAAAAAAAAATAATTAAAGTTTAAGAATCTGGTATCTCACAAAATCAAACACATCTGTTCCACAGGTACAGGCTTTGTTATTCAATCTAAATAGAAAACTTGTAACCTCCAGTTAAAGCCCTGGTTTGCTATCTTCTTTGCATGTATGAAAAACTGATGTTAAATAGTCTTAAAACACAATCGTTGACCGATGCCTTATTCTATCACCTCTTTGCAAAAGTATAAATTCCACACAGGTTAGAAGTGAGTGAAGTCAGTCCCTTATTCACATGCAGATTAACAGGAAGAGGCTATTTCAAGGCCACCGAAATGCTTACATGAAAGCCCTAGTGCTTATGGAGGCAGTTTGAGAAAGCAATTACAGAGTCTCTGAATATCAACATTCCCCATAGTCTACTGCTCCAGTTGAATGTGGAGAAGAATAGCATTCTGTGGGATATTTTTGCTTCCTGTGATACCCCTGCATTTTAGTCTAGCCCATCTCTGGAAAGAAGCTTCAGTGGCAGTTCGATCAATTCCACAGCTTCAAATGTGTTTTAAAAGCAGCATACATGAAAAGGGGAATAAAGGGGAGCTTCTAATTCTGTCTCTTTATGAATACTTATGAAAATATGTGGATCAAAGCCTCTTCCTCTGCAAGTAAATTTCAAGCCTCCTGTAGGACTCAAAGGAAAAGTATTAGAACTCATTTTATGTTTCAGTTAGCATAAAGCACATGGTCTTACAACAGGCTTTTCCCTAATTTGGGGGGAACTGCTCCAGAAATGGAGCAAAAGAGTCTACACAGGGCCCTTCTGCCTCCACTACAGGGAAAATGGTATCGGGAATATAACAAACATTCAAGCTATCTCTGTCATTACCTTAACAACCAGCTCCAGCTGCCTTATGCACATGAAAAAGTATACTTAAAGAGAGAAATGACCCAGGGCTAAACATAACCTCCTGAGCTCTCTCCTTGCCAAAATGAACACCAGCCAACCTGGTATTTGCTAAAGTCCTTTTGACCTCAGCATTATTGATCATACTGAACATTTGTTCCAACGCATTGGTTTCAGGTCACAACTCTTTCCAATCACTGCCATTTCTCTGTAAGAGAATCATTCTGTTGCTAAGGGATCGACGACAATGGAGGAATTCTACATTCAATACTCAGCTGATCAAAATGGGTCTGTCAACGCAGACAAATACATTTGACCTAAGATTCTCTTCCTAAACTCTGAGTTGCCCAGAACCCAAGCAGTCATGTTAGCACAGGGCAGTGCCTTAGCTAGTATGGCCATTCTCCCTAAGGGTGAGCTCCTCAGCAAGGCATTCTGGCACAGGGATGCATCAACATGGAAATAACAGCTTCCAGGCCAGTGCTAGATAACATCTCCACAGCAATGAGGGCAGGCTGAGGACCATGATGAACCCACCTAAGTCAAAAAGTCATATGACATTTTCATGCACCATCTTTATCTTTCCTGCTCACATATCTGTTGAGAAACGCAGGAGAAAATTACATGTACAATGTTTGCTCTATATGCAGGACAGAGCTGCAGTGGCTACTGAGATTTGATCTTTTGGGTGAAGTTCTCTTTCCGGTGAGACGGAATAAGTACCACAACAGGATAACCAGGAAAGTAACACAAAAAAAGTGATTTTGAAATACGTTTTTGGATGTTGGTCAGAAGGAAGGAAGAAAAGAAGACGAAAGAAAGTAATTAACTGAGACTTAATTAAGAAAATTCCTCTGCTTAGAAGGAGGGAAGTTTCTGCTAGTAGGGAGAAGTTAGTTTTCAAAAATACCTGCACCCATTAAGCAGTACTGCAAAAGGAGAACAGAACAGTGAATTCTGTTGAGAGCACCTCCCAACTTTCAAAACCTGCCCAGGTCCCTGGAAAAGCCACTAATAACAACAGTTTTGCGTTGGCACAAAACTCGTGCATCTCTTATTACATCTACTCAAATACCACATAACATCAAAAACTCAAAATAGGTTAATAGCGTGCTTTGAATTTTGGTGCACATCAGTCCTTTATTTTCACAGTTATGCAATTTATTTTGAGAATAAATAAATAACTAGGTGGGATCTCAGGAGAAAGGGCGTCACTTCCCGGTTCTGGCACAGATGTACTCAATGTAGAATTTATACAAATTATTTAATTTTCAGAGTATTAGTTCCCCAGCAGTAAAAGCCAGGCAGCAGTTCATTTATTCTTGTCTCATTTACATAGGTTGTAAATGCTGAAGGGCAGGGGCCATCTCTCATGGATTAGTGCAGCATCTATTACAATAGAGAACTGAACACAGCAGGGCCTTTAAGAGCTATCTCATGTTTGAAGTACATTCAAAAGTATATTGTTCCATTTTAGGTGTGTCTCCCAGAACTTATTACAGTGCGAGCTAAATAAAGATTCATGATCCCAAAGTATAACTTAGTGTCAGAAATGAAGAGGTCAAGAAAAGTATCTATTGATAATTGCCTGTCTTCCCTCCTTCCCTACATAGATTACCAACAATACAGCATGTGGGAGAGGGAAGGGGAAGCAAAAGCTAAACCTGTCTTTGGTGAATAAATAATAGCAAAAAGCTCCCAAGAAAGCTCAGTCTAAGTTCTGCAGCCCTAAATTGCCTACAAAAAGAAGTTTCCATAAATTGACATTAATGAAGAACAATCCTCTTGCTTTGTCTGGCAGGAAGAGCCACCTTTTCTAAGAGAGTAATGCACGACAATCTAGAAATCCTATTAATAACATTAGAGTCCTGAACTTTAATGTATTAATGAATGGACGTGCACCCAATGCTGTAATCATGAATTTCAGCATTGCCTTTGATGCTTCATTGGGCACAAAGCTCTTACAAAATGTTTGAAGTGTCTGGCTGTGTAATAATGATTTATAATTCTCTTGAACCAAAGCAAAATTTGCTAGTAAAAATCATTTTTGAAATAAAAAATAAATTGTGACTGGAGGGTCTGGGTTTGTTTCAAAAAGAGATCACCCACAAGCAGCAAATTATTTAAAAAGCCACTGGTTCTAGTGTTTTGAGATAGGGAGCGTACAACTCAGAATTTCAAAGTAGCGTTAATTAAGATCAGTTTATTAAAATGTCAATCTTTTTAACCAAAAAATTCTCTACCATGAACACTAGCTGCAAGTTCCTTTATGTTCAACTTTTCATGAAGAAAATTATTTTTCCTCATATGATATATCCAGCTTTATCCCTTTTCCTAATCTTCCCCCGCCCCTCCATCTCTTCTGTTAGGGTTTACTTGTAGAATAAGTGGTCTTTGTATGCCTATTAGATTACTGTTTCCCCCTCCCCCTGCACTATCAGAAAAGTCTGAACTATGTTAAAACAGCTGTGCGTGGCACTGAAGAAAAAAAAAATATCTTAAATTTTCACAAATATTCTTTCTTCCTTTTCAGCTCAGTCCAATACCCACCAAACTCAATGAAAAGAATATTTTTTACCTCAGAACAATGTGGATCAGGCCCATACTTGACATTAATTTCACAGCTTTATTATAACGAGTGCTTCCATTCTAAGATTTCTTTCTCAGAAAGTGTGAGGAAAAGGGGTGGACAGAATTGAACCTGGGAGAAGTATGTTCTGATCATTCTCAAAACAGTTATTTTTGCAAAAATATTTAGCAGAACAGTCCAATATTAAAAAAAAAAAATAAAACTGCCAAGGAGAAAAGAACGGACATAGTACAGCTGGAGACATCCCTCTGTATTCTACTCAGGAACTTGGAGTTAAACACAAGGCAGAGGGTGTTGGAAAAGCAACATAACTTTTGTCCAGTTCTTCCAAGTCCTTACACCACATAAGGAGTTTTATGTATTTTGTTAAATATATTGTCCTTCCTTGTTTGAAAACACAGTGGCTGTGAAAAGTATTATCAAGTCAGACAATTAATTAAGGTACATGTTGTGGCTGATCTGCTCATGACAGCTGTGGAGCCATGCATAGTGATTCCACCCTAGTCTGTCATAAGGTCTCTTCTCCTTATGCTAGAACAGAAGGAACTGAATTTCTTCCCATGTAAGCAGTCTGTAACCACATGCAGTACTCGTTTGGCTGCAATCATAACCATCTTCAGTACACCTATGATAAATTTAGTTCAAATTTTAGCAAAAGGAACCTGTTGAAGCCAAGATATCAGCTTGTCTCTTGAGACAAGCACCAAAAATGGTTAGGCATTCACAAAACCACAAACACCATGTAATGAAGCAGCTTGTAAGCGCCTGAAACCACATCCTAGGTGTCACTGTTACAGCGGTCGATTCACAGACAACTCAGATTCTTCTGGTTCTTTTGCAGAATAATCACATGTATTATTTAAAAAAATGTGATGTTTGAGGATTTTTTTTGTTTCGTTTTTTTTATTTAAAGTTTTCATCAGAATCTTCCCCATGTGACCCAAAAGAAATTATTACAGAGTTAAAGCAAAGAAGATATCAATATAAAAATAGAATAAATACATAAACAAGATTAATTAACTAAATAAAATAACAAATAAATCAAAGACCACATGCACATGCTAGCTGGGCAGGAGGGGCAAACAGGGCAGTCCTATCCTAGACCAAACTGACCCTGGAAACTGAACTGCATCAAAATTCCGGCATGAAGTCTCAGAACATGTTGACTCTTTTCCCAGCATTTGGAGAGGGGGAGATTCTGCCCTAAGTTTCAGACTGATTTTAGATTTAGACATTCATCCAATTGTGTTCCTTAAAATTACATTCAATTACGTATGCCTCAAATTGGAAATAACTAACTGGATTTTTAATTGCAAATTAAAAATTATTTCCTCACTTTTCCTTGAAGTAGCGGGCTTCTGGTTTTAATATTTGTGATAAACATTACGGTTTATCCTTTCTTAACCTTTACAAGGAATTCCTTTCTCTCTCTCTCTTTTTTTTTTTTTTTTTTTTATTTCAAATGAAGCTGTGTTACTGAAGGAGTTACTGCAAAGCAGAGGCAACAAGCAATGCTTCTAACTATGCCTACAGATTCGGGGCTGAATGAACTCTACAAATTCAAGTAGAAGACCAAGAGAAGATTATCTGTGGCTCACCACAGCAAGAGAAATCCGTATTCGCTGCCATTGTGCTAGGATATGCCACCATAAAGAAAATTATGCCAGGAGGAAGGCATTTCCTAAGACCTCACAAAGCTGAGACAGAAGGACAACAGCCTTCCTCCCTATTAAGACTCAGGATATTATCATGCATGTTTGAGAAATACACTTAGCATAAACAGAACAAACGTCATTATTAATTTTTGTCTTTTCTTCTTTGATTCTTTGCCTCAAGAAAAATAGCAAGAACAGGATCCCACTGCTTAGCTACGTGTTTATTTTCCCCCCTTTCAGCTCCTCTTTCCACTTGTTCCTGTTATTAGCACAAACCCGGCACCTGTCTTACAGTTCGCCTACGGGGGCCCACACAAATTCACTAGAACTACAGGCTAACACTTGTCAAGTCCTTTTCCTATTATAAAATAGTACAAAGGCCTGAACCTGATAGCCTATAGGGGCAATGGGAATCTTGCTGTTGATTTTAGCAGAACCCCTATTTTCAAAGATACGCAACATCTTATTAAATTATGTTCTGTAATACAAAGAGGCTTTCCTTTTTTCCTTCATCTGCAAATACAGTTTTCAGACAAAATACTGTGAAAAGAAAATACAATAGACCTGTAACCCTCTACAGCACTAACCACTGACTTCTGTCCCCCAGAAATAAAATACTATTAATTAAGGAAGTGAGCCACAGCACTCCTTTCAGCTTTTTCATCCAAAGGAATAGAAAGTTTTCATGAAATCATAAACATACCTGTCCTGTCATCAAGTAGAAGAGTGACTGATTCCACATGCTCTTAACCTCACTAAGCTCCCCAGTAAAATCCTCATACATCAATCCTTAAAACAGAATATTAATATAACTTTTGGAGGAGGCTATGAAGTGCTACTTCTGAACAAATCAAGAAACCCCTTTAACGAGTACGGGGGAATAGTCACACTCAGCGCTATCATGGTCACTTAGAAAGGCTGCAAAGTTGTTTACCGGTATGGCTATCATTATTGCTTTCAACAAAGCCACCGAGTTATTAAGTAGAAAGTAAGAAATTATTTAAGTAGAAAGTTATTAAGTTATTAAGTAGAAAGTAATCCTCGAAAATGTTCTATTTTATTTTTATTTTAAAATTTGCACTGTAAAAGATTATTTTAATGAACAAGTACAAAAAAGTTGATCTGTCAATTGCTCATAGTTATTTTCTATATATACATACAATGTTTCATATATAATATTTATATTATTATATAAATTAATATAGTATATATTATATTATTATTATACTCTGGGAACCACTAGTTGATTCAAGGGAACTGATATACAACAGAAGACACTGAGGAAACAGTCTTGGATCCATCACTCCAAGGAAGCACGGTTCTCACTGTTACATTCCCATTTAAGGAACACGCTATTCCAGATTGTAAATTGTTTAACTAGCTTGTCTTCTGACAGGCTTTTCGCTTGTAGAGGGAAGAATTCCTTTTCTACCGATTTCCACCAGATTTCCCTATACAGACCCTGTTTGCTTGGGCATAGACAGAAGTCAGTGTAATGTAAATAAATTTTTGAAGTCTGGCAATTTAGCTTCCTCTCGCTGAATTCAATGGGATTCTTGCCCAGGAGAAGTTCACAGAATCACAGAATGGTTAGGGTTGGAAGGGACCTCTGGAGATCATCTAGTCCAACCCCCCCGCCAGAGCAGGGGCACCTACAGCAGGTTGCACACGACAGCGTCCAGGCAGGTTTTGAATGTCTCCAGAGTGGGAGACTCCACCACCTCTCTGGGCAGCCTGTGCCAGTGCTCCACTACCCTCAAAGTAAAGAAGTTCCTTCTCATGTTAAGATGGAACTTCCTGTGTTCAAGTTTATGCCCATTACCCCTCGTCCTATCACTGGGCACCACTGAAAAAAGACTGCTCCCATCCCCCTGGCATCCTCCCATTAAGTATTTGTAAGTATTAATAAGATCCCCCCTCAATCTTCTTTTCTCTAGACTAAAGAGACCCAAGTCCCTAAGCCTTTCTCCATATGAGAGACGTTCCAATCCCCTAATCATCTTCATTGCCCTTTGCTGGACTCTCTCCAGCAGTTCCCTGTCCTTGAACTGGGGAGCCCAGAACTGGATGCAGTACTCCAGATGCGGCCTCACCAGGGCAGAGTAGAGGGTGAGGATGACCTCCTTCAACCTGCTGGCCACAAGTTCAGTCCTTTCATTTTGAGACTAAACATTTCCTGCCTCCACTTCAAGACTTCTTTTTAAATAGAAGAAAGCAACTAAGCCTGGCAAAATGCTGTATCAATTTAGGCTCCAAAACACAACAAAACACATTAGGTGTAGTAACAAGCCACCATTTGCAAAATATGAACTATCTGTTAGCACATTCCCTAAAGCTGTTTATTGAGGAAAAAACCCAAATAATACAACTAAAATCTGCAGGAAGCAAATGATGCAACTCCTCTCATCCTCACGTGATATCATGTGGCGAGGGGAAATCACATTAAAATCTGACACACATAGTAAGACTAAGTTTTCAAGTACACTTTGCTTCCACTAAAGGTACAAAATTCTATTGCTGATCTTTCCAAAACTTTCTTCGTAATACATACATTTTTGTTAAGCGCTCCTACATTGCAATAAATATCCACTTTGCAAAGACTATAGAAAATTACTTTTTTCATAGTTATTATTAAATGAGATATACTAATAGTCCAAATCCTGTTTCACTGCAAATACCTGAAAGAGGTTTCTCTAACAAATCTCCTACCAGTCTAACAGTCAAGCAGCCAGTTTTCCAAAATTAAGGCAGAGCATAACCTGATAATTTATCATTTAATCATAGAATACCAGGTTGGAAGGGACCTCAAGGGTCATCTGGTCCAACCTTTCTTGGCAAAAGCATGGTCTAGACAACATGGCCCAGCACCCTGTCCAGCTGGATCTAAAAAGTGTCCAGTGCTGGGGAATCCACCCCTTCCCTGGGGAGATTATTCCAATGGCTGACTGTTCTCATTGTGAAAAATTTTTCTCTTGCATCCAGTTGGAATCTCCCCAGGAGTAACTTGTACCCATTAGCCCTCATCTTTTCCATGTGACTCCTTGTAAAAAGGGAGTCCCCATCTTCCTTGTAGCCATCCTTTAAGTACTGGAACATGGTGATAAGGTCTCCCTTAAGCCTTCTTTTCTCAAGGCTGAAAAAAGCCAATTCTCTCAGCCTTTCCTCACGTGTCAGGCTTCCCAGTCCTTTGATCACCTTTGTGGCCCTTCTCTGGATCCTCTCCAGCCTGTCCACATTTTTTTTTTTTTTGTATAGCGGGGACCAAAACTGAACACAGTATTCTGAATGTGGCCTGACAAGCATGGAGTTGAGTGGGATAATGACTTCTTTTATCTCTGCTGGTGATGCTCTTGTTGATGCAACCCAACATCCTGTTGGCTTTCTTTGCAGGTGTAGCACACTGTTCACTCATATCGAGCTTGTTGTCCACCAGGACCCCCAGGTCCCTCTTCACAAAGTTGTTCCCCAGCCAGGTAGAGCCTAGTCTGTGCTACCTCCTGGATTATGTTTTCCCCAGGTGCAAGACTTTACACTTATCCTTGCTGAACTTTATAAGGTTCTTGTTAGCTCACTCTTCCAGCCTATCCAGGTCCTCCTGCAGGGTGTCCCTCCCTTCCAAAGTGTCCACTTCCCCACTGTTTGGTATCATCAAACTTAATCACTTGATCCCATCATCTAGATCACTTACAAAGATACTAGACAGCACTGAGCCCAATATCAATCCCTAGGGAACCCAACTTGTGACAGTTGCCAGTTTGAAAAAGAGCTATTTACCTCCACCCTCTGGGTACAGCCTGTCAGCCAGTTCCCCACCCACTGGACAGACCACTTCTCTAGACTGTAATGCACCAGTTTCTCTAGGAGGAGGCTGTGGGGAACCGTAACAAAAGCCTTTGAGAAATCCATGTAGACAATGTCCACCACTTGCCCCACATCAACTGAGCAGATTACTTTGTCATAGAAGGCAATCAGGTTTGTAAAGCACAATTTTCCCTTGGTGAATCCATGCTGGCTTTTCCCAATCACGGGCTTCATTTGACTTGTGATAGCCCCCAGGAGGATTCTTTCCTTGACTCTCCCAGAGACTGAAGTAAGACTGATGGACCTATAATTTCCTGGATCCTCTTTTAAGACCTTCTTGTAGATGGGGGTGACATTAGCCTTCTTCCAGTCTTCTGGGATATCCCCTAATCTCCATGACTTCTCAAAGATTATGGACAGTTGCCTCGCAACGTTGTCAGCCAACTCTCTTAACACCCTTGGGTGGAAAGCATCAGGGCTCATCGATTTGTAGGGGTCAAGCTCCTGTAATAATTCACATACCAACTCTTCCTTCACTGGCAGTAGGTCTGTGCTTACATGAACCTGGATTTTTTGTTTGCAAGGCCTGTGGCCCAACAGTGCTGGTAAAGACAGAGGTGAAGAAGCTGTTGAGAACCTCTGCCTTTTCAGCATTGTTGGTGACTGATTCATCTTTCCTGTTTAACAGCAGGCAATATATTTTCCTTCTGTCTCTGCTTGTTGTTTATGTACCTGAAGAACTCTTTCTTGTGGCTTTTGACATCTGTGGCCAATTTCAGTTCAAGCTGAGCTTTTGCTTTTCTAACTGCATCTTTCCATGCCCTGGCAACACCCTTGCAGTCCTCAATAGGTATTCATCTGCTTTTCCATCTCTGGTATGCTTCTCTTGGTTTTGAGCAGACTCAGAAGCTTGCAGTTAAGCCAAGGGAGTATCTTGCTCCACCTACCTCCCTTACCTTTAAAGGGGATGAACTGTTTTTGTGCTACCAGGAAAGTGTTCTTGAAAAACTCACAGCACTCACTAACTCCTTTATCATCCATGGAAGCTTCCCATGGGATCCCTCCCAGCTGAGCTCTGAGCGAGCTGAAGTTTGCTCTTCTAAAACCTTTGTCTTAGTACTAACTGTCAGCATGATCGGCAGAATCCCAGACTCCACAATATGGTGATCACTGCAGCCAAGGCTATCGCTAACCAAGATATTACAAATCAGGTTTTCTTGGTTTGTGAGTAGCACAAGTAGCACAAGTAGCACAAGTAGCACAAGTAGCACAAGTCCAGCAGTGCCTCCTTCCAGGTTGGCACATCTAATATTTGTATGAGGAAACACATTCCAGGAACTTGATGGATGACATCTGAGCTGCTGTATTGTTCTTCCAACAAATGTCTGGGTAGTTGAAGTCACCCGTACGAACCAGGTTCTGTTGACTCAAAGCTTAAGCATCCCAAACATTGCTTAATTGGCTTTATTGTCTTAGTTTGGCAGTCAGTAGCAGATGCCTACTGTAAGATCCCCCTTGGAAACGACCCCACTGATCTTGACCCAGAGGCATTCAATAGGGCTTCCACAATTGCTGTAGCTGACTTCTATATATTCAAGGTTCTCCTTAACACAGAGCACAACTCCTCCTCTTCTTCCCTGTCTTTACAAAACAGCCTATAGCCAGCCATTGCAATCCTTTAGTCATGTAATTTGTCCTGCCCTGTTTCAGTTACTCCTGTGATATCGTAACTTTCTAAATGGGCGCGGAGCTCCATGTTCCCTAGGCTGCATGCATTGGTATACATACACTTTAGGTGGTTGGTCTTCTGGTTCACATCTTGGGAAGCAGCTAAGGAACATCTGTTGCTGCTCTGGTTGGCCTGGCTTATTCCCCAGGTGGTTGTAATGGCATGAGTTGCCACTTTAGATCACTCTCCCCAAGTCCTTCAGTTCAAAGCCTGTCTCACCAAGTTGGTCAGCCTGCTGCCAAAGATTCCCTTGCCTTTTCTAGACAGGTGGATCCCATCCCTCCCAAGCAGGCTACAGTCACTGAAGAATGTCTCATTGTCATAAAAGCCAAAACCCTCACAACGGAACCTGCCATGAAACCAGAAGTTGATTTGCATCGTATGCCTATTTCTGGCTGCATCCTTTCCTCTACATGGTAAAATGGAAGAAATGATAACCTAGGCACCAATAATTTCTTCTTGCACCCCCTGGGCTTTGTAGTCTTCCTTGATTCTGCCCAGGTTCCAGCTTGCAGTGTTATTTGTACCTACATGAAAGAGTAGCAATGGATAGCAGTCTGTGCTCTTGATAAATTATGGCACCCGCTTGGCAACATCATCGACCTTAGCTCCCAGAAGACAGCATACCTCTCGTATCTCCCTGTCAGGCCACTTAACAGACAGTCACCCACTACAAGCACTCATCGTGAAATTTCCAAATTGGCTATAACATTGTAAGAGGTTAACATGCCTATATTCTTGGTGAAAACACAGTTTTAAGTACCTATATCTTTTAATTTGTATTTCTTTATGCGTAGGTATTTTATATATTAATTTATTTTTTATATATTTATAAACAAACATCCTACATTTATATGGCATAAATATTTTATTTTATCTATCAAAATCATTCATGGTTAAATAGAAAGAAGATGCAGCAGCCAAATCCCTTCTGATCATGGTTTAGGCAAGATATTAGCTTTTAATACAAATTGATTAATATCATTAGAAAGAATAGAATGAAGACCATTATAGCAAGATTCCCAATTCCAGAATTTAACAAGCTATGAAGCCAAGCATTACTGCTCACCATCCCAATAAGGCAGCTGCATAGTGTTCCCAGGCCAGGCAGGCAATGATCTGCCTCCAGAGATCCCTGGAAGGCATTCTCAGCATGGCTGAGTTGACACCTTCTACCAGATCCATCGACACAGAATGCCCCCTGTTCCCCAACTTCCCTTTTACTTTCAGGATCTACAACTTTCCATGCCGTTTTTTTTCCTCTGTGGAACACTTGAGGTACTAATGACCTTCCCCTCAACAATCATGTGCCTACCTGTATTTTTTACCTTTCTTATCTCTTTACAGATTTTAATCACAGGGCTGCTTTAACAGCTGCAGTCCAGATTAAGCAGCTATGCTGTATCAGAGCTGGGCCTTGAATCCTTAGTATGCAGGCAACTTAAACCACACATGCAGGGAAGCTTACATCAGGAGCTGCAGACAGGGCACTACACGACTCTGACAAATCCAAGTCTCTGTTATAAAACAGTATAGAATTTTGCAGGGATCTAGATGTCAACATTGTGAAATCAGCTTCTTGTTATACACAGCAGCTTTCATGATGGCATGTTTGGTACAGTTGTATCCAGGGATGACTATGAGGTAACACAATGATAAATCAAGTCTCCGACTTCTAAACCACCTTCCCTTATCGGCCTGGAGCCCACTGCCATTGGACTCCGAAGTTTCCTTTATAATGTTGGAAGTTAAGCAAAGTCAAATAACTCATTCTGTAATAGCACATTATACAAACATTTTAAAATGTTCAGCTGGATCTCACTGCTTGTGGAGAATAGTGTCACATTGTAGATTTACACCATCTTCAGGATTATTTTTTTTTTAAATTGAAAAAGGGAGGATTGTCATGTAACTAAGTGAAGAGACAGCTAAGAAATTTAAGCAAGGGACCAAAATCTATCCCAGGCACAGACTCTGGAGGAATGGAGTACTTTATTCAGAAGTCCATCCACAGCTAGTATCATTATATTACTGTCTAGATGTCAAACTGAGGACAGACTGGACAGACTTAGCTTCTCTGTGCAGCTTTGGAAAATGAGAAAAACTACTTCCCCTTTCAGAACAGATACTCTGACGTATGGTACCTTAACATTTCTTTAACACTTACAGATTCTCAGGTAGAATGTATTGGCACTACATAAGTCAAGGTATTATTCTATTATTACCTATTTAACACCTAGTTAAACATTACTTAACCCACTGGCATAAACCCAATACAACCCCATTAAGTTAAATACTGCTAATGCACTATTGTTTAAATTAAGCACTAGTCTAAGCAGCAGTAAATGTCATTCACTGTCATTAGGGTAAATTGGTTCCCTGGGCAACACACTGGGAACACAGGTGTCCTGATTACATGGGTCCTCATTAAATACAGTACACTATTTCTTAAAAATGGAACTCAAGCTGATTGTGACAAAAAACTCCACTATTCCTTTTTGCAGGAAGGGAGGACGCACAAACACAACTACCAAAATGTACATGCGCCCATCTCCCTGCAGCAACTCCCAGATCCCTTTACAGAACCATGTTTGCCAATTGTTTCATGGCTTAGTCACAGGCCCCGAGCACAGAAGCAGCTCTACCAAGATAGGGATCTACGCGAGAATAAGGGACTATTGAAGCCAGGCATCCTCCTGCAGAGAGCTCTTTATATGACTGAAATCTTGAAGCAGATAAGGCTGTGCACAGATGGAAGTACTGCTCCTATAGCAAATTGCAGGACCAGAGCTTGAGATGATAATCACTCGCTATTTATCAAGGATGGTATCTTCTGTGAAGACCGTAGCATACCTCAGGGGGCTAAATAATAATGAGGTATACTGTATCTCACACACCTGAAATATTACAGATCAACTGTGATAACACATTCATGTTCTTACTGCATTTTTCAGTTACTAATGTGACCAAATAGCCTAAAGTGTATTAGCTTAATAACCATAAAAACCCCACAGATTTACAAAAATGTGCTACTTTTCTTTCATTTTTAAAAGAAACGCAGGCTTTGAAATGCTAACTCAAGTATTTTTATTTCTGTTCAATAAGGGCCTCATGCATTGGAAGAGTTAAGAAGTGATAGTAGTGCAGAGAATCACATGAACTGCTCCTCTTAGCAACTACTTTATGGAACTCAAGGACAGCTGGTGATCCTTGCCTTGAGGTTAGCAATTCGATATCTATTTGGGGTTTTTTTCCTTGACAATATGAACCCTATACATCATTTACATAATGCAACGCACTTGCATTCTTCTGGTGGGCTTCAGAATTTAGATTAGTAACAGAAACATGAGTTACACTGGTTAAATAATATAGATGTCATCCATTAAAGTATTAGTTTTACTCATTGTCCCAGTGCAACCTTTTAAATAGAACATTTTCAGCATGGAGATGCAGCTCCTTCCACACAGACCTTTCTAGTAAAATTATATGTAGACTGAATGACATTGAGAGGTTTATTGATTCTAGTTTCTCTTGGTAATGAAAACCAAAGCAATTCATTCTATGGATCCTACAGCAAAGCAAAAACATGACAACTTTAAAATGTGGCTATGCAATAAACATGAAAGATTTGTATGTTAAAAATCAACTAGAGAAACTGAAATGACAAATGGGCTCATATGAAGAATGAGTGCATTTTACGTAAATAAAGCATCACACAGGTGCAAATTCACTAGCTGTATGAGCTTGCACACATGCAAAGAGGAGAAGCTTAGGAGGGCTATGCTCCTTCATTGGTCATTTCTGAGGCCCTCAGAGCAGCAAGCATCATATGCTAAGATGTCAAAGCGGTGCTCTCCTCCCCCCTTATTCCTCTTAACTAGCAAAGCCAATAGTCAGGCAACAAGTTTATGACAAAGATATAGTAAACCTTACACAGGAGTTTACCTCGAAGCTTTTATATGGGGAAGACATGCAAGGAGAAGGATTCTGATGGTGACTGTTATGAGTAGGTTTGGATGAAGTCCATTACACTTGGAAAGCAGATATTTATGGTAAGTCATTTTACTCGATTCCTAATACCCCTTAAGCTCTACCAAATGTACGCAGCAAAGCCACAGAAAATGTGAAAAATTGCCTAGTTTTGAATTTTGTTTTAAGCTTGAAAATCATTGTGCCTTTATGAAATTTACCAAAAGACATATGAACACCACACACAGAGTTTTAAGTTTGTCAAGATGAAGTAGTGAGTGACAAGAGGGTGCTGTTATAGAAGATCTTACACATTTTGCCAGTGTCTTAATATGCGCGTAGCTAGATGTTGGAGGAAGTTCCATCTCCCCAGATGCTGGAAAATTCTGCTATAAATTTTAATATATTATCAATGGAATCTAGCATTGACAAACATGAACATTTAGAAATTTTAAGCCAGACCACTATCAAATCATGAGACTGAACTAGAAATTGTGAGATTTGAAATATTCTCAATATGCATGTCTTCCTACTAACTTTTTCATTTCTAAGATTCACATCACATTCAGATCTCCTTTTGAGATATTCATGGACAACAACAAAAAAGGGAGAGAAACAGAGAGGGGGAAAAGAAATCATCTTGCCTCCAAAATTAAAGATAACTAAAGAAAAGTAATAAGCAAAGCAGTAGCAGCTGACAGAAGAGCCTGTTCTCCCCAACCAAATCCTTTAGACTGTTTAATTCACTACTTAGTGAACCAAAATTGTGTTTACAGTGTCTGTAAGGGTGCGACTGCAGTTCACACAGACACATGGGAAACAGTCTGAATGCCAGTAGAAGCACACTAACAGCATATACAATGGGCCAGGCCAGAAGCATTCAGCCAATATGCCAGCCACAGTTCATCAAACCAAGCTCAATGCTGCACTAGTTTCACAGCCATAGGTACTTGAAATTTTTCTAGTTAAAATTTATTTTAGCTAAGAGATGTGATACACATTGAGTATAGCATGTTGCACCCATTTCTTGCAATTTCAGTTCTTTAACTAATTTGGATTAGTTCCTTTTTCCCCTCCTCATCTTTACTTTCATCTGTCTGATTGCAGGAAACTTCTCAGGACAATGTCTTATTTTTTCCTAATTTCATTTAGGGTTTTTTTTAAATTAGGTATATGGAAAACACCCGAGGTAACAAAGCTAAATCACAAATTATGTTTGCAGGCACATTTCTCTAGCAAAACACAATACAACTGCACAAAAGAATTGCTGAAATCTAGTAAGCACTTGCAAAGTTTCCTACACATTGAAATCACTCACTGCTGTGGAAGATGCTTGCAAGCAGAGGTGTGGTTGGAATTTTGACCCTTTGCATTAAATAAATAGAAAGGTTCAGTTCAAACCACAGAGTCTAGGACTTATATCATCAAAACATCGTAAAAATTCAGTGCTGCAGCAGCCTCTCCCCACAGCACAAATAACAAGAGTATTGGTAAAAGGTGATAATGTGATTAGTTTATTTACTAGGCAGAAATCTTAATATAAATACAGAGGTAACCTACAACTTAAAACAGCAGTTTAAGCTCAGATTTATAGAAACAAACTTATGTAAGAACCTGCCAAAATAGTCATAGAAATTAATCTACCTGGTTAAACTACTTATAACTTAAACAAAATAAAGAATAAATAGTGACTACATAACAGACCACATAACCTGAAAACAAAAAAAGAAGGCACTGAAAGAACAGAAACAGGCAAAAGGACAGAAAGACAAACACAGAAGTGTCATTTCTGTAGATCAGGGGGAAAAAGAAAAAAAAAAAATAGCTCCAATACCCTCTATCTCAGTAATACTGTATTACTGAGTTGGCTCCTCCCACAATGAGCCTTAGCAACAATGCAGCCATTTAGAATACATTCAGCCATGGCTTTTTCAGACAAATAAAAGAAGTGGAAGGGAAAAAGAAAAGAGACACAACAGAATGCCACTTGGCACAAGAGTGTCTATCACTTCCACTGCTAAAGGCCAGTGACTTTTGTATTTGTGCTTATGGGCAGGAAATCCTGGCTCCTTAGCCAAGGAGCCCATGATACTGTGATTACAGAAGGAGGGGATTTCCATCTGCTTTATTCCCATAACAACTCTGGCTACTTTCAAAAACTACGTGGAAGAGTTCAAAAAGACATTGTGTGAACATGGTTCCAACCAAATGCAATCAATCTGCATATTTGCTGTGTGGACAGTCAAATAATTCCCTTACCTGTTTTTTCGTTTGTTTTGGGTTTGGGGTGGGTGGTTTTTTTTTCCCCCCTCCCCAGAAGTGCTGTACCCC
>NW_009650072.1:4247085-4266015 GCF_000708025.1 Charadrius vociferus | reverse complement strand
GCTGATCTGAAGAGGTGCAGAACTTCTGACCTCAATGCATTTCTGACTTGATAACAGATTCATATGCACTAAAAACCTACTGCATCCGACCAGGTGACAAAAATTGCTCCCACCAGTTGAAAAAGTAACTCTTACAAATATGTGATTATGGAACACAATTCCAATCCTTCAGAACGGAGTAGGTTCTTCTGAACCTGGACAACCCTCAAAACTGCTGCAATGGCCTCCTCCTGCAACATAGAGTCATAGAATCATTATGGCTGGAAAAGAACTTTAAGATCAAGTCCAGCCGTTATTTAACTCTACCAGGCCCACTTCTAAACCATGTCTCTGAGCAACATATCTAGACGGCTTTTAAATACATCCAAGGATGGTGATTCCACCACTTCCCTGAGCAGCCTGTTCCAGTCTTTGATAAACCTTTCAGTGTAGACGTTTTTCCTAATGTCTAAGCTAAACCTCTCCTGGCGCAACTTGAAGCCATTTCCTCTTGTCCTATTGGTTGTAACTTGTGAGAAGAGACCAACGCCCACCTCTCTACAACTTCCTTTCAGGTAGCTGTAGAGAGCAATAAGGTCTCCCCTGAGCCTCCTCTTCTTCAGATTAAACAACCCCAGGTCCCTCAGCCACTCTTCATAAGATGACTTCTCAAGACCCTTCACCAGCTTTGCTGCACTTCTCTAGACTCTTTCCAGCACCTCAATGTCCTTCTTACACTGCAGCACCCAAAATCAAACACAGTACTCAAGGTGCGGTCTCACCAGTGCCAAGTACAGTGGGACAACCACTTCTCTGGTCCTAGTCACCACCCTATTCCTGATACAGGCCAGGATGCTCTTGGCCTTCTTGGCCACCTGGGCACACAACTGGCTCATGTTCAGCCAAATGTCAATCATCCTTTTCTGCTGTGCAGCTTTCCAGCCACTCCTCCCCAAGCCTGTAGCACTGCATGGGGTTGTTGACACCCAAGTCCAGGACCCGGCACTTGGCATTGTTGAATCTCATACCATTGGCCTTGGCCCATCGATCCAGCCTATCCAGGTCCCTCCAAAAAGCCCTCCTACCCTCAAGTGGATCAACACTCCCACCTAACTCGGTGTTGTCTGCAAACTTACTGAGGGTGCTCTCAATCTCCTCGTCAAAATCATTAATAAAGATACTAAACAGGAGTGGCCCAACATTGAGCCCTGTGGAACACCACTTTTAACCGGCCACCAACTGGATTTAACTTCACTTACCACCACTCTCTGGGCCTGGCCATCCAGCCAGCATTTGATCCAGCAGAGTGTACACCTGTCCAAGCCTTGGGTAGCCAGTTTTTTCATGAGAATGCTGTGGGGAACAGTATCAAAGGCTTTACTGAAGTCCAAGTAAATAAGATCCACAGCCTTTCCCTCATCCACCAAGTGGGTCGCCTTGTCATAGGAGATCAGATTCGTTAAGCAGGATCTGCCCTTCATGAAGCCATGTTGACTGGGTCTGATCATCTGGTTGTCCTGAAAATAGTATGTAATGGCACTCAAGATGATCTGCTCCATAACCTTCTGCAGCACTGAGGTCAGACTGACAGGTCTGTAGTTCCCCGGATCATTCTTCCCACCCTTCTTGTAGATGGCTGTCACATCTGCTAATCTCCAGTCCACTGAGACCTCTCTGGTTAGCCAGGAGTGCTGATAAATTATGAAGAGTGGTCTGGTGAGCACATCCACCAACTCCTTCAGCACTCTTGGGTGTAACCCATCTGGCCCCATAGACTTGCTATGTCTAGGTGGTGCAGCAGGTCACTAACCATTTTCTCTTGGATTATGGAGGTCTTATTCTGTTCCCCATCCCTATCTTCCAGCTCAAAGGGCTGAGAACCCAGCAAACAACTAGTCCTGCTATTAAAGACTCAGGCAAAGGAGGCATTAAGTACCTCAGCCTTTTCCTCATCCTTAGGCACTGTTTTTCCCTCTGCATCTAATAAAGGAGGAAGATTCTCCCTTGTCCTCCTTCTGTTGTTAATGTATTTATAGAAGCATTTTTTATTGTCTTTTACAGCAATAGCCAGATTGAGTCCTAGTTGGGCTTTGGCCCTTCTAATTTTCTCCTGCATAGCTTCACTGCATCTATGTAGTCCTCCTGAGTGGCCTGCCCCCTTTTCCAAAGGCCATAAGCTCTCCTTTTGTTCCCGAGTTCCAGCCAAAGCTCTGCATTCAGCCAGGCCAGTCTTCCACACTGCTGCCCCATCTTTCAGGACATGGCGACAGCCTGTTCCTGCGTCTTTAAGACTTCCTTCTTGAGGAGTGCCCAACCTTCCTGGACTCTTTTGCCCTTCAGGACAGCCTCCCAAGGGACTCTGCCAATCAATCTCCTGAACAGGCCGAAGTCTGCCCTACAGAAGTCTAAGGTGGCACTTCTGCTAACCCTCCTCCTTACTTCACCAAGAATCAAAAACTATTATTTCATGATCGCTATGCCCAAGACGGCCTCCAACCATTACATCTCCTACAAGTCCTTCTCTGTTTACAAGCAGCAGGTCCAGGCAGGCACCCTCTCTAGTTGGCTCCTTCACCAGCTTTGTCACAAAGTTATCTTCCACACACTCCAAGAACCTCCAGGACTGTTCCCTCTCTGCTGTATTGTATTCCCAGCGCACATCTGGGAAGTTGAAGTCCCCCACAAGAACAAGAGGTAGCAATTATGAAGCCTCTCCCATCTGCTTATAGATTATTTCATCAGCCTCATCTTAGTGATTGGGTAATCTGTAACAAACTCCCACTGTGATATCTGCCTTGTTGGCCTTCCCCTTGATTCATACCCATGGCATCAAAAACAGTGATCTGAGCATAAGAATGTAAGATGCATGTCTTGCATACAACAGTCACCTGTTCCAGAACAGGGGCAGAACAAAACTCCAACAAATAGCAAAGTAAACCTAAA
The DNA here is from genome assembly GCF_000708025.1 of Charadrius vociferus. Lineage (NCBI taxonomy): Eukaryota > Metazoa > Chordata > Aves > Charadriiformes > Charadriidae > Charadrius > Charadrius vociferus. The sequence continues at coordinate 4,263,093 of NW_009650072.1, read as the reverse complement.
AGAAAAGGAAGGTGGCTGGCATAGGTCCACAGAGGTGCTGGGAATTATACCCACCTCCACATACTGAACATCTGGTCCTAACTCCTCATGTCCTGCCAAATAAACAGGGATAGGGAAGGCTTGTGGTGGGAACATACTGCACTTTGGCTCGCCTCAGTTCTCCTAAGAGGAGGCAGCTCCCTACCCTGTGGTGCGGTCAGGGCTGGCACAGATGAACCAGGAGAATGAGGGAGCCATAAATCAGTCCCCTCCTCCTTCCGTGTGCCAAGCAAGCCACAGCAGAAAAGGAGAATCTGGACCCTGCTCCTTTGATATTCTAGAGGGTTTACACCCTACTTTACTAGTTAAAGAAGTCTTGTTGCCTTTCCCTGCAACCTTGGTGATTACACAACGTCACACATGCTTTGAAACCTCTGCTTTACTCAATCATCCAAACACCAACTTTGCTCATAGTTTTGTACAACATTCAAGATGAGCTAAAGCAGTTACTTGGGAATCAAACACTACGCATGACAAAGGAAAGGTGCAATTGAAAAATAAATAAATAAATAAATGCTGAGCCATCAACTGAGACAAACTCTATAAACTATTGTGTTTGCAATATCACGCTGCATGTTTCAGTACTTGAAGTCATACGGTATATACTTTAGTGATCGATTTGCATACCGTATCGATCTCAAGGGTTGTATAATGTGTTTGATTTGTGGCACTTCTGCATAATTTTCTGATTAAGTTACTTATTTAACCTATTGACCTTTACTCTTAATTAAAGAGCCTATGTAAATGTTGAGCCGTAATCAGCTTGCACACTACTAAGTGGAATTTACATCTTGTGGAATTTACTTACTCTTTAAGGCTTTACACTGACACTGTGTGGTACGCAATGGACATTTTCATCCTTTGCAGTTTAAATTTATGAAACATCCTAGGAAACTAACTTTCAAACAAAATTCCCATAGGCATTTGGTCCTTTAAAAAGAAATAAATTCTCACAACAGAAATTCCTACTTTGAAAGCCTAAAAGAGAAAGTTAAATCTGTGTCTAGTTTTCTTATGCAACTGGCCACCTGTACTAATACCTGTTGAACATTCAAGAATTCAGTTTTGGATCAGATCTCTATTGAGTACACCATGTACACCTATGCTGTATATGCCCTGCTCTACAGAGCTGGCAGCACGTTACGTTCAGCATTAGTCACCACTCAAAATTTTAAAGTTGCAGTAGAACTGATTATTTCTCACTACCATGGAATCCTAATTTGAGCAAATCAGTTAGTGAACAAAGCGAAAGAAAAACCCCACAACACACCGCAGCCATTGCATTGTACTATGTTCTATTTGTTATTGTTGAGCAGTCCAATTTAATTTTAGTAATTTATGGCACCTGGTTGTTCTTACTAAGTGTAATACAGTATTTTACCAATTCACTATAAAGCTAGAGGACATCTCAATAAGTTCGTTAACAAACGAACTACAATGTTTTGTGTGTGTGGAAAGTGTTATGTTGATAGCTTGGAAAGTCAGCAGTTTGACAGCAGACATTAACTAGTATTTAGAAGCTGCAGTTATACCTTCCTTACAGTCACATATCCCTCATCTTTTCTTGCATATACCCCAACAAAAGGATAAAGACTAGGTAAAAGATGACAAGACAATGTTCAGTAATCACTCTGAGCCAAAGAGTACAACAATGCTTTGCCCCTTGAGACAGTTCTTACTGCTCCACAATGAGCAACCAGGAAAAAAAAAAAGTCAACAACTTGCTCAATTACCAATGGCCTTAAGATCAAACTATGCCAGTAGTTAGATGCAAAGGATGCAAGTCAAAAACTAACAGGCATAAACATAGTGACATAAAACAAGCTGCTGAATTGAAGATGAGTGGGTTGCACTCCGTGCAGACTGAGCAAAGCAAAAGACATTTCCAATCAATTGACACTAACCCCCCAACCCTTCTATACAACTGCTTGCTTTCTAATAGCACTCTACATTGAAGCTACCTGCAAGAAGGTCTCTTTTCACACCAATCAGTTCTCGGGGTGTTTTCTGGGGGGTTGGTTTTGGGTGGGGTTTTTTTTGGTTTGTTTGTTTGGGGTTTTTTTAAGCCTTTCTTGACTGGGGGGTTTACTTTACACACCTTGTTTCCATATGGACAGCAGCAATCACAGGCATTCTTTCAAACAGCCAATATTCCTCTTACGCCATTTTTTTAAGCTGCTGAAACACACAGGCTGAAATCTTTCCTCGGGGAAGAATGCCACTGCATACTTTTGACTGCAGGTGTCCCTGTGTTAAAATCCAGAGTGAAGCAAATAAAATGGCAGAAAGAGGCTTGACTCAGACCAAAGGAATCAATTCTTCGCTGCAATACACGTAAGTCAGTCCATCAGCATTTTGCAAACAAAGGAAGAATTTACCCCTAGATTAGACTCAGAAGACCACTAAGGCTAGAAAATGTGAACTTGCAACAGACAGGATATCTACTGGCCCTTATTATCCCATAAAGATGCAGAGTAGAAATTTGTGGAATTACTTGAGTTTTCAGTATTCTCTTTCTCCTCTCTTCCACCTCCAACTTCCCTTCCTACCTGTATGCTTCACTTTGCTCTCTTTAAAAAAAACTAAGGTATCTTAGCGTCCCTAATTGCACGCTTCACCATTATTCTCTAAACTAGTTAGAATGCACTGTTTCTTGTTACATTGGCTCCCTGTAAATTCTTCAGTCCTGGTGTTGACTAATGCTGCTACCAAACTTTCTGCAGCAACTGTTTTTTCCTCCATGGCTTCATATCTTTCCCAATATGTTCTATCTGTTATTGGCAAGAGAGGAAGAGACAAAACTGCCATTCTTCTACCTCTGTCAATTAGTTTAGAGACTTGAACGAGATGCACTGAAGGAAGAGTTCAGAATTAAAACTGAATTAAGATTATCTGAATGAGGACAGTAATCATCAGGAGAGGGCTTTACAGATCAGTTACTTCTATGAGAAACCTGCAGACCACATTGAGGTCCAAGTCATATGCACCCTTGCTATTGGTAGGACCTGCTATGGTAGGAATGTGTTCCAGTGTAATCCAATGAGACTTATCAAAGAGAAATAGTGTCGTCATTTGCTCACTAGGGCTAATTTTGATTACTTCTTCCCTAAGCTCTACTGGAACAAGTATCAAAGTGAAAGTTCACATTCCTTCCATTGTCAGTAATGGAATAGCTGCTGGTGGCTTTTTGCTAGCCATGTACATAGGCAATAAGAGGCCTCCCAAGCCAGTTACCAGAGTACATAAAAAAACTCTACATTTAAAATATTCAGCTTTCTCAACAAAGAATGCACCTTGATTAGTAGAGTGTATTAAATTTCACCTACTTAACTTTGCAGCTTGATTAGTGAAGTATGTAGCTTAATCAGCGCAGCATGCAACTCAGGACAACATGCACCACCTAAAACTGAAACTAATGGTTGGACCCAACAAAATCCTCAGTATACATCTCTAAGTAAAACATCTAGTGCAGGAGATTGAAAGCAACCTCTTAGGTCTGTAAAAGAACAATTAAAATGTCCAGTTCCAGCAGCAACCTTGTGGTTTTGTAAGGTGTATGATTCCAGCTGTAAAGTTTCAAGTGTCCAGTAGCTGGAGTAGTCAGGCAACAGACAGCTTCTTTCAGTGCTATCCCAAGCAGCGCCCCCATCAGTAATGCTGGTCACAGTGACCACAACATCCCTTTACTCATCATCCATAGGAATGACAGAGCCAAATCCAACTTTCAGTATTTAATTTTAAGGACACCTGAAATAGCATCATTGGACATCCAAAACATGATTTCATTATCCCAGAGAAATTACGGGGAATATTTGAAGATCATAACCATGTCAGCAATTGAGGTAAATTATCATTACAATTTATACTAGCAAGCTAAACATAAGAGTTAGAAAGGGGTTCAACTCCACACAATTAGGATCTGGAGGCATTTCAAATACGAATTAAGTTTGGATTGTAAATAATCCTAAAGCTGAAGATTGTTCAGACACAGTGTTTTGGCTTGGATTGCTTTGCTGCCCAGAAATAAAGACAAACTGACATAATTAGGAAGTAACTTAACTTTTGGTAGAATATAACTACATGTTCTGTCCCTAGACTAGAAAGAAATGCAGTTATAGCTGTAGCTTTCTGTAGCTATCACTCTACATGGTATCACCTTAACAATTCCCCCCCTCCTCCCCGTTCATCCTATGTGCTCTGAACACGAGATGAATACACAGTGTTGTTATTTATGGTACAGATTCTAAGGCCCCTGCAGTTAACAGAAACATTGTGTGTTGTCTACAGGGGAGTTTTGCAGAATATGTGGCATTTACCAGAGCACAAATCTTACCAACAGAGGTACCTGTACTCATATAATTCTTAACCCCCACTCTTCCTTTTGGATACTACACATTCACTAAGGAAAAGAAAAATAGGTATGTGTCTCAAACTCACAGATACTCAGCTGTTTCTTGGCAGGACTGGATGCCATTCCCATCTCAACAAACCTAGAGCTATTAATAGTCAAAAGTTTTGGCCTGGCAACTTCTGCAACACTTAGAAAAAATACAGTATCAAACTACAATAATTGTCAGACAAATAAATTACAGTACCACAGTACCACTTACATGCCCTGGGTCAAAAAAAACCCAAACAAAACAAAACAAACAAAAAAAACCAAACAAACCCACCAAACAAAAAAACCCCAAATCTAATCTTTTTAATTTCTCAGAAAGGTTTGCATTACTAAGAAAAACAAGTAAATACCAAGCAGCATTAAACTTTGATAGTTGAGGTTTTATCTTATACTTCCTACACAGCAAATATAAACAAACACACAAAATCTAAAACTTTCAATTAAGAATTTAACCCTCAGGTAAGACTGAACAAAAGCTATATTGTTCAGCCATCTTAAACCACGTACCAAAAAACCCAGCATAGAGACAGAAGTATGCTAGCATCAATTCAGACCCACTCCTGAAAGGTGATGCCAGTAGAAACGAGGTTACGAGGCTTCACAGTTTGGGAATCTGAACTTCAGCAGACAACCTGAAAATCCAAAGGTTAATTTTCAGATTGTACCCTTTCTATCACACTTTGCTACACTAGGATTCACATTCTATCACATTTCTGGAAGTAGTTCAAAGGTGTATTTAGAAGTGCTGTGATGGTCAATTATGCTATAAACCTCTGTAGAAAAAAAGCTTCAATATCCTTACACCATTCTACTCTAACCATTCAGACCCCTGTGCCAGCTGGGTGGTACTGTCCCTGTTGCTCAATGCTGTACACAGATGCAAATATTTCTGCTACATCTTTCAGAAAAAGTAGTAGAAACTTTTCTATTTCCAAAGTGCTATTTTAAACATCTTAGTTTGAAAAAGAGTAATATCATATTTTTAGCATCTATATTATAATTAAAAGTATTTTCTTATTGAACACTCTAATTGGAGTAGCAAATTAAAATAAACAGTGTTCGCTTTCTAAAGCATTCCACTGATCACTTCCTGGTACGGTAAAGGCTAAGATGTTAAGTTCTCATTCTATGAATTTAAGCAGGAGGACTTGCAATAAAATTTGAAGTGTATTTTACATTAGATTGGGTGGATTAGGAAAACACATTAAATAAATATTATAGGTCTTAGTGAATTCAAAACACAACTGGCTACAGCATTCCCAATTGAGAACACTCAAAACTTAGTAGGTCTAAAAATGTTAGTACTCCAATAAAGTAGTCCACGCAACAGATGTCCTGGATAGGAATATAGATGTGAAGGAGTTTTAACCTGTATTTTTACTCATAACCATTTTACACCATGCTGTATTCAGATAGCCTTCTTCCAAATATACAGTAATACAACTCTGGGAGGAGTTCCACTGTTCTTTTAATTTGGCAGCCAGAGGATTTTGCATAATTTTTGGTCATTCTGAATGTTAAGGAAAACATTACCATAAAAAGATCAATGTAACAGCATTATTTAAAGTACACTACTTCCCCTATTTGAAACATCGCCAGTTATTCCCTATCCATTCCTGAAACCACAGACATTAAAACAGCAAGTATCTTATTAACTTCAGTAGAAGTAAAGCATAAATATTAACCCGTCAATCACCTCTCTCAATTGTGTACTGTAGCTGCAGAACTTTTGTACCGGATTTTACACAAACAACAGAAAAGTCATTTGAAATTTAGTTTTGGAAGAACAAAGCAAGTTTAGCGTACATTCTGAATACAAAAATTTATTCTGGTTATGTTGCTGGCAATATCCTTCTCCTTTAAAATGGTGTCAAAAACAAAGCTTTGGAAAACATAGCAATTTGCAGCAAGATGCTAGTCAGCATTGCTATTTACATGTCCCCTGGAAATCAGCTGTTTCTCCAAGCAAGGTGAAGATGGCATTTCCGCCCATTAGCCTAGGACTAGCCAAGAGTTAGAGGTTATTCTAAACAACCCTTTTCTGCAAATAGTCCCAAGTTGTATTTAGAAGTCCTATCAGCTATGAAAAGCAAGACCAAACGCAACATTGAGATCAGCTCAATTCTGAGACAGAACTAGACCAAGAAACGTGTACAAGTATTTCTCATTTTGGTTCAACCTAATTTCGCCCTCATTAAAAAAAAAAAAAGGGAAGTCCAATACAATGGCCATTATTGCAGCTGGTATAACAGTATAATTTACCAAATCTTTCTGCATAGCAGCAACACAGGAGTTATGAGCAGTGGCAAGACAACAGGTAGCTAACATTAATGAACAATATCTAGTCATGGTTATTGCCTGGGATACAGCAAAACAGGGGAGAGAAGGGAGGTGGGGAAATCAGAAGCATGGACTGATGACAACAGAAGACTGGTTAGGAGTTCATGTGGATTCAAGATATTTCAGATGCTTCCTCTCCCACAGGTACTTCCCCTCTTAATAGCTGCAGTACCACAGAATCCACCATGTGGTGTCTGTTAGCAAATGTTGACTTTTTCATGGCAACTGATGTAGGTACATCTAGATTGTGTATTTAAACATCACAGTTTTGTTTTCATTTCTTGCAAGAAGCATTTGACTGAGGTTAATGTTTTATATCAACAGAGTAAAAATAGCTAATTCTGGGCCCAAAGGTCATACACATCAGCACAACTTGAGTTCTGAAGTGCTTTTAACCTTGATTTTTCCTTGTAAGCCAGGTCCTTTAAAATACACAACACATTTAACCCAGTCTCACAAGCATAGGGGGGAAAAAAAAAAAACCAACCACACACACCACAAAACCCAAAACATTTTCACTGCCTTTGGAAGACCATAATCATCTGACAATCAGAGGGATCTGATTGTATTTAAGACACTACTTGCCAGGAAATACATAAAACAAATACAGTTCACTTTAAAGAAAGAAATACAAATCAGAAATACCACCACACAGAAAAAAAAGACATCTTCCCCATCTGATTCATTAGACTTTTGGCACCCCAATTAAGTTCTGACAAGCTAGTATTCCAGGCACAGTAAAATATTGTTGTTCCACTAGGCTTGCTCCAATGTTTAGTCATAAGATCCATACAATAATAACAGAACAGTGGCCTATCTTGACCAACAGTACATTAGTTATTATCTGCAGCACAAACACCTACCACTTTATACTAACATTTTGGCAGTTAATCTAAACATAGCACTTAAAGCTACATCATAATTTTGAGATCTAACTGGGTCATTTTCCTTCCAGCTGGCACCAGTAAAAAGTATTTTATAACAAAAAAGTAAATGAAACTTTTTTTTTTTTTTTTTTTTTTTACGAGGGTTGTTTTTTTTGTTCCTTAATGGCAGGAGCACAAGTATGATTTCAAGCACACACGACACATTTTTCAAGGCCTGTTCGCGGTGATGCTAGCTGGGTGAATTACAATAAGATTTATTGTGCAGTGGTGTATGTCTAATTTTCCATCTACTGCTGGGAGCTTCAGTTGGCGGGAACTAACAGAGACGCCCATTATGCACAGCCTTGTTCAAACTGTGGTTTTGGTGTAAATGCTCAGGGACGGGAACTTACTGCACATGCTGGCAAGACGACAGGGAAAAAGTTGATGAAAAGAACAAAAAAGCACTTTTAAAATGGCTTCTTATATATTTGCCATCCCATCCCTTCTCCAAATCATTTTGTGGCAAAGGGAGAGGGGGAGAAAGGAGAAGTCACAACAGATTTTCCTGTAAAAATTGTGTCATATTCAATGGATATAAAATAAGGTAGCTGATGACTTCTTGTTATTGTAGCAATGTCCCCCGCTGACACAATTCAAAATGAACAGGAGCTCACCAGAACAGAGTTCTCAATACTTTACTCCCCCGGTTCTTTCCCGCCCCTACCCAAGTACCGGAAACACAACCATCTAGAGACTTCTTTCCTTTACCTTCCTCTACCTTATTCTGGTTTTCTCAAGTGTTCCATGTACACTCCCACATCACATAGTGCTGACATCACATAGTGCATGCAAAGTGAAGGTGGGGAGAGGAAATAACAGCAGGAAGGGATGAGGAGAGGGGCATAGACACAAGTAAAAGCAAAGTCCTGGAAGGGTAAGAGAGAAGATGAGCTAAACTGGAGCTCAAGATTGCCAGCAAGAGATATGCGTAGGGTAGAGTAGGGCGTGCAGGTTAGCAGGGATGGAGAGAGAGCTTGAAGAAAGGAAAATGTTAGAAAGAAAAATGTTAAAATGGGAGTGGAAAAAACAGTATGATAATATAGAGGGAGGGTGCAATAACAGAGTAAATGACTTATTCAGAGCAGAGCTGGGATCTGTCTTGCTGAGCCACAAAGCACAACATCGTTTTAATACGCTGAGCACCTCATCTCAGACATGTAGCTGGAGACAAGCTCCACAACCACGTCTATGCTTCCTTGGGAACAGCTTGTCAGGGAGAAAGCAAATCGTTTAATGCACCGTGCTGCTTCTATGCAAAAGCAATGGAGAAAAAAAAAAAAAAAAAAGATGATTTGCGTAGTCTGCTGCACAACTGGCACTCAGAGAAGGCATTTTGCTTTAACAATGCAAATCAAGCAAAAAGTGAGAAAACAGAACATCAGGTTTATGGACTGTTGTGTTTCTCATTGGTTTGCAAACATTCATATATCCAAACACAGTATTGTGCTCCAAGTTTACAACACAGAGTGATGACCTAGGAATAATCTCTTTTTCCATCTTTTGGTTTATATTAGGTACCGTTCACTATTATAAAATCTGCTTCAACCATCAAATTTGATGTCATCTTTTCGATTCTCTCAGGGGTACTAGTTCACCATCTATAATCTAGTGTAATTCCATAGCCACACACGGGATGGCAGTGTTAAAATCAGTCCTCACACATCAAATCTCTCCTCCACTCTGATTCTTTGTAGGCAGCAGATTCAAGGCAAAGGTACATTTTTATTCCCCAGAATTGTATTTATCCACCACAAACTGACATCACTTATTTTTATGCCTGGTTACTCAGTTATATTTTTACTTTGTATCAAGCATGGAAAACCAGTGCCCGTAAATGTATTAATGCTATGTTATGATTTTTGGAAGGTTTGGCAGCAGAGAGAAGCAGCAAGCGATTGGGTGCGGTATTACAATGCGCAATGTGGTATTTCATTCTCTCTAGAGAGCTGTAATTTTATGCATGTTGAAAAAATGTTAAGGAAGCTTAATGTACAGAACATAAGGAACCAATTTTCTTCCTTGAGGGGGAAAAAAAAACCAAACCCAACAAACACAACCCAACAAAAAAACACCTTTGGGCTGTAAGCATTAAAGGCATCAGCTCAAACAGAACCATTCAGCAAACCAGAGTGGAGAATAGAGAGGGTAGGCAGAGTTAAGAAATAACCTTTAATTTTTGTCTGCCACCTCTTTGCAGGCACATCTCTCTTAATCATCACTCAATTCATTAACGCTCTATAATTGTATGTCAAAGTGACCATAAATTCTATATATGGGCAACAGCAGATGGAGAGTCCCTTGTACCGCATTGACTGACTCAGAATAGAGGATATCACAAAAGTTTTTTGTTGTTGTTAGATAAATGCATAGAAAGAACAAGGTCCAAAAAGACAGATAAAGACCAGTTAGAGTCCACCTAAAGCTAAGTCTCAAAAAGGCAAGCTTTCTTCAGGTTTCTGCTATTACATCCTTGCCAAAAATCCCCTTCTGATCTCTAATCAAGCAATCAGCTTAACCATATGCAGGGTAGCAAGAGTGACCCTATACTGTCATGCAGAAAACAACATGGTATTGTACAGCGCAGCACTGTTCTATGTCCCGACATAGAAGCATGTATCCAGAAACAGCATATACCTGTAGGTGATATTTAAAAAGAAAACCCCAATGTGTGTTTTCAAGGATCTTTAGTACAACATACGCATTGTGTGGACTGTAGCCTGGAACAGCGTATTATATAATACCGTGCCAGGCAGGCTTCCCAGCGCTTATATTGAAAAACAAATACTAGACATAGCACATCCTTGATGCCAGTGTCTTTTTGGCCAGCAGGAAAGGGTACAGAACTCAGTGTTGTAGAAAATGGTTATTAACATCTGTCCATTGACAGCAGGGGGCTGGAAATGCACATTCCTTATGTACATCTTTATCTAGTCTTGTAAAAGAGCTAATGGTAGCTCCAGCTCTCTTCTCCTCTTATTTCTCAATGTTCACATTATACTTGAGAACCAGACTAATCCCATGCTGCTGTAGTCGCCACTAGCATAAAACAGCACCACCACATCAATAACGTGTCATTCCAGATAACCGGGTAAGCTCTCTTTTGCCTTCTAGACAGGAGGAAGTTCCCTACCCAGAAAAATTGCCTTGAGAAGCTGTCAGAGATCATTGGGAGATACCAATCTGTCACAAGACATGGTAAGGAGGGCATAATTATCTCAAGTGTTCACAATCAAAAATGGGCAAGCTGAGGTAACCTTAAAGGTTCCCAGCATTGTTTTCTACAGACTGTCACCCACATCCTTGAATCTTTCTCTATCCCTTTTTTTTTTTTAATGGATAGTTCAAGACAAGGAGTCAGGAAAGCTGCCCTCCCATGACACTAGCGCAGGGAAATCTGGCTATGCTTATGTCTCTCTAGACTTTACATACCTTGCCCCATGTAGTCTTATCATAACCCACCCAGACCAGAAGAGATGGAAAAGGAACGGGTGGAGGGCGCTGTGCACTAGCAAACTAACTTCACAAAACATCCAGTTGGTTAGGATCAGCATTTTAGGGCAACAGTTCCCCTTCAGGAATTTTACTGGATTCTACTTAAGGTCTCACAGGAATTTTAGCATGGCCGGAATTTGCGGTCTGAGCCTTAGTTTCTAGTCATGAAGGACAGATCCATCAGTGTCTGCTGGAAGCTGGACAAAAATAAGAGGAGTGCAAACTACAAGTTTTCTTGAACGTATTCACAACTCACATGAACAAACCAAATTCTTTTTCCAACTGGTATTACATGCATAATTTTTAAGCTCATAAACCAAAAGAAAGGAAATTTTCAAAGGCCATCAGTCACCAAACTCCATCTGCCACTGTACTGGAAAGTCTCCACATAATATCAAAAACGAATTTCCCCTGCGTTTGATTATGAGTTGTGTTGAACTTCACCACCACAACACACACCTGTAGAAGTACTATTGCCTTCACATTTAAAATCAGAGGAGCATTTCTTTGGACAAGCTCAGTTCCATATTACTTTGAAATGCTTCAAGACTTTGAAGAAACCCTACTTTCACATGTATTTCTAATAAGTAAAGAATAATAAAAGAAACAGATGTCATTATGCTCTATTGTAAAGAAAGCAGAACAAAACAACCCAATAAACCAATTTACTGAGGAAAAGAAGTCCAATAACCAGATGGACAGAATATTAATAGCACCAGTTTACACTACGTCTTTCTTGATACAGCCATATTAACAAACTTAGGACAGAGAGCTCACCGAGGATGCCGCAGGTTTCAGAAACAGCAGTGTGAGGTTTTGCGAGTGCTTGTAGTAAAGCCTTCTAGCTTCGCAGATGTAAACCCTCCTTCCACAAGAGCAAAAAGCAGAGTTCTCCCACTACCTTTTTTCTATAAAACAGGTGTAATACCTTCTTAACGTGTTTGTGTGTATGAAATCCATATATGGACCAGTGGAGCCATCCAAGAAGAGGAGTTCTTTGCTAAACAGACATTTGAGACACCTGTGGCAACACTTCAGTTCTCCAGGTGTTTTCTTCCTCATTCACATCCACCTGGGCAGCACACAGACAGATTGAGAGGGTTTTCTTCTTCCTGAAAGGCTCTCTGTCAATGTAATAGGGCAAGGAGAGCTTAAGCTCACCTGTACTTTAACACACTAGGTCTGTACTGCCATCTCAATACCAAGAAGCAAATCCCTGTAACAGCCAGATAAAGTCAAGGACTGTGCTACTTGCAATCAATGCTGATGCAAGCCTTGCCATTCTTCATTGCTTGAGAACAATGCAGGTACTTGGGCCCTGCTTACACACCTCCTGCCTTGGATTTGCTATGGCAGCTGGCTTTGGTGAAGTCAAGCAAGGTACAAGACAGTCCCAAGCCACTGGTGGTGCAGCTAGCTTGTTTGCTCTTCATCCTGAACTTTCCAGTCAGATTTTTCATATTGAAAACACAGGACTAGAAAGAGAGGCAAGAATAATTTAAAAAACACCAAAATCCACAAACAAACCCCAACCCTAAGAATTTCCACTTTTGCTGTAATGTGAGGGGTAGTCCTGTTAAACCAATCTTTAACAGGGTGGGAAAGCAGGAGCAGCAATTCTCATTCTAATACATCTCTAGCATCCACATTATCCACTGATTAGCTGGCATGTTTATCTTCAAAGAAACTATAAAAGGAATCACAGACAAAAATGACATTTTATGAAAAAGAAGAAAGAACGAATTCCCATTTCTGGTATTCTGTCACAATTCACTGTAGTGTGCAGCTTTATTTTTTGCTTTTGCAACATAGAAAGTATCAGGCTTAAGGTAACTCTCTGAAGTCATCAAGCAACCCTAGACCTCAGTACGCAGCACAGCTTTGCGCCCTGTGAAAGGAAGGAGAAACACTGCAAGCTAAGGAAAGCCACTCCCAACAGCTGAGAACTGAGATTGTTTCTTGTTCATTTTCCAAAAGCATCAAACGTCTTAAAGCTAGGATTTTCAAAGGGGCCTAAGAGAATTAGGTACTTGTAAACTTATTGCATTTCAGTGGAATTTACATACCTTTATTTCCGAGTCTGCCCTGAAAGAGATTTAAGGTGGGATTTTTCCTCTTAATTTACCATTCTCAAGCTTGGTGCCTTATTTTCAGTGGGCACTGTGAGACATAACACAGACCCCTCAGTCAAAGCCTTCTGGGGCACCAGGAATTTACCACTGTGGTGGCTGTTGTAGAACTAGAATTTCTCTTAGCAATTTTTCAATTTTGTTTTGCAGTCATTTGTACTGTAAATTATTGTCTTCTTTCTTGCATTGCAAGGAAAAGAAGCAAGCATAAGAAGAATGCATCATTCAGAAATACAAGCAGATGAAATTCCTGATTAACACGAGGTAAAAATCCCAACATCCATTAGCCTAACAAGAACCCCATTTGCAGTTGAAAAAAAACAAACAAACAAAAGTGTAAGAAATTACGCATCTGTTTCCTCCAACAGCAGTAAAAGCTAGGAACAGGCTTGCACCCAGACAGCTACATTTTGGGTGCCAATATTATACTAATTACATTAAAAATGGAAAAGCAGAAACCCTTCTGCCTTCTTCATTTAGCTCATAACCACTTTTTTTCTATTTTTTTCTGGAAAATGAGTGTTTTTCCATTTAAAAGGTGAGAGCCACTCCGTAGTTACAAGTGGTACTTTTTGACTTTCTTAATACAACCCTGTGGCTACAATTAACACAACGGATAAATAGCAGATCAAATTAAGGTCTGATCCTGTTTTACTTATAGGTGCAATCTTTCCAATAAATTGCAGGTTACGCTGTCAGAGATAAATGAGGAGAGATGGAAAGCATGTTCTATGATGCCTGAATTTTAAGTGTTCAGACATTAAAAGCAAGTGTGTGAGGGAAGATAAGCAAGTATAAGACAGAAAATTTCAAAATTTTAAGATGCTTTAGTGATTGCTACATGATTCCAAATATAGCTGAGATGCATGTTTTGCACAAAGCTCTAAGAAAAGGTAGCAAATTTTGTATTTCTCTATATGAGCTATTTAATGCTTACTTTTATGCCTCACATGGGAATAACATTTTCAAAAGAGAAACAGAACACGATTTTTCTTCTCATTATTTCAAAGTGGTTTAGGTTCATTTCAGAACTTCATTGTCTTTGAAGTTTGGGCAATAAGGGAATCCAGACTGTTTCCATGCATGGTCTTATTGTTGTGGAAATCCACTATTTCATGCCCTTAAAAAATGAATAAATAACTAAACCAATTTGAAGTCCTTCACAACCCGCAATTCTTACAAGCATCTTAAGACTGCATACTGATCTATTTCGTTTACAATTCAATCACAAACTCCTTGCAATATATAAATCAAAACACTGTAAAAGAAGTATGTACTGTCTTTAAGCATGATCAGTCTAAAGATTTTTAGGGAGGGATTAAATCAAGGAAGGTAGCTTTATGTATCATTGTCAGAAGCATATAACATCTAATATGAATCCTAAGATTGTATCAGGAAAAATACTGTGCACTTACTGCCAAGCACTGAACTAACTGTCCACTTCCTGTGACATGAGTGGGAACAGGATGTACTCAGAACTTCAAAGCAGCAGCCTGGTATCTGAAAAAGAGTAACCAGATAATTTAAGTCATTTGCTGTCCTTTATACCATGAGGTGTTGACCAAACAACATATTTTTGTAGCTCCACCCTTGCTCTCATCACACAAATTATCAAGAGACAATACTGAGGAGCTCTTCTGCATTCTTCATCACAGCCTTATAACTTTCCAAACTTATCTACCAAGCTTGCTCAGTTACACTCTATCCCTCCTTTCCTTTTGGTTGGTTTTTTTGGTTGGTTTTTTTTTTTTTTTTTGGCATTAAACTCCAGAGAACACTAAAGAAAACATAAGAATATGCTCCAACCTCTACCTTTTCCTTCTTCTACTGTGAGAATGACAGAAAAAACACCACAAATTATGAGCCCTCAGGTAACTCTAACCTTTCTTCACCCAGGCCAGGTTTGTCCCATGAGATCAGAAATTTGTGCCAGCTGGGGGCACTTAACCCATTTGGCCCTTTGCATCAGCTCACAGTCCAACAAGAATCACTTGTGTGGTGGAGCCTTAGGTGACCCACAGCTATTGTGCTCAGACTACATCAACAACAGCCTCTGGATCCCATTGAAGGCAGACAGATACATTTAAGACAAATTCCTCAGTAGTAAAGGCTGTAATAGGAAAAAACGGAAGCTGAGTCAAAATTTAAAGTTGTAAGCTGAGGCATCAAATTTTCTCTGACCATTCGTAGCTTGTGACTACTGAATTACACAAGGAATAAAAACTAAGCTTTCCTATACCCATTCTGAGGTCTTTCTGAAAGCACTTCTGCTTCCAGCAGCACCGTGAGAATCACAATACTGGGTCTGTGCTCCTCACCCCCCTTCCCAGTGACACAAACCCTCCCCAGCCTGTCCCAGGAGGCTGCCCACAGCTCCAGCCACCCAGCGCCAGCACCCATGGCGGATGTGATGGTGTAAATGCTTTAACCGCTGCCTGCTTCCCCTCAGATCAAAATAAGCCCAGTGCTCAACCCATTCGAGGGGGACTGGAGACGCTGGGAGGGTGCCAGAAGCTGGGAGAGGACGGAGGGGTGTATTTCCGCCCCCCTCTACTTCCCCCGCTGGAGGACGGGGTGCGGCAGGCCAGCAGGGACGCCCAGAGGGCTCAGCCGCGGGCGAGGAGCCCGTGGGGGAGCTGGAGGTCCGGAGGGGCGGCAGCCCTTACCCGGCCGGAGCGCT
>NW_009650072.1:4151693-4247039 GCF_000708025.1 Charadrius vociferus | reverse complement strand
AGGAGGCGGGCGGCGCGCAGGCTGCGGAGCGGGCGCTGCTCAGCCAGGCCCGGGCAGGTGCTCGCCCCTCGGAACGCTGCAAAAAACTCCAGAGCGGTGGTGATGGGTGCTTAGTCGCGACAGCCCTGAAATCCCGCGATTATGAATTTGTGAGTCGCTGGGCGACATCTCAGAAAGAAGCGTTCTGCCGTATGCTGGGCTGAGAAATGGGTAGTAACGAGCGGCAGGTGTTGCTTCACACCTTGGCTGAAGTGTGCGGTCTTGCTGCTCACCCTGACAGTCTTCCCCACTGGCCACAGGAGGGGCTGGTGATTTCTAATAATTATGTTAATCTACTCACAATGTTGTAATTTTAGAGGCCCACCTTAACTAATAAATGGCAAATACAGAAAATGATCATTAAACAATGTATCATACTATAAAAGAGCCGTTAATCTTTTATAAACTACTACACACACATACACGTGTGCGTGGGAGAATTGAAGTGATGCCATTCTTTACTGCAGGTCCATGAAACAGCATGATGTGAATATTTATACTTACGTGTTTTCCTTGAAATAAGCCCTTTTTCCCTTAAAATAACCTAAAGCTGCTAGGATATCTAGTGCTTTCCTCCTGTAGTTGGAGTCATACAAAATCAAAGCAGCGTTAGGGAGATTTTGCGGGCTCCACGGGAGAAGTGGTATGGGTAAGATCATATACACCAATGATCCTCCACTTTTTCTTTCCAACCATATTGTAGTTGTCAAAACTAGAAGAGCTTGCTAGTCACATTCCTCAAAATAGGTAGATTGTACCTAAAGGTTTTTCCAAAACCCCTTTTTCCTGCATGATGTCTCCACATGTGGCAAAAGACTTGCATTTCTTTTTGTGTGGGTGGGTGGGTGGTTTTCAGGGGATTTCTTTTTCCCCTCTCCAGCACTTACCCTTTGGTTTTCCAGCAGCTGCAGCTATTCTAGTGGAATTAACTAAGTCTTGCATCAAGTGTGGATTTCCTGATGTTTGAATAAAAGATATTTCATTGTGAATGAGTAATTTGATCATTAAAATTGATGATCTCCAGATTTTTTGAATTAAGTCTGTTAAGTTTTAACCAGATTCTGAAAAAAAATGGACAAGTTTAGCATCCTAAACATTTTAGATCATATGATGGACTTGGCAATTCAGTTGTACATAGACTGACTGTGTTGATTCTCTGATTTTCTTCCATCGAACAGAATAAATAGGGCTGTTGCAAAACTCCTCACCCAGGCCCTTCACTGAAAGATCAGGCTGCAAATTTAATTGCTAATTTTCTCCCGGTCACTTCATCTACCAAAATACCATACCGTGTTCCTGACTAGGAAAGGGCTGTATCCATTAGCAGTCGCACACAATGACTGTTGATGCTGAGGGATATGAGAACAAGCTGCAGATGGTGGCCTGGCTCAGATGCTCTCGTTAGCTACTGTCTCCTTTTGCCACTGTTGAACATAAAGCTAGCAGGCTTGGTGGACTAGTAATCTAACCTGGTAGGACAATGGCTGTGTTTTCAATTTTGTAGGTTGTTCGTGACTAATTAGTTGAGAACATATGGTAGCTATAAAGACATTGTTAGCCGTCGTAGGGTCTTGGTGGCAGAGATGCCTTTCCACTTGCTGATTGTAGTGTCTTGCGGACTAGGGTCCCGCTGCATGGCTGTGGATCATAGCACAATATTTGTATTTCCTGATTTCCAAATAAAACCCTGTGTGGCCTGACTTAAAAGGAGCTTAGTCTTGTGTCTGAAGTGTAAGGTACCTCATTCATAAAATTAAAGCTGGATATTGTGGAAGTCATGCAAGAGTCAGGGTTTTTTTGTACTGCACATTTACAGGTTTTGAGCTTACATCCCATTTTTGAAACCCAATTTAAAATGATTAATTGGTTTCTTCACACGTCCTGCTAGTAGCTAATTAACTGGGAGTGGCAAAAAATACCCAAATAATCAATACACTTTTCTTTTGTAATTTGATTATTTGAGGAGAATTATTTAAAGCTCTAATAATTACCTTTTTTTCTTACTGAGTGATCCTTCGCTGATGAGCTACAACAGCAACCAGACCTCTAAGTAGGTTTTAATGCAAGTATAGAAGCTTTTAAAGTCTGTGGTGTCACAGTAAATTAAAGTGTCCCTAAGTAGTTCTTAATACAACTGACCACAGTGATTTCAATAGGGCAATTATGTTTTACTGTGTCAATCATCCAACAGGCATTAATATAAAGCAGAACAGCTCTGAAGAAATTTGTTATGGACTGTCATGTCAAGAACCCAAATGCTAACCTACAACGGCCTTGATATTATTAGAACTACTAAGGGTCAGATTCCAATTAATCTGCAGATTTAACAGTCCTCCACTGTAGTGGGTCTTGATACAATTAAGCAATAATAGATGACAGGAGGGATACTTCCTGGCAGTTAATGACCAATGGCAGTATTTGAAGGCCCTTAACCCAGCTGGTCATTAACTGCTCAGAGACGCAACCTGGAGCTCATATTTTCTATTGTAAACTATATATTAAAGAAATAAATCAATGATGATTTTTCTTCTCTTTGCCCCCCCATCCCATCCATCCCGTGCAAGCTGCTGCTTTTGAGTTACTGTGGTAGCAATTAATTGCCACAGGAAAATCCCAGTGCAAGTAACCAGTGGGTTACAGACAGACCATCACACCAAACCTTGTAATCCTGAAACCCCTAACTGCAGTGAGTCCTGAGGGCTCCCAAGGAACCTGCCACTGCAGCTGCTGAGTGGAGTTTTGTGTTCTGAGGCTGCATTTCAGTGTGCAGCCAGAGGGAGGAATCCATCCCAGGGAAGGAGAATGGACCTGAGCAGCAGGAGCACCTCAGCTCTCATCTTGGGTGTGCTCTGTCACTCGTTTGGTGCTAGAGAAGTGGCTTGCCTTCCAGTGCAGTAGATCTTTCCTGTGATGACTGGAGTAACATCGATAACTTAGGATGCCAAGAGGCTTATTTATTACTCATCCAGCACTGTGCTATCTTTCCCTTGCAGTGACCTGATGCATGCATTAATAGTAGCAAAATTTCTGAAGGCTACGATGGCCATTTAGAGTGACAAGAAGGCTAGCGCAGGGAAGCCAGCATGACTGAGTTGGTCAGAGGTACTGTCCTCCAGGGAAGGAAACCATATGGTGCCTGTGCATGGCCACCAGTCTGTCCTGGGCACAGTACTCCTCTAGGCACAAGGAACAACGTGTGTGCTGCTCTGCAGCCTCCAACACACTACCTTCTCCAGAAGATTGTTGTATGTGTGGAGACAGCACCCTGTCCTGCGTGGTAATTTGTGCGTATTTTTTTAGATTGACTTCTAGAGGTATCAAATAAACATTTTGTCTCTTACTGCTGCAGGAACCGGTGACTTTTTGTATGCCATCCCTCAGCTTGGTTTCTATTGTACCTGTGTAACAACCCAACTGACATCATCCGTGTTTCCCAGATTACTGATTGTTATTCACAGCTGCAGATTCCAGCAAGAGGAGACAAATAATGTGGTAAAGGGGTGTTTGTCGGGAAAACAGAGAAAAAGCTAAAATTTGGATGGAATAATTTGGCTTAAGTGAAGCAGTATGAAAATACAGCAGCAGAGCATTGGACCCCATTTCAGATGTATTGTATGAAAGTAAAATTCAGGCCCAATGGCATGGTGCTTCATCTCCAGGTACCTTTTACCTCAGTAACTTAAATTGGACTGGCTGTGATCTAGTGCCTAATTCTGTTTTTCAAACTTATGGTATGGCCATTGTCACATTTTGTTGAACTGTTGTAGATTCAGTAGCAGAAATACAGGTTTTTTGCTGCCTTCTCCTCAAGACCACTTTAATGTTGCCATTTAACTAACTAGTTGATTGCTTACCAGAAATCAAAGCTTAAATTGCACAAGTTAATATTTATGTATTAACGTATTTATCCATTATAACAGGTTGGTCAGAAACTTCCTTACATTCCCTTTTGACCCTGAAATATTTCATCAGATAGCTTCATAATGCAGTATGTCATTTGTAATAATTTCGTGTATGATGCTGTCTCCGGGGAAGTAAGGATTCTTTCCCACTTAGATGTTTCAGGGTGGTTTGTGCAATAACTGAAACTGGGCTGAAATCTCATGTAACGCACAATGAAAATGTTCTGTTACATTATAGTACAGTACACTTCAATGTAATTTTTTCTTTTTCTTTGAGAACCATGACTAATTACTAAGTCAAAAGCCAATCATAATACACAAATGGCAGCAGTTTACAGACATGGCAATATGGCAACTATAGGGTTTTTTGTTGTCAACTTTGGTTAGTTTCTTTAATGATATATATGCAGCGGAAAAGGGGAAGGCAAATAAAGAAGAAACATGAGAACTGTTTTGTCTCATTTCTACTCAATAAAAATCTTCTGAGATTATGTTGCTACCAGCAGCACTTCCTGCTTACAAAATTGACGGTACCCAGTGAATATTATCAAATTAGGTTGGTTATCGTGCGTGTCTTCTACAGCATATGGTGTTAATGGATTTCAGAGGCTGATAAATGCCTTTGTAGAAGGGAAAGGCATGGGGAAAACCCAAGAGCTAGAAGATTCAGTTGCTAAACTTAAAGGAGGCCAGCTGAGCAGGCCGAGTTGCGTTTTCCTGTCCATCACCTCATCATGGTCAATCTTTAGTGCTAATTTCAAAGGAATAATAAGGTATGCATAGAAGAAGTCACACACACATCTCATAAAACAAAATTTATCTTTAATTTGTAAGTGTCAACAGCAGTACAAAAGATGGAGTGATGGTGAATAGATTAAGGGTAGAGAGGACAGTCTTGAGGTAAATGAGCATAAATAGGCAGTCTTATAGACACTCCCCTGAGGGGTCTAAACCCCTATCATGGCATATACTGTATCACCCAAGGATGACATGTTTAACATATCAGGAAAGCACCTTGTGCAAAAAAAAAAAAAAAAATTAAAAAAAATCCCCCCCACCCGAAACATGTAGGTAAGGTGCCAACATACACCAGAACATACTGTATATGGACAGTGTCTTTCAATTTTGTCTTTTCCATTAATAACTGAGGCAGAGGAGGAGAAGACTCTTAAAAGTACCACTGAAAGATTATTTAATATTTAATTTACCTCACGTCAATACTGCACAACAAAATCCAAGAAGTCTGTTTATGCAATGAAGCAGAGCTAAGAATAACTATTCTCTTTTTTAAATTGAGAACAGATTATTTTTTTTTAGATCAGTATCCTTAGCAAACTTTTTTCTTTCTTTTTTTTTTTTTTTACTGTATCAAGAGGAGAGTGTGAGATGTGATGGCAACCTTTAAGTTCATTTAAAAACTTTACACTGGACTGTACAAGATTTTTTTGATAAACTATTTACATTTTCAGACTTTAAAACATATTCAAAGCAGCAATAGACACTAGTTTTTCCTCTAAACGCCCAAATAATTACCGGCCATGGGCCCAGGTAGGTACCTGCATTGTATATAGAATTTCTACAAAGAAAACCTGCCCATTAAGTTAGCCAGTGGGTGTCCAACGAGCAGCCCTTGCCGTCAAGAGCTGCACCCACAGTGTTGCTATAGGAATCAAAGCATAGTACCTTGACAAGAGTCTCAGTTGTCCCAACAGCTCTACACAAACTTTACAATTTGAAACAGCAGCTAGCATGTCAGTCCAGCATGTCAGTGAATTGTGCTGATTAAATTAACATAGAGTACAATCTCACAATATACATCACAAACAAATTACAATGTCAGGAAATAAGAGTTACAGTAAGATAAGTTATGTAGTAACAGCTTATAAGCTTGTCTTAATGTAATAAAAAAATTTTTACATGGGAAATACAATAATGAATGAACATAAATGCTAAGCATTCTAGTTTGCTACAAGCTGAAGAAGGGTACAAGAAAAAAAACGTTGCTTTCTAGAAAGCAAAACACAAATGACAAAGGAAGACAAACGGAGAATGCACACTAGCAGGTCTGCAATGTGCAGCATACAAACAGTTAAATATTTGCACATTCCCCATACTCCAAGAGCACCAAGGACCTCACTTGTGGTTTTTAGAAAGCGGAAATTACAAAGCAAGCCATGTCACTAAGTTGCTTTATAGCTTTCATATTGCCATAAATACCAATTTGATAAGTTTTCCTTTAGCCCAGTTCACCCCAGCCCACCCCCTTTTTACCCAGCGTGTGAAATCTCAGAATACTTCTTTGTCACCATTTCCAACAAATCTGGTAGTTAAAAAGGGCGATGAATTAAAATGAAATATATTTGCATATACATTTTTTCCCTTCTGTAGCAGGACATTACAGTATATCAAAAATGTAGTTTGATCTGAGAAAAATCACAGATATTAATGGGTTATATAAAAAAAAAGTTTTGGGGGAAGTTTTTTAAAGGAAAAGGAGTAAGTGTTTTGTAAAAGATCAAATGAGGTCATATAGTATTATTCTTTTCAAAGAACATGCTTAAGTGCCAACTTGAATCTTCAAAAAGCATGCAAAACACCAAGGGTCCAAGCCCATTCATTAACTTCTCATAAAAACATGAAGAACTCTATCATACATTCTGCTGGCTGCATCTCCAGTGCAGTTGTTCGCACTGTGGCCCGGCTCAGCAAAGTTTGCCCTGCTTAACGCCAGCGCTTTACTGGTCCTCGTGACCGCCATGAAAGTACTAACATGTTTAACATTAAGCAGGTAGGTAAGTGTTTTGCTGGGGGAGGATGGGGGTCTTAATTTTGTAGTATATTTTGCTAGGAACTGATTGTGAAATGCCATGCCTTTGATATGACCAAAAAACAAAACCAGACAGCCAACCCAGAGAGAGGACTATGTTTAAGATTGCATTGGGAGGTGGTTGTGTTTGTACTTGAAGCAGGAACTGCCCACAGCTGACTGCTGTACACTTTGCACAGGGTATTATGTTTATCCTGACTAATGCTGCTGTTTGTTTTGCATTCCCATCCTGAAGCAATCCCATCTTTTGCCCTCCCCCTGCCTCATGCTGCACCTGAGTACACTGATTTAGGAGCACATTGTGATCCCGTGTATTCTCAGCAGGCGGTTTCGCAATCTAAATGGTGATACCCAAACATACAGGCAGACCAGAATCGGGGCACTTTGTCAGAGTCGTTTCTCCATGTAAACCTGAACCCTGGAAAGCAGTTCTGTTTCCATTAAGACTTTTATCTTCCATTTCATGAAATACGATGGGAACTATTCTAGCTGGTATCAGACTGTTTCGGGAGTGTTCTTCTCTTGAAAATAAGTATTTTATAATTTTCCAAAAAGAAAATATATTGTATCTGTTAATTAAATAAACTGTCTGTTCACAGAGAAAATAGCATTACTATATTTGTGCATTACCTGAATGGAGTTATTAAGGGGGGGCTCAAAGACCACGCTTAAAAAGCAATTCCACAAGTCCTCTTTGTGTATTGTCTGAACAATTTCCCCAGGTATTATAGCCTAATATGACAATAACGTGATTTAATGAATGTAGAAAATATAGGTTTGATATTCTTAAGTCTTGACTGCATTGCAAGGGTCATCTTAGTCATGATAATCTTTCCAAGGATATGCTTTTGACTTCCAAATGCCGTTCTTGTTAAGAAGCAGAATACCTCATCAGTTTTACTTGGATTCAGAAAACTAACTGTGTTTCCTATCAAATGTATCAGAAATTTGGTATGTTTAATGTATCGACTTTCTAAAAAAGAAGAAAGTATTCTGTGTTTGTGGAATATGCTATTAAAAATCAGTGAGAGCACAAGTGAGGCATCTTGCTGTCCCAGCTACAGGTCCACAATACTGCGCTCACACTGCGGGTGTAAATTCAGCATCTACATGAGGTACAGTGACTTGTCAGCATTTAATATGGACCAACATACACTGATATAGAACAAAAGTAAATACATAACTTATACTTCACTAAGTATCCATGAACAAAAAATAAAATTCTATTTCCTATGTTATATTTACACAATTTAAAAAAAATCTAAAATGAGATGGTAAATTCATCAAAAACTTTGTTTTGAGCTCCAATTAATAAAGTTAAAATGTTGTTTTTTATCCTTGTGATTGTCCTTCCTTGATTTCCACTGACATTTTAGAGCCAATGTCGGCTAATAAATAGAATAAATTGCTCATATGCACAACTCAGATTCAAATATGTTCCTCCCACTCCCCCAGCCAATAAATGCAATTTTTACCAGCTGGTGATTCCTGAACAGCCAGTCATTTTCAAGAATGTGGCGTGAACATACAGAGCATCAGCACTGAGGCAGGGCTGGAGCTAAAACAAAGTGTTCATACATACATGTATTTTGCATAAATAAATGAAATAACAAGACATAAAAATGACTCAAATCCGGCAACTGTGAGGCAGGCCCACACGAGTCGAAACAGATGACTTTTGTTCATGTAGTTTTCGTACAACAGTTTCACATTAGTCAGAAGTGATAAAAAATACCATTTATATCCAGTGCTTATAACACTTACGAAACAACATCTGTGAGTGTGTGTTTTTTTGTACTACAAGCAAAATCAAGTTTCAGTCCTAAAGAACAGTCCTTTGTTCTCCACAAGCCTGCAGAATATTATTTTGGCATGGTCATAAAATTTAAAAAAAATTAACCAACTAATCTAAAAGTTTGCCTTTGTGCAAAAAAATAATTACATAAAATACAATGCTAGCAATACAGCATTCTACCTATGCAACAAAACCAGAAAAAAAAGAGAGCAAGAGAGAAAGAAAGTGATACGGGGGGAGGGAGAGATACTTCTAACTGGAGAATTATGTAAGACATTAATAAATAGTCATTTTTTTAGAAAATAATGGTATCCTCCCCCCAAACTGAGCTGAATGTATTAAAAACAGTTCAAATTCCCAAGCAATTATAAGAACAAAACCCACTTTCTATCAGTACCTTAGCCAGCTTAAAGAGGGCGCTCACCAGCTAACGACACAGCATATGCCTTTAAAGTCTTGGCTAGACCAGTTTATTGCTTAGTAGACATGGACTCAGAACACATTTAAATAAATATTAAAAATATAGCATTTTGTTCCAAATTACAAAATGGTCAGAGAAATGTGACCATTGTGTTTCTATGCCATTATCTTTATAAATTGTCCTGTAAATTGAACAATCTTCTTTGTCTTGGGGGTTGTTCTCGCACATTTAAATGTGATTCCTACAGTGGCAACAATGGCTATCTCTGCTTAAATAGGTATTGGTGGGGCTCTGAGGAAAATGACAGCTTACATCTTGTCATTGCACCTCACATGAATTTCTGCACAATAGGACGATAGCACGAGGATAGCCAGCATTAACACTATACTTCTTTCATTGTCTGGGCCCTAAACAAAGCCCGTTCAGCTCCCTGGGAAGATTCCCACAGACTTCAAGAGGAGCTGCTCTAGGCCCACTCATACCTCTCAGCCCGAGTCTGAATTTATTACCAATCTGCTGAACATATCCGAATCAAGATAAAAGCTGATTGAGTTGAGGAGCTTCTGCACATGTATTCATCAGGCCCATTGGATCTGCATATATATACAGTGATGTATTTGTGAACAGGAGTGGAGTGTGAGGGAAAAAAATAAAGGCAATTTTTTCTCTGTCTCTGAAATTTAATAAATTCACAATCTTTGAAGATCTCTCTCTTGTGTATTTCCCAGAATTTTCTCTAGCAATTGCATTGTTTCTAGTAGTAATACAAATAAAAATTTTAGTTTCTATAGCACCTGACATCCAAAGATCCCAAAGCACTTGACAAGCGTTCATCAAGATCTGGCTCACACTCCCACATGACTAATATTCAATAAATATTTTTGATGCACTGTTTTCCCCAGGTTGGCAAGTCAGATATTTGTGTGGCCTTCCCTCCCCCACTAGGAGCCTCACATATAAATCACTGCATAAATATTTAAGGTAGCAAACAGTTACCTTCAGGTGACAACAGGAACATGACGTACGGAGCCATGATTCACTGCAGGATTCTACAGGCCCTAAAAATTCACCATGGTGGACTCTACATGCAGTTTGGATTTTACATCTGCCTTTGCTGTCTAAGTATAGAGGTTTATAACTATAAACACCATTTTTTAGGAATATTTGTACTGTATGTACTCACTTTATTTTGCATTACATATAGCAGAGTGTTTCCAAGTGCTCCTTGAACATACAGTGTTACAGGAACAACTGAATTTCTCATTCATAAATGTCACGGTCATTTTAGTAGCAGGTGCACTTTTATTTTCATATACCTGTGCAATTTAGGGGAGGAGGAAGAAGGGGCTCTTTAAAGTATCAATAAGGAATTGTAAGTGTAATGCCACCAACAGTACTTTTAAAAATAAATATTAAGTATTTGGACCCTTGACATTCTGGAATGAATAAATTATTTAAGAGAAAATGTGTTAAGACTGAATGCAAGGGTTAAAAGCAAAGGGGTCAAGAATGTAATCAGAGGTGGCCTCACACTGCTAAGACAGGCCCGTCCATAGCTGGTGATCGCTCTTTTGTGCTTACTTAAAATTTCACACTAATGGCACATCAAGAGGCAAAAGCAATTGGGCACATGCACTATGGCAACCATGTTCACTACTTAAGAATATCCTGTCTCCAGATTCCTGAGTACTTTACCATATTCTGGAAAAAATTAGGTTTCATATATAATTTTTTTAAGATGCCAAAGGATTGTCTAAGACTTTACAGTGTCTCCTTTAAGACTTTTTTTTAAATGTTAAGATTCAAAAGTTATGAAAAGTTTGGCACATCAGAAGTTCAGCTATACATATGGAAAAAAATGGAATTCAGAGACTATCTTTTAAAGACGAGCTATGATGCACAGATGTGCACACTTGCGGACTTGTTCTGTTCCACAATATGAAATCTGCAGTTTTTGTTTTCTAAAATAATCCAGAATAAAAACACATTCACAACCTGTAGGCTGGCACAGCATACCTGAGTGAGAATGTATAACCCCCATCTAAAACAGTAACTTAAACCTTTATCAGCATCCAAAAGGAAAAAGACAAAAGGTAAGACTTGTAAGACAGCTATTGATTCATATAAGTTTTCAAGTCCTGATGTCTGATATTTAATATATGTCTTCATCTAAATTAAAAACAAAAACAAAAACAAAAAACCCAAGTTTATGAAAAATTAGGGAAACAATCTGTCTCACACGTTAAGAAACATTTAAGACCATTCTGCTGATGTAACTGTAGGAGCCACACATGCATGCAGGCTCTTTAAGAACTTTTGTTCAAAAAAAACCCCAAAAAACCCAAATGAGTCTGAGTACTTTAATTCTGTGAACACTCCTCAGTTGGCACTGACTGCCTCATGGGCTTCATTTTCACTACTATAGTCTGATTTGGGATCATCCTCATAGTCCTCGTACATTTCTATTTCATCCTCTCCATTTATCATTTCATTTCCAGCAAGGCTTCCGCTGTCCGTCTTCATACCATAAGTGCTCTGAATGACAGGGATGCTGGGCTCAGGGCTGGCAGAGGTGCTCGAGCAATCTGATGTCATCTGAGGTGATGGCGTGGTAGTCGCCATGGTAATAGCACCAGGATAGACAACCCCCGTTCCCGTGGTGATTGGAATTTGAGGCTGTTGTCTGGAAGGAAAAAAAAAGAAGGGAACGTGATTTCCTGTGTTCAGAGGAGGAAAGACCTTCTACATGTCCAAATGAAAGAAAAGCGAGTGGTTTCCTAGAAAGGCTGCATACATTCCTCTGGGGTTCACAATCCGGTCCTGTACAGCATTGGTTCATCTTAGCTCCCCCCAAGGTGAACTGGAGAGTAAACTGTTTATTAACTACCAGATGTTGAATCTTTTATGCATTTTATGTGTTTATTTAAAGCATACTGCAAACTAGCACTTGGACAGAGATCATCAAAAGCTTCAGGCACCTGTGTGATGCCTAACTGCTACTGTAGACATCATGTATCCAAAACCTAAATCCTCCAAATTCCTGACAAGAGCCCCTGTTAAGGAGAGGACCTGAAGATTACCTGTAAGTACCTAAAATGGAAGACAGATGATTAAGTAACATTGCCTAACTGTAAGCATGTAATTTCCTATTTAAGCACTAGGTAGGCTCCTACGTCACTTAGAAATACTTTTGATATTTTATCGCTGGCTTTTGATTTTTATTTAAATCCGTGATCAGAATGCCATTTGTTCTTCAAGATTTAATGTGTAAGACTGAGTTTTTGAAGCAAAGTAGTTTTTAAAAAAAGAACAAATGTTCTTTTTTCTATGGTAACGGACAGTCTACAGAAATTAAGACTTTCTCCTGAGGACCCAGTGTCCGATCTGATTTATTCTGACAATGCAAATACATGGGAAGACTCAATTAAGGGTGCATTACCTCTACTTCTGACACATCTTTCCTTCTGATATCTAAATTTGCACTTAGTAATGTTGTCTATTTCATTAGTGTGTGATTTTAAGCATACTTGAGCAATACCAGACTTCAACTAAAATAGGCGTCTAACACTGCCAGTCAAGCAGTTCAACACAAGCTTTACTATTAGCATGTACATAGTTGTACTAAGTGAGGCAATGTCTCTTCCTACAGTGATGTATGTATATTCAAATACTTTGCTGACTAAAGGTCAGGCTGCTGAACCCATTCCATGGTCAAGCCCTTATTGGCTACAAATTAATTAAATCAACTACTTACATTTGGGTTAATTAACTATCAATACGTTCTATATTAAAAAGAAGGGATGTGATTTGTCTGAAGGAAGAGAATCTCCATCGTACTTTATATGTAACACTAACTGAATATAGTGCAGTACCAGAAATACCCAAGTGCCCCGGAAGATGCTGTTTTAGTATTGACTAGTTATTGCAAATACATGCCAATTTGCATAATCTTATTTAAAGAATCATATAGTTCAATGCATTCCCAACCTTCTTTAGAGCAATATTGACCAAGTATTAGAGGACTATTATGTAATTTTAGCAGGAGAAGCAGTGTCAGATGTGTTTGAATCGTCTAAAGAATCTATAACTTCTTGACCACTGTGTCATTCTGTGGTAAAATTCAAAAGGACATTCCATAAACCAGTCTCTCACAAAGCCTTAATCATTGGCTAAATCAATACACAAAATAATGCAAAGCTTATTTACAAGACCTTAAATGTTGAGTCATTATTGTTCATTGATCAAACTCTAATTTTGATAAATATCACACTACAGAGTTACTGGGAAACCAAAGTCCTTCAAGTTTGGGAACCAATACAGACAGTCAAATCATGAACACTCTGTGTAAGACAATATTAAAATAGCACGTAGTACTGTCATACCTGGTACTGCTAGCCTGACTCTTAAAGCCTCTGCACAGCTTGAGAAATTCAAACATCTGTTGTATAAGTATGGTACACCTGGCTAGCAGCGAGCAAAAACATCGCAGTAATTCATTTGACACAGTCATTATACTGCTGTTTGCAAATGATGATTTGCAGATGATTTACAAACAGCTAGGGATTTTTCACTAAATTTTCACTTTTTAAATGGTCTGATAAATGTTCTGTGAAAACAATTTTCAGCCCATGTATTTGCTTGCAAGTGATTTTCTGCAAACATCTTTCAATACTTTATCCATAAAATTGAACACCTACCTCACATGGGAACATTTCTGTTTTAGGATTGCATGTTGTCAGGAGTGTAAACTATTACTGTTAAAAACCCACATCTACCTCCTCCACAACTTTTAGACACCAAAAATGTTCACATTAATGAATGTTTCCACAAAGCAAACGAAAAAGAAACCCACACATGGTCCCAGCAAAATTCTACGTAGTTGTCAGCAGGCCATACACACTTAATTCTCTCTAATCTGCCCATCTAACAACTGCTGGTACTAATCTTTTTCCAACATTTCTTAGCATAAGGAAATTCACAAAACAAAGCATCCCCAATCGTTCATCAAAGAACACCACAATCTTAATGCCAAAAGATGTTTTGAGAAAAGTTGCTTTTACAACTCTTCTAAATAAGAGTTGTAGAATGTACTCAGAGAATGACTGAGTACAAGCTGCTCTTGTGTTACAGACGACACAAATCAGAACTCTAACATCCATCCCTCCCTCAGCAAAAGTTCGCGTTTTTTTAGAAGCAAATTGCCTTTCTATAAGCAGCAAGAAGGAAAAAAAATCTGTTTAGGACAGGGCTGTGAGGTGGCTTGATAAAATGATGGTTGTCAGTGCTAAACCCTAAAGGATAGACTAAGTTAAGAAATTCAGATATTCTTTCAAATGTTTATCAAGTCAGCAAAACTCTTTTGCATATCCGCATTTCAATGGGACAGGGTATATCTGTCCAAGTACCATCCATTTCAAAGTATGAAAGCAGCAGTTCATGTGATCATAATGAAGCAGAATTTAGAGAGATACATTTTACTGGAGAATGCACCAAATGCATAGCAAACTATAGAATGAATCTAACTGGTAAAGAACTTTATCGGTGTAACAGGAAAGTTGAAGGCTCAGTGAATTTGTCATTCATAAATGCAGTTCTTTTTAAAATATTGAACAAAAATGAGACGTGGTGTGCATGCCTGCTGCTGGGTGGGTAATAACTGTGAGCTTTCAGTTACCTATATCTCACCGTGGAACTGTAAACATGTGGTGACTGTACCACCTAAATAGGAAGTGTCTCGAATTGCTACCCATTTGCGAGCAAAAATTTGCTAGCACTTAAACATGGGCACCCACATTCCCCCCGTAACTGGACACCTACCTCTCACTTGAGCCCTGTTATTATTTAGAGTTGAACAGGTTGTCACTGTATATTCTGCTTAAGTTGCTGCATTACATTCCAGAGAGCCTTATTTTAAGATATCAAAAACTATATGGATGGCATATGTTACTGGAGATGAGTGTTATCATTTTCTATGTAATTAAATTTTATAGGACGGGGAGGGGGAAAGAAATCAGAGCATTTATTTAAATACTAACCACTCTCCCTGAAAGGAAGAGTTGGAGTTTCTAACCTATGACTCTGGCCGTTATGTTTTCTTTTATTTGTAGCTCTTAAAGGCATTCATGCTAATGGTATTTTTTATAACATTACATTCCATGTTTAATCCTTGTATCTAGCTAGACTTTTGCTTATCATAGGACCTCGGAATGAGGAGATAAAAACGTATTTTACTGCAAGCTACAGGTTACAATTCAGCTCAGCTGCACGTGCAAGTTTTCTGCCTGGTTAAGATTTCCAGAACCCAACAGTAATTTCCCTGTTTCTTCAGATCTGTGAGGAACGGTGACTCATTGCTATGTACCCTGGCTTCAAACTGCTCCTGTCTCCACCATCACTTTGCCAGAGAAATCCTTATGTGGCCAATTACTACAGGTTGCTTCCCTCTCTGCTCTGCCAGCATTGCTAACATGTCTGTCCAGTCTGGGGCCAAAGAATTGGCCCAAAATAGGTAAATAAAAAAAAGGAGATAACATGCAAATTCTTAGACCAATTGACCTGCTCACAAGTTTGTAGCATTAGTATTCTTAGGGTTTTCCTGCAGAACATTCCACTTTTGACTTTTGCAAAACTAGCTAAACATTTAAATTGGCAAATTACCATTGTTTTCTGATCCCTTCCCAACTATTTTGTGACAGCTCTTTAAATGACTGAAGCAAAATCCATTGCATTAAGGAAAACGCTTATATGTTACACACCCCTGAAACTTACATTCCCATAAGGAATGAAATAACAGTAAATCTCACAAAAGCACCCATTGTGTACTTTGTTCAAGCTACAGGAGTATAATATTACAGCCTTATTCAAAACTGTAGTCTAGCAACATTCAGACTATGTGTGTACAGTAGTTATAAACACTATAAAGGCTTTATTCTAAACATCTTACACTGGTAAAACACACACACAAAAAAGTTACTGCTTCCATCATTTTGCAGAGAAATGTATGTATCGTGTACTTGCATTCAGAGTGTATTAGACTGTAAAAATGACTGAGAATTGAATTATTCCTATAAGACAAGGCAACAAAAGACAGACTCTTAACTTAAAATGTCTGAATTTATGGTTTATATATGATCCATTTGTTAGTTCACATTTATTTATGCATTACAAAAAAAAAGTACTATTGAAGAAGAATTGTAAATCACTTGAAGTCTGTTCAGGGATTAACTTATTCTGGTTATCATTCACAACTTCCCATTAATAATTTTATTATTAAAAATAACTCAATTATTTTAAAGACATAGCTGCCTTGAGATTCAGCTTCCACTAGATTAAAACCTGCAAAATTTTGGATATTCTGCATTAAGCATGAATGATTTCTGTGTATTATCTGCCTCATTTGGAAAAAATTAATTCACGTAGGGAGGCAATAGGAGGTCAACACACATTTTAAGTTCCACTCTGTTCTTTGAAATAATTGCCAGTTCCTAGATTTTTGTGCTGGTCTATCACATACATAATATTTATCTCAAAACATGAATTTCCTGCCCAATTTATTCCAAGAAATCTTCATTCTCATTACAACATTTGGAAGCTTTTCTTCAACAATCAGAACAGAACCTGGCCATTCATTTGCTTATTTCTCTATTTTATTTTAAAGCCAGGCCATTTTGTATATTGAGATTCCCTAAGCAACTTCTGTACATCTTAGCAATGTTTATCAAAGAATGCGGCTCACTGAAGTAAGCTGGTTTTGCATCTTAAAAGTTCAAGCAGTGTAAAACTCTTTCTGTGTTTGTGGTGGAGGGTGTTTTAGTTGTACATATGGTAGGATTATCCTATGCTAGCCAATGGCTCACCCAAGGGGATCTGATAGGAACTAGCCCTACTGGACAGAGAAAGCCACAAATGCACATTTGGTATAAGAGAATACCAAAGACAAATATGAAAGAATATAGTTGTTCTTGCTATTTATACTTTCTTCTAGTGACCTTTTGAAGGTCTATCTTTCTCTTCACATATCTCCTATTTATCTTTTTATTCTGTGATGATAATTTGTTGAAATTTTGGCATACCCATTCCCAACTTAATTGGTATGTTCTTTGTAAAAAAAAAAGAAAAAATAGAAGAACTTCAAGCAGTATGAAGCGCTTGGCACATTTCATTGGAGTCTATTTTGTACTTTTGTTCTCTATCTTACACTGAAATATTTACTGTAAACATAGAGTATATTCAATCTTAAAAATGCATTTGTCTCCTATTTCATTCTGAAAAGGAAACTGCATCTCAACTCTCACATCTCCAGTTCTGAAGGGCAGTTTATGCTGTTTATTCCATCAAAACAGTGGAAAAATGATGGGTATATGAGGTTAGTAAGGAAAACTGTTCCAGCTGATGCTTTATGTGATATTTACATTAAACAAAAGGAAGAGTAAGTTTCAGAAGTTGCTGGGCTCAATTACTGTGTTTCACTTAATTATAATCTTATTTGGATGAAATGGTGCTTTTTATTACTCAGTAAACTATCCTGCTGAAATGAATGATGCCATGTTTTATGTTTCAGTTCAAAAAAGCTGTCCTGGTCTGTTTTTTTCACCTTTTTTGCTTGGTCTTTTCCAATAATTTTGTTTTAATTCTTTCTTTACCGAAAAGGGCAATTTGGGGCAACAGTGGGAAGTCACAGAAAAGCACGAAATAATTTTTTAAAATCACAGCCTGTGTTTCCTCAGTATCAAAATTTATATTCATATTGAACTGCAACATGGATCCCATTTCACCTTTATTGAACGCATCCATTAGACTTCATACCCCCTTTTTCATCACTTGCATAACTAAAAGTTGTTGTTTCTGGTAAAGTCCACTGCATCATTATAAAAGTGCATAAAGGTAATTTACTCTTACTGTAAAACTTCTTTAAGATAGATGGGGAAGAGCATGGTGAAATGGACTTAGCATGAGTCTTTGACATCATTTCCCACAGCATTCTCCTGGAGAAACTGGCTGCTTATGGCTTGGACGGGCATACTCTTCACTGGGTAAAAAACTGGCTGGAGGGCCGGGCCCAAAGAGTTGTGGTGAATGGAGTTACATCCAGTTGGTGGCCAGTCACAAGTGGTGTTCCCCGTGGCTCAGTACTGGGGATGGTTCTCTTTAATATCTTTACCAACGACCAGGACAAGGGGATCAAGTGCACCCTCAGTAAGTTGCAGATGACACCAAGTTAGGTGGGAGTGTTGACCTGCTTGAGGGTAGGATGGTTCTACAGAGGGACCTGGATAGGCTGGATCAATGGACCAAGGCCAATGGTATGAGATTCAACAAGGCCAAGTGCCGGGTCCTGCACTTGGGTCACAACCACCCCATGGAGCACTACAGGCTTGGGGAAGAGTGGCTGGAAAGATGTCCAGCAGAAAAGGACCTGAGGGTGTTAATCGACAACCAGCTGAATATGAGTCAGTAGTGTGCCCAGGTGGCCAAGAAGGCCAAGAGCATCCTGGCTTGTATCAGGAATAGTGTGGTGAGCAGGACTAGGAAAGTGATCATCCCCCTGTGCTCTGTACTGGTAAGAACCCACCTCGAATACTGTGTTCAGTTTTGGGCCTCTCACTATAGGAAAGACATTGAGGCGCTGGAATGTGTCCAGAGAAGGGCAATGAAGCTGGTGAGGGGTCTGGAGAACAAGTCTTATGAGGAGTGGATGAGGGAACCAGGGTTGTTTAGCCTGGAGAAAAGGAGGCTGAGGGGAGACCTTATCGCTCTCTACAGCTACCTGAAAGGAGGTCATGGCGAGGTGGGTGTTGGTCTCTTCTCCCAAGTAACAGGTGATAGGACAAGAGGAAACAGCCTCAAGTTGCACCAGGGGAGGTTTAAATTGGTTATTAGGAAAAATGTCTTCACCAAAAGGGTTATTGAACACTGGAACAGGCTGGCCAGGGGAGTGGTTGAATCACCAGCCCTGGAGGTATTTAAAAGATGGGTAGATGTGGTGCTTAGGGACATGGTTTAGCAGTGGTTTTGGCAGTGTTAGGCTGATGGCTGGACTCGATGATCTTAAAGGTCTCTTCTAACTTAGACGATTCTGTGATTCTATAAATACGCATTAGAACAAATCCTTTTAAGAAAATGGTGACATTGTCTTTGTGATCATACTGTTTGATATATGAGAAAGATGTTACATTTAGGTCACACTAGCAGTTTAATTTTGAGTAGTTTTCATTATATTTCTTTTTTAATCACAGTATTGCTCTTTAAGTAGGCACTTTTAGAAGTTTCTTAAATCTATCCTCCATATTCATCTCCATATTTAGCCACTACTTCCAACATGTAAAATGCTACTACTTAATACTGTTTTGAATTAGCAAACAATTCTCAAATTGTTCAGACTGCTGTTTTGGCATTTCTTTTGCATTTCTTGTCTAAATGTGATTTGGTCTGTCAATCTGCTTTTGGAAGACATAAGCTATAGTTTCATTCCCTCAATCTGAATATAATTTGTGATGTGCTGTATAAATTCAGATTTCTATTTAAGAGTTCTATGTACAATTTTGATGGAAGCCTATTAGTAAACAATTTCCCTTAGAGTGAAGAATAAAAAACAATGTCAAAACTATAGACTGGAAGGCTATTTCAAGATATCAAAACCAGTTCTATTTACTGATTGAAGAAAGAGCCCACATTGTTGCAGGCTGTACCACAAAATAATTGACTGCAACAGGAGTTCTGCATCCCAAGCCAAAAATGAGGGCACATAATCGACGTCAAGGTCAATTATCTGGTAGTGAAGTGCCCAACAAAAGGAGACTATTGTGATTAGAGAAATAAGCAGAACATTGTGAATTTGGAAAAGCTGGCACTGGAGATAGCTTTTAGACTCTTTGTAAACCACCAGAAACATTGTGTTAGAGCACTGAGCATCACAGATTAATTCATAAAAAAACAGGAGACAGAAATCAGTTATGGTGCAGTTGTTTCACTGGACTTTTGTTAACTTTAGCCTGTAGATCTTTCTTAGTGCTGCTTTCTCTGCTGAAGACTCAAGGAAATACTGTTAAAAAACACACAATGTTTTTAAAACTGTGCCAGGAGCTTTTTGAGCCATATATTCCGAGTTGTAAATCTACCCAGTGTATCTATGCACTACCTGAAAGATTCCTCCCAAAGCATTTATTTTTAAAAAATATTTTTTCCACAGCTCTATATATAACAAAATTCCTAATAGTCTCATGCTATGATATCATTCATTCATGTGTGTTCCTAATGTAACTGCTATTATTCCAGTCCCCTTTCCCCCTCTCCTGACTCCTTATTCTACACTGGAATAATCTTTTTGCCTTTGTTCTTGTCTTAGTCTAGGAAATGATCCTGGAGTCATTACTAACCCAGAATGGATTAGTTTACTAATAACTCACAAAAGACATGATTCAAACCTTTCAGGCTAATGGGAAACAACTTCTTTTGACTTTAAAGAATTCCACTATCAGTCTTATAATCAGCATTCAGTGGCAAGCTGAGAGCTCCATATTCCATGATATATCTCATGTTTTTAATAAGGTTTTACAGGTTCAAATCCTTAACTTCTAAATGACATTAGTCTGACTTAAACAGATAAGTCTATTTGTTTTCAAACAGCATGCTCTGTCTTTGAAAACAATTACAACAATAGTACTCACCCTACGGTAAAAAACTGCCTCATCTCCTGTCTTCGAGACCTCATCAGTTGTTTGTATTCACCAATACGCAATTTCTTTCCATCAACAATGCAGGTACGTTTTGGTCGAGGTTTGTATTTGTAATTAGGATACTTTTCTAGGTGGATTTTACTTAGGCGTGCCTGCTCTTCATAATAAGGTTGTTTCTCTTGATTTGACATGGACTTCCAGCGAGATCCTATTAACACAAAACATCAGTGAGTGCTCAAGAAAAGCAGGTTTAGCTTTACACATACACATTTCAATATGCCTTCTTGCCATAATAAACACATTTTAAATAACTTAATTAAATAAACTGATTTGAATTTACAGCAGCCAGCACATATATTGGGATGTACAACCTGAGACACCTTAAAAGAACCTTGACTTTCAGATGTTGCTGCAGACCAAACGTATGTAAATCGCTATTAAATAGGTGCACTTAAAATCAATAGCTACTTCTCAAACTCTCAGCCTTATGCTGCAAAACAGACTATTTAATTTTTTACAATATGAGCATTAATCTGTGAATAATTCTATACCTTTGTAATACCACTCAGTATTATGGTTAAGTAAGATCTACAACCATACTTTTACTGTTAAAAGCTTAACACATTGCCTAGGGATACATGCTTCTTTGATAGTTTTATGAGGATTTGGTTTATACACTCCTACTAATAGATATTAATACCTTGCTGTGTAGCAGGAAAAAAAATATCAAAACCTTATAGATTCAACAAAATTATGAAAAATCCCTTGCTGTCTGGGTGTCTTAAATTTACTAATCTTCTGATATAAGCCTGGCATAATATTGGCTCCTTACCATATTTTAAATCCTATTATGCATATTATCTTCCAGCCAGATGTAATAAATGCATAGAACTGCACCAAGAAAGTTACATTTAAGAAACTTATATTTTAAAAAAAGAAAACAGAAAGCACATTGTAATGATATACACCACTTCAGGTACTGTAAACTGTCATTGAAAGCTGCACCAATAAAAAAGTTAAAAAATTAACACAGTGTACACAGGAAGAGGAAAAAGTATTCAGATCTCTTGTATTGTTTATAAGGAGCTATCTAAACACTTGAATAGAGAAGAGTTTGGCCGTGTGGGGTTTTTTTTTTCCAGGGGATAAGAAATGCAGAAAATAGCTTTTTGGTGTCTTTTATATGAATAAAACGATTACAGCTGTGGTAAACGTGGGTGGAAGCTATTCTTTTACCAAGATTTTTCATACATCAACAAATGGAAAAGTTGTATAAATATTATCCGTAGCCAGCAATACTCCGTGTCAGTTCTAATATTTCAGTGTCTTTTCTCATTGTTCTGGAAAAGTTGCACAGATATTATAGGGACATCGACTTATTTGTGGCAGAGCAGATACTGACAGGTTAATTCCATGGTTAACAAACACTCAATTGCTGGCACTTCTGAAATATTTATGCTGGAAGTTTACATTTTAATGAATACAGTTACTATGCTCCTAATAGTTTTTTCACAGAATGCACACAAATAATATAGATTCCCTACAGCTGCCAACACTGAAACAGTGCAGGTTTTATACAAAACTGAAAGGCTATTCATATAACTTACTTATATGGTAGACAAAAATATGAGAACTACTAAGTAAGATTTTGGAAGCTTTAGGACAAAGTAACATTTATTTCTATGTATTCTTGCCTTTCATTGAACTAGCATGCAACAAACTTTGGCAAGAATGTATTTGAACTCAAAATTTACACTAAAATGATTACAGAGGAAACTTGATTTTTACTTTTATTTATTACGAGTTACATTTGGAATCTGTCTTTCACTTCAAAGACTCGGAAAGCAAATACAGGTTTTAACATTTCACCACTCATTCTCACGTATGTTTCTAATTCTCTGGAGGGGTCTTAAAAAGCAAATCAAAATTTCTCAAAAATGAGCCAATTTATTTGCACAGTGGCAAAATATAATCCATGGTATATTCCCTCATCATCCCAATCTATACAAATTAAATATTAACTATGGTGTCTTTTAACTAAGTAATATTTTAATCGTATGATACTACCGCTTCCTTAGCTTTTTAACGTTGTAACATTTTGAATCAAACATCATTTTGCATGTGAGAAGGTCTGCAAGTACATGTCTTTTGAACTGTGCCAGGTTTCTTTCTTTGACACTACACTGTCTGATATAAACCTTTGATTTTGATTTTGTACTTTATTAATTTTTTCCCAGTAATTACTCCAGCAAGTACCATTTTGCATTCAGGTGATCTATAGTTCAGGTGATTTCTAATGGGATCTTGCAATTAGACCTTTTA
The DNA here is from genome assembly GCF_000708025.1 of Charadrius vociferus. NCBI lineage: Eukaryota > Metazoa > Chordata > Aves > Charadriiformes > Charadriidae > Charadrius > Charadrius vociferus. Next base: position 4,224,058 of record NW_009650072.1, on the reverse strand, counting down.
TCAGGATACACTCTTGCAACAGATTTCACAAAACATTCCTTTTGAATGCTGCTAAAGCTTTAAAGCATGTTGTGACTCTGCTGTTGAAAATAAAATGCATTAGGGAAGGGGCAGAAAGGGAAAAGGAAGGGAATGAAAATGAAAACAACCTGTGAGTCTTCATTTGTATAAGTTTCAGTAATTGCAATTTCAGTGAACATCTCCCAAACAAAATATGTCCTAAAATTAGAGAAGTTGCATATCCAAGAAGGAAGTAACTAGCCTGTGTCACCAATATAAATAACCTCATCTTTCCATGGCTCCAAAAATAACTAACCTCTGCCAATTGACACTATTATAGCAGAGCCTTCTAAGCTTCCCTTAGTTTTGGTTTAGTCACAGTCATGATTTGTTCATTGTCTTGCACTTACCTAGGATTTTGCTAATGTTGGAGTTGTGCATGTCAGGGAAGGCTTGGAGAATTTTTCGACGCTCATCCTTTGCCCAAACCATGAAAGCATTCATTGGTCGTTTGATGTGCGGTTCACTGCTGGCTCGGCCCCGTGAATCCCGGTAGACTCGAGCTTCAGCCACAGTGGCACCTCCTGTTGGCCAACAATAATACTGCTGTAGTTTAGCTGCAGAGCCATTCATTGCTTTACTTCCTGTAATGTCAGGGCAGGAAGAAACAAGATGGATGCAAAACATTATTACGTGGATAACGTAAGCGCTTTCAGTGCTGTGTTTATTTTAGCCTCATTCTCTTTCTCTCTCTCTCTTTTTGCTGCCAGATATATGAGAGAGAGAGACCGACAGAGAAAGGATATCCAGCGATTCCAGTGTGATTGATCAGGCTCACCCCGCTGAAGACACCAACATCTGAGTGAGGAAACAAATTGCACTGGTATTTCTCCAGTTAAGGTATGGAGATATGAAAAAGTTTCCTTTTGGGACTTTAACATAGCATATACGTTCTAATGCTCAACAAAATTCACATAAAAGTTACACTTGAGAATCCAAACTAATGTAGACCTGTTCACGCAAATAATTCACAATGACTTTGTTGCTTGGGCAGTGAAGCACATGCCAAACATTTCATAAAATAAATTATATAGTACACCAGGTACATGCTGCTAGTTGTATGGATCTGATTATATTTGGAGCTGAACATTATAAAGTCGCATCTGCTTTAGTTAAATTTCAGATGCGTCTTGGAGTGTTCGATCACATATATGTAATAAAACTGTCTGCCTTCAACAGGTACACGCGCAGCCTCCTGGAGCTTCCGTAATGGGAGGCAAGCACTCCAGCTTCTCCATGCCTGCTGTGCTTTAATGTACCTCAGTGTCCCGTCATTATCCACCATCAATTCAACTTGGACACGCTAAACTTAACTGGTTTTCTGAATGCACCCAGCCCTGCTTCTTGACCACAAACAGCAAAGCTTCATGGGGGTTTGGAGTTCACAGAGGTGAGTATGAGGTGTAGAACAAGTTAATATAGGAGAAAGAGATACCCAAGCCTAGATAAGGCATGCTTTTACTACAAAAACTTTTGCAATTCTGATGATAACATATGTTTTTAGGATTATACCTTAGCTATAAAAGAAAGGCAAAAAGTCTTTATAGTGGGAGAGTGACAGACTTGGTCTTAGGCCTCATCAAACTGTTCATATAATTCAATACCTTGAAAAAACAAAGTATGTGACAACAAATTAGCACAGCAATAGGTCTCCTTTTCTGTAAACTATTACAGCTCCCAATACAGATTTATTTGCCAAAAAATGTAATATTAGTTCTTTACACTAAATAAAACACTGCAGATTTACTGATTTCAGTGACTGACCTTCAAGTTTTCAATTGTGCAAAACCCAAGTTTCCTAATTTAGTGTGAAAACACTTTATGTTAGGTATACCTTTTAAAAAATTCTATATAGGAAATACATCTACATGAAAAAAAGTCCTAAAATAGAGGATGCATAACTAATACACTACCTTTTTGCCACCAGGTCCACAGTACATTAATTTCATTTAAAACGCACTGACCATACAGGATAAATTGATTTTGCTTTATATGGTGTTGACAGCCATGTTTATTGTGCAGTGAAATGTAGTGTAGTTTCAAGCAGACTATATCCATCAACACAGGGCAATATGCTGACTACTGGGCCAGATGAAGACATACATTACCCTGAGAGCAAAACACTCATTCGTATATGGCAGTGTCTTCTCCTGAGGATCACCATGGTAATTTATGATGCTTCCAACGCCATTACTTTACAACTGACACCAATTTGGCAATTTGTATACTAACATGCATGCACATAAAAGAAGACAGGTTTGTGGGAAATGTGAGATGCAAAACTACTTTAATACTATTCTAAGTACCATGCTACAGGTGTTCAGCATTTACAGGAGGCTGCAGCTGCAGTCAGCTTTTTGCTGAAAAAAGGAACAGTAGTTTTGCTAAGCAACCTGCATGTAGGAGCAGTTTAGGGGGGTGTATGGTTAATGAGGTTCTGTCCATTGTTGTCAGAAGGCTTGGAACATGCGTATCAAAGATACCGTCTTTTGAGAGAGGATATATTTATTGCAAAACTATAATAAGTTTCAAACATAGTAAGTCAACACTGAAATATTTATTGAGACAAATGGCTATATGATTTGAGAAAAATCAAATATATCATGTACTGGTTGGTCCATCTTTGAACATAATACCATAGAATTTGTAACTAGTATGTGGACAATCAGGAAGTTGGTGACAAATTAAAACATTTAAATTATTATTGATGCAAAAGTTGTTATTTGTTATTCAGCTACTCTAATCACAGCAAAGGAAAGAAGACATATTTGAATCCATATGATGATTTTCCATCTTTTACTTTCCCAAAGGTACTTATTCACTATGGCAAAGGAATTTGTCTTTAGCCCTTTTTAACACAATTTTGGCCCAACCTTTTAATCCTAATGCAGGCAAAAGGTACCTTTACTAGTATAAAGATTATAGACTGTCTTTTCAATCTGGATATAACTTAGATAGGGAAAAAGAAAAAAGAAGAAGAAAAAAACCACCGTAAATGATCTATTTTCAGAGAAAGGTTATGTTAGAAAACAATTCTTACGTAAGAGTAGGAAATTACAACCATCCCAAGAAGGCCAAGAAGCTCTGACTGTATCTGTTTTAAGCAAGTTTGTACTTGAAGGATTTGAAAGAAACAGACAAAGAGTTGATGTTCTTTGTGCTTGATCTCTGGGGGAATATTTGCAAGTTGACCCATAGGCCATCACAAAAGCATCTGCAAAATGAATTTCTGCAAATAACTATAGTAATATAATCTCCATGTTCTAACTACCTCAGAACTACAGAATTATATTCAGCATATAAAGCATTACAAGAAAATACTTCTGTTAGCATGTGATTCTACGTGGGGAGCCAGAAAGTCTCAGTAACTTTTTAGCTTAGAAATGAGGCGCTAATGATATAAAAAGCACATACGTTCAGTAAGCTCTTACAAGTTGAAACACATAAGAACAAGCTTTCAAACTGGTTGTTCTTAGGTACTTCATCCTGTCAATCAGATATTTAGACAGTATTGTGCCCTATATAAACAATTTCAACAGGTTTTACAAAGTATGGATTTTTTCTTATTGTGATAATTGTAGTACTGACAGAGGCTGAAAGAGATGCCGGGAATTTTTAAAGAAAAGATATATACAACTGCAAAGAAGTAGGTGTTTTACTTCTTTCTGAAAATATTTTCAGGAAAGTCTAATAAATAATAAACCCCAAATAACAGATAAAATACAAGTGTACTACTAATGAAGGGTGAGAAGGGAGGAGGAAGTTGGTAATTGTCTGTGGCAACTAATGCTCTATCTGCTAGTTACTATTCATACTGTAATCACAGGAGGAGGTTTTGATTTTCAGAATTAAGATCTTGGTTGGAATTAAAAATTATTGCAAAAGCAGTACATTTTGGCTGTCCTAATGGCTTAGTTGGCAAGGACATCTACGCTTCGGCCTAAAGGCTGGGGCTGTCATCAAAGTGACACTTTTAGCTTCTGAGGGTGTGAACTTCCTCACTTGCTAGATGCTTTGCATTTGCTCAATTTGTCATGACTTTGATGATTTAAATCTAAAAGCAGATTGGAGGACAACGACTTTTTGTGGATATATGGCAGTCAACTCCTCTGTGGAAGCTGGATTCCAGACTAGACTCTAGGGACAATACTGGGTCAAAGAACACCACAGAACTAATTTAAAAATGTTACAGCTTCATTAAAGTAATTTCAAACAATATTTTTGTTCCCAAAGAGACTGATTGCTCTCTAATGACAGTGCAGGAGAACCACCCCAGTTCTTTAGAACGAGGAAAGAATCTGATCATCAACAGGAAAGATAAACAGTTTCATATGAATTAAATGTTAAGAAACATACACCAACAATTGTTACATTGTTTGTTTATTTGTTCCTGCCTTTATCTGATTTTCTTACCTTTTATAATAACAAGAATTTTAGGATAGACACCATCTCTTAGCATGCACCCTGAAATTTTGGCCACATTAGTGTTAGTCCTATTGTCTTTAACGAGATGTGGTTTTACCTTCCATTTTATACATCATCTACCAAAGCAAAACCTCAGACTGTCACCAGAGTTACACATTACCAGAATGCAAACAATAATAAATGTTATAAAAAGGAGCAAAAGACAGTTGAGAAAAAGATGAGGAAAGAAAGAGAAAAGAAGTGACAGCAAAATGAAAGAGATTTTTATCAGTCACTGTTGTTCCTTAATATCTCTTCACACTCTGACCATTGATTCATGTTTGAAGTGATACATTTCCCCCAGCTAATGAATCTTTGGCTACCCTAGAGAATACACTGCATACCGTCTTCCATACACATATACCAAGACAGGATATATAGAAATAAAGACAATCTTTCTAGGTTCCTAATGTAAAAGTGACTGGTTAGTATTAAAGCTCCTCTAATCAGTTATTCATGAGGCTAAGATGACATTTCTGTCTACTTTGGGTAAGACTGATTGGGACCTCCAAAATATCAGGCCCTGTTTGTGGTAATACAACTAGCACTGCTATCAGCTTGCGTTGCGGACACCAGAACCTGATGAACGCGCAAACAGGAGTCACTGTTTTACCACTAGAGATGGGTTACTCATAAACACGGAAAGACCATAAAAACAGGGAGCATGAAGAAACAGCTTGGCAGTCCCCTTTCCTGGTCTTAAACTGTGGGCAGACAAATGCAGCCTTTATGAAAGATACAGCAATATTTCAAATCAAATAGAAAAATTCAAATCTGGAAAGAACAGAATGACAAAAGAAGGTTTGGAAAGTTTAGAATACAAGAATAATCATTTATTTTGATTTATTAAGTTCAACGTTCAATTTTGGAGACCATTACAAAAATTACTACTTTACTGTAATCTAATTGACTTGTAGCAGTGTTAGTGTAACATCTATCTGTTTTGCTCCTTGCCTGCCTCTTACTTCTTCATCCCCATTCAGAAGACTTTCTCATTCTTTATTACCAGCAAGAGAGGCAAAATAAATGGGTATCTCATGAACAATTGTCATTACTGGCATGTCTTGTCATCACTAGGCAAAACTAACACCCACTTGGAAACATGACTAGCTCCGGGACGGGGATGCCTGTAGTCATACAGTGGCACAAATGTTCTGCAGGGAAGTGTCTGTTTGTCAAGCTGCTTTCATTCCAAATGCTAAACAAATATTATTCAGCTGGGATTTGAGGGCATAACATTTCTTATAGACTGCATGTCAGTGAATGAAAAGGGGGAAAAACCTCAGAAAGACACGAGTGATTCATGAAATACTGGAATATTTAAATGGGCTTTAAAATACTTCACCTGCAAGGGTTCTGAATTGTGCTAAGTAAATACTAAGAGGTGGGAGTATACTGTAACACAGGTCAGCTACATCCATGGTACACTCAGTTATGATAAGGCTTCTATTTTTCCTGTTAAGAGGCTCCATTCTCTTTAAAACATCAACAAGAAGAACCAAAAGGGAATTCCCTAAGGTCAGCTCTGAGGAAACATAAACCTCTAATTCAATAACTCCGCTACTGCACTGAAAAAGGCCTTATTATTGCAACATCCATATGGAGTCAATTGGACATTAATGACTAATCAATCCCTCCCCTTTCTATTCTACTTATAGTGTCACAAGCCATGTTTAGATTAGCCCATTTCCTGCTTAGGATTGCTCAAGATGTCTTTTGTTCTTTCAGGGCTGGCCTGATGGAGGCAGCTTAAACAAACACACGACCCAAGTGGTGCAGGAGTTATAAACTGCCATATGTGAATGAACAAAGGGGCCATACTAAAGCCTTTTGTGGTATTTGTTAATGTTTTTCATCTGAGTTTAAAAAGACCTAATGACTTTGTGGTGAGCTGATGCATGTGGCTCGTGGCTTTGCAAAATGAAGGAAATTCTAGCCAGTTATATATCAGCATATATTTTCCGAAGTGCCTTGTTTTCAGTTTTGGTGGCACTGAGTTTACTTTTTTAGTACATTTGTTTTACATATGCAAGCAAAATTTTTAATCTCAATTAAAACACAGCACCAGTTTTCACAGCCATCCTCGCAACCTGCATATACGTCTTTCCCCATTTGAAAGTCTAGAGCTAAAATTAATAGTGAAATATCTTCTGTGTGTGAAATCAAATCAGCTATTCTCAGCTCTATCAGTGGTAGCAGTTCACTCACCAGTGTTTAAAGCTGAATTGGTAGTTGGGTCATATTAAATACTGAAACAATATTTCTAAAGAAGCTATTAGTACATCCATGCTCCACAGCCAGCCATGCCCAAATCTACATTACTTAAATTAATTAAAACTGCTAAATGCAACTACTTTCTTAATGGCTTACACAAACAGTTTAGATTTCTTGACCACATTTTATGGCAAAATTAACCCTCAGGGAAATTTGGCATGGAATACAGCTAAAACAATACAATAATATTTTAAATTACATGGAATATTAACTGAATTAATTCGTTTTTAAGGCCTGACTTAAGCCCTCAGTGGCCTACATAGTCCCACTTGTGCTGTAACATAAGAGCATGAGAAGTTATTCTGTGAAGATCCATGATACGTCTAGATGGAAATCAGGATGAAGAAGCAGACTCCACTATAAATTTGGGGAAGTATGTAAGTGTCATAAGATTTTTCAATCATGTGCCACTTGCAGACTTGAAGACCCTTCACAGATAATTAATTAAATGCTAACAACCCCATTCTGACATAGATATTATTGATAGAAAAAATGTGAAACATACTTAAGCTGAAAGTTATTCAGCCTAAGTAATGACACCAGAAGTAAGGGATTGCCAGTCATCAGGTCTAACTATGATCAACATTCCCATGAACACTACTCTTGTTTCCCTTTGATAGTTCATTTCATACTCTAAGGAAAGTAGAGATCCACAGAAAGGAAGACCATGGACAAAGCATCCCAGCCCAAGAGAAATATTACTAATAATTGTTGTTAGGTATCTAAAAGACCTATTGAATACTGCAAATTGGTTGGGTTTTTTTGGGTTTGGGTTTGTTGGTTTGGGTTTTTTTTCAGAAAAACTGTTGTTCTAATAGCTAAGCAATTATTTTTACTATATTAATCACATTAAAAAAAAAAATACAAAAAGGAATGAACTAATCTATTTAACATAAAGGTGTTTCCATAAGACTAACAGCTTTATTTCCTGTGGAGCTGTTACTCACATAATTTCAAATTTTTCCTGACGTGACAGTGTCACCTAGAACATCCAGAAAACATTATACTGATTTAAAACACAAGGATTAATTCTGCAGTCCTCAGTCATCCCTAACAGTTTTTTTTTAAAAAAAAATCCTGCCTGAACAAGGGCCATAGGATGTGATCCACTCATATTTCAGTCAATGCTTTGTTTTGTTTTAAGATGGAGAAATGACAGACAGGAATTCACCACAGAGAAAGAAGGCAGCCTGACTTTATGTTTGATGGATGCATTGTTCAAGACGTGGCTGAACACTGTTAATGAACAAATTTGCTTGCTCCTATGTAGCAAAACAATGAATTTTAAAAGCTGAAGTACAATGTGGTTTATAAAAGGGAACTATGTTTCAAATGGGAAAGAGGTTTACAAAACCACCTCCCTCAAATTATGTGATATTAATGACATGCAGAAAACTTTGCAAAAGGTTTTAATGTGTGTTGGAATCACTGCTTTAGTGGCCCGTTTCCTGCATTCAATCTGCAACTGAATTTGTCACCTTCTTGCGTATGCAACATCATCCTTTGTATATAACTAATTCCCTCCATCCACTGTTTGCTGTTCTCACTTGTCATATCATAGCAGTAAGTAGATGGCTAGAACCGAGGGCTAGGATACGCATATGCCATTTCTTCTTGCCTTTCACATGGAGTGCTGATATTATAATAATTAACAATATAATTAGTAAATAATGTATCATAAAGGGAGAGAAGCAAAAGCAGCATGATAACAGGAGCTGTAAGTTAGCAAGTAATAATGTTAGGAAAATTTCTTAAGGCTAATTTTTCAAATATGCTGCACCTGGGCATTTGGGATTTGGGAGTGAAGCCAGGAAGATGTTTTTACAAACAGGGCAATGGCATGTCCAAATATGTTGCCACATTTACCTGATTTGGATTAAAAATGGGGGATCTGCCATGGGATACGGGCTTACGTGAAAATTTACATATTACTCCTTTTTGAAATACTGCACTTCGTGTTAAACTACCCCTGCCAAATTGCGAACATAATCATTTAATATTTGCAGAAGCTGTGAAGATACTGTAATTCCCACCCCACACACATTTTGGACCACCGATTCTGTAAAATTAAATCAAAGTACAAATTGAGAAAAGATTGTCCGCTTGCTGCTAAGTTCTGCACTAAACACTTGCTGAGATACCTGGCATATCTATGTGGAAGAAAGGCAGATGCTCTTAAACACTTTTCTATTGCTGAGATACTGAGGTTCCTGAAGGAGAAAATGGTGTGCAGTATAAACTTAGCAAAAAAGACAGTTGTACAAAGAAGAGGACTTGTCTGAATCTGTATCAATTGCTCATGCTTAGCCGGAATATATGGTGTTCTTTCCTTAATGTATTCATATTTCTGCTCCACTCCCTGTGCTCAAGGAGGTAAGGAAGAAGGGCAAGATTCCTCCCTCCTCCATGCAGTATGATATAACGGTGGCTTTCTCTGTCAGCTGAAAATTCACTTGTGCCTGGAAACGTTACGCTATTTTAGGCAACTTCAAGCAATACAAAGACATGTGCAGAGCTAAGAATCAGGACCATGGGGTGTTTTGCACCTGTGGTGGCTGTACATGAGTATGAAAAAATGTTTTAAACCATGGAACTACTATATTTAATTTTTTACTCACTCCACTTAAAAATAGCTAAGCAAATGGACAGATGCTTTCAGCATTTATGACAATAATTTTCTCATGGGCAAAGACTTTCTGTGTAAAACTGCAGCCCACAGTTACTTTTTTACAGCCTTGTTCTAAATTCCTGAAAATAACGTTTTACTGTATAATGGAAATTGTGACAAACCCTTAACCATAACTGTGCTAATAGACACCCCTATTTAAAACTCAGGGCATTGTAACAGTGGTTGGTTGTACAACATCCGAAATTCTAATGAGAATTTTTTTAAATAAAGGTACTATTCTATAAGAATCAATTACTGTAGCATGGAAACAGCAAATGAGAAAGCTTCATATTTAGCAATAGGAAAAAAACACCTAAGACAGTTGAAAATCAAAAGGTAACACTTGTGGAGGACATCCAGATTTATTAGTCTGAAAGTGAGTATTATGTTAAATATTAGTGTCTTGAGAGAAGTAAGTTTCAATACCACAGGAAGATAGGTCCACACACCCCCAGCTCAGATTTTTCAGTACTCAAAGTGGGAGTTCCCCCTGTAAAATGTTAGGGGGATGCTGGCAACAATGAGATTCATGAAGTGGTTGCCATCAGAAAAGTGATGGGATGGTTCTTAAAGACAGAATGTCTTATTCCTGTCCTATTTGGAGGCATCGAGTTACTCCAGGGCAGAGACACTGTATCTCATCCAACACAACTGAAATACCGTGCCGAAGTACTTTATCCCAGATTCCTGATCTGTTATGAGTTATTCTGAAAAATTTAAGCGTATCACTCAAGTATTAGGCTCAATCAGATAGTTCCATGGGCATTAAAAATGGCAACCACAATTAATGAAGGCTGCCTTTTAGCATCTGGTCTAATTAACCAAGATAATAAGTTATTTTATCTTTAAATAATAAAGATACACTTATGGGATTTTTTTTTAATCAAAGACATTTAACAAGAATTCAGGGGAATAAAAATTCCAGTACTTGAGCTTACTGCATTCTTTCTGGAAACTCTTCTTTGTTTTCAGACAGCTTTCACTGTTTTCTGATATTCATCTTTCCTCTCTCAACTGCCATAGCAACTATTACAAATATTTATGCGCGACAAATACTGGCGTGGAGAGGCATTCTTTCCTCCAGTATTTATGGAGCACTGTCACAAAAGTAGGTGATGCTTTGTCATGCATGTACTACCTGCTGTTTACACCTCTGCAAAGGAGGGTGTTAAACAAGTTACCTCACAGGTTTGGATTGTGTTGGCAGCCTGCCAAGATCGATCTGCCTGCAAATATATGGTTCCCTTTCACCTACTTCTTCAACTGCTCGAAGTCAACCTTTTTTGGAGTTAAGAAGGAACTATGTCACCCTTTTGTATAAGCAATTATTCACTTTTTGACATACATGAGAATGTTGAGGCTTTGAGTATATGGTAGAGGTTCTCCTTTAAGAAAGCGTTGATCTGGTTTTTACTTAAAAGATTTGCAAAACCCAGGCACTTCTCACGATGTCTGCTCTATCCCCAGGGAGGGAGCAAAGGAAGTTTTCACAGATGGACAGAAACTTGGAGCTGCATAGGGTGGTAGTTTCTCCTCACCCTTAGATATCAGCCTTGTGTTCCCTTTGTAGCTCCTTTTTCTCATGTTTCTCCCCACACGGCCAAGAAACTACCTTCTACATTGCAAAGAAGGTAGAAGGTTTTTCCCCAGCTAGCTCATTCCTCTCCTCCACATGATGTCACATTCACTGCTGCTGCTGCTGCAATTGCAACCACTCATTGTTCACCATTTTCTGGCAATTGATTAAGTCCGTGATGATGCCTAACACCATTTCTTTTTTTCTTTCTCTGCCATTCAATTTCCCTTGCTTTTGGGCAGGGAGAATCTCTCATTGTACTAAAATATGCCTTGCAATCTGGCTAGCCCAAGTCAAATATGAATGGGAAGTGCTAATTTTATGGACATAAAAAGACAGACTGCTGTTAACTGCTGCAAATACTGAGCAATTCATTGACTTTGTATGTCGGTCAGCAAATCCATCGTCTGAAATGCTGCAGAACTGGGTTCTTAAGCTTACTGCTGAATAGAACTGTGTTCTTTCAAAACCAAAGGTGAGCTTGTGCCCCTCCAAGCTTGGGTTCAGGTCCAAAATCAGATTCAGACCAAAACCTACGTACATCTGAACCGCAATTAATAAGATGAAGCCAAGGCTTACTACTGGAACCAGCCTCTTACCAATGGTTATGCAGCTTGCAGTCCCCAGCTGGCTTGCCTTCAGCCTATTTGGAGCATGGTCAAAGATACCATGATTAAACAGATAAGGCTTAAAGCTATATAATCTTAAACTGTGACCTGATATATAGAAAAACACAATCTTTAAACCACAGGCACCAAGGAGGACACAGGCACTAAGTCAATGATTTTAAGAAGATGGGCTGCTACCAATCCCGTGCTGAGGACTCCAAGATACCTCTTAATAGGTTTCGTAGCAAAGGTTACCCTTTGGGAGACTTTGAAAAGTAATAGTCTAATACAAGGATAAAGTAAATACATAGATACAGATAAAGTGGACAGATGGATCCCACCACATTATTTAAAATTGTTTTTATCTAAACTAGTAGGCATGTACTTGTCCTCAGAACTATGGTCCATGCTTAACACACAGTGGTAGATTAGTAACAAAGGAAGCAGCAGCAAGTGCTAAACACAAAGTTTACAGAATCAAGAAAACTATCACATGAGAAATAGAAGAAATGAAAACATCAAAAACAGACTCAGAAGAAAAGGTCTTTGTATACGTTGTCCCAAATGGCAAACTGTGAAGCCAAATATTTCCCTCACAAGCCCGATTCTAATACAGTAACACGAATGAACGTGGAAATAAATGTTAAGTACTAATACAGCATTTTCATCTGTTTCCATTTGCTTTATAAAAATGAATTTAGCTTCACAATGAATCTGATTTTTCACTTGAGAAAAGTGGACAGAGAGAAGTCATTTCTCTTTTGCAAAATCACACAGTAAAGCAGTGGGAAAACAATAACATTCAGATGTTTTTGCCCTGAGCCCAGGATCCAATCACGAAAACTATATTTTAACAGATCCAGTTCTTTGGCAGGAATGAAGATCAGGTCTTGATGGAATCTGAATCCCTGACTATGACTGCTGAAGGAAACCACACTGCAACCTGAGCTAAGGTAAAATCAGTAATTGTCAACAGGAATGTTAGGCCTATTCTGCAGGTTTCTATATACTACGAACAAAAATAATCACATACTTCCTACGAATTTCCAAAGCATTTGACCACAAACACAAAACCAGAAGGTTCCGTAAGCATAGAGAACATTATACAAGCACAAGATCCATAAACATAGAGCACATTGTATGATTCAAAAGAGGTAGCGCTATCACCAGAAGTGAGCATCTCTGAAAGGTATATCTTCTCTAGAACTTGAACCAAAAAAAGATATTCAGATCTTCCAATATTCTCAGATAACTAAGAACTAAATAGTTTAGGTTCCACTACCTGGAATTTAAACAGGGCTCACCTATGTCCCCTGACTATATTCTACAGACTTTGGTCAGCTGATGTCTGCCAGTCATGTTTAAAAAGTGGTTTTAGCTATAGCTAAATTCAAAGCTGTCTTGGTGTGTCCACGCTAGTCAGCTGTATTTCAGTACTGACAATCTCAAATGTTCAAAATTATGAAGCCGCCTACAGAAAGAATGATGTTTTCTTTAAAATGATGAGGTCTGGAGAAAAAAAAATCCTTGTTTAGTTCTAGAATTGACTGTTGTTTATAATTTTGCATACCAGCCACCGAACATGGTGGCTCTCAAATCATGTTTTTGAATGAACATGACAACTGGGATTTCCAGGTAATGATATAAGTCTAATAGCTGTGGATTATTCACCAATGGTGTCACAGTCAGTGGCAATGTTTTTGAATACAGTCTGAGCATGATTTTTAATATAGTTAGCCCAGTCCTGCTGGTGGCTAAGGAAGTAATAGAGATGTTGGTTTATGTCATATTTAATATAAAACTCTTGTTGATTATTTTCAGGCCTCCATTCAGAAGACAGTTAGATCATTATGAGTTACACAAGCTTTGAATACGACTTCATATGCTAGGTCATCTCTGAAAGTATACCTAGTTACCCAGTTAAATCTTAAAAAAGGTTCCAAAAACTGGGCAGGGACAACAAGTTAAGTCTTAAAAGTCATTCTGCAGTATCCTTTCATATCAGTCTTATAATTGCATAGAGCTAAATTTAAAGAATTTCAAGACTTGTCTTGTAATTCATGAATCAAAAATAAATATACATGTAGCTTCAGCTTCTGATCAATGACCCAGTACTACAAGCACTCCTAAAATGAAGGGAAAACATGACTCTGATCCTGTCAAACTCAGATCACTGCCATATGTTATAGAAGATATAAGCAGTAGAGAGAAATCATTGCTAGATACTATTACAAAGGCATTCCATAGAACACAGAAGTCTGCTGATATTTCTTATAACAAAGCACTTGAACCTTAAAGGCTGTATCAAAGCTAAAGGAACTAGTAGTGCTTCCCAGATTTGGTCTATCTCGGCTGCCTGCTGGGATGAGACAGACATGTACCATGTCTCTGCACACTTTAGTTTCCTTTGGAAACGCAGGTGTGCAGGTAGGCAGGGAGCGGAACTGCACTTCTTTAGCTCCCTTGGACAAGATCAGTTGGGGCATCAGGATGTAGCCCAAACTGTGCTTCCCCTCAGTTTATGGCCAGCAGTGGGACTAAATTTGGAGCCCTTGGCTCAGGAATAGATCTGTTACACCACTCCACCCACCACCGCATACTCCCCCTCAAAAAAATCCCTCTATAAGTACTCAATAGATCTTCGCTAAATGTAGTAAATTTGATAATTCTGAAGTTCTAAAATTCTGCTGATGGAATTAGAACCAACTGACAGTTCTAACAGCCACACACCAACTCTGTCACAACTGCAGTTGGACCTCAGAGATCTGGATGTATTTCTGATGAAGAAAGATAGGAGGTTAAAAGTTGACCACCAATATGTTACTTCAGAAATCTTTATTTTCTATATGACTGTGTTATTTGCATAAAAGCACACAACAAAACACATAAATATTATCTAAAGATGTCTACAGCAACCTGCACTCAAATGGTATCTTAAAATATTGCAAATAAGATTAAAAGTAAGTAACAATGACAAAACAGTAAAGAAGGTGTGAAAGACACTAAATCTTTGAAGAATATGGCTATGGTTATTAGAAACCTTCGACATTCAGTTGAGATTGTGACCTTGGCAACCCACTAAAATGCAACAAGGCTCTCTTCTTAGAGGAGGCCAAAGAAGAGCAACAAGCTGGTGAAGGGTCTAGAGAACAAGTCCTGTGAGGAACTGCTGAGGGAACTGGGGTTGTTTAGCCTGGAGAAAAGGAGGCTCAGGGGTGACCTCATCACTCTACAACTACCTGAAAGGAGGTCGTGGCGAGGTGGGTGTTGGTCTCTTCTCCCAAGTAACAAGTGATAGGACAAGATGAAACAGCCTCAAGTTGCACCAAAGGAGGTTTAGATTAGATATTAGGAAAAATGTCTTCACCAAAAAGGTTATTAAGCACCGGAACAGGCTGCCCAGGGAAAGTAGCTAAGTCACCACCCCTGGAGGTATTTAAAAGATGTATAGACATGGCGCTTAGGGATGTGGTTTAGTGGTGGACTTGATAGTGTTAGGTTTATGGTTGGACTCGATGATCTTAAGGGTCTTTTCCAACCTAAATGATTCGATGATTCTAAAGAATAAATTGTCAAGTTTCTTAGTAATGCAGTGCTGAAACAGACACATATGGAAGCACAAAATAATAGCAACACATATAAAAACATCTGTGACATGGCAAACCTAGAAAGATCTGTAATAGATTCATGACAATTAAAAGCATTAATATTCTGGAAGACGAACAGAGTCTGTAGCATGGTACAGTATATCAGAGGCTACGGTTTAACTGCCGGTATTTCAGCAGCACTGTTTTCAGTGGACTTCCACTCTAAATGATGCGTCGCTAGAAGTGTCACCTCTTAGCTAGCTTCCCAAAGATAAGGGGCAAAACTTGGGTGATATTTTAAATGTATTTTTTTTTTAATATCGAGCTAATACCTAACTTCACCTTGTCTACAAGTAGAAGGACAAATAAGAAGCTCCGTTTTGAACACCCACCAATGTTTTTTTTCAGATCCACAGAGGTATTCATGCAGCACCTCTTTTCCAGAGACATCTGTTGGCTGCTAAACAAAGTCTGGAAATCTGAACCCATTCACAAACTCAGATTTCCCATGTGGCAACACACCATGCCTCAAACTGGCCCACTAGCTCTAGAAAGACATGCTCACTGTCCTTAAAGTGGCACACATCACTGTAGCTTGAGTTACATATGTCAAAGCTTCGTTCCACACTATCCAGTAACAGGGGGTGCTGCCAGTACCACAAGGTGTATCAAGTTACTAAATTAAGGACACTAGAAAGAGAAAGGATGAATTGAAGGAAATGAGGTAAACCCAGAAAGTTGTCAGGAACTTGATGTCATATGAACCAGTAACTCTGTATCTGTAAGTATTCTCTTGCAACTTTTCATCCCAACTGGGGAAAAAAATATCCTTCAACATGCTGAAATATGAGAAGTTGCTGCAAGATGGAAATTCCTTTACAAAGCAGTTTATAAATAACTGGTTAGTCAACAAGTACTTTTGAAAGTCCATGTATCTCCTAAGCCATTTTTTTTCCAGAAAAAAAACATTGTAAAACACCTGTCTGGAAGTTATTTTTTACCTACATTCTGTTCATTATTGTTCTGTTTAAGGGCAATACAACAGTGGCCAATCACATCCAATAAAGGATGAAAATATCAAGCTCATATACAATAGCTCCCTAAAACTGAAAATCTGGAAATGATTTGTTTTATAAGGAACTATTAAAAAATAATATATACATACTTAGGGAAAATCTGAAATGTCTCATTAAGCTGCTAGTCTCCTTCCGAATATTATTTGTAATAAATGGCTGATGAGCTTCAGTCATCATCTTACTGTTATGGAGACCTGAAATCTTGACTATGTCAAAATACTTAAAAAAAAAAAACCAACCACAAATTAAGCATGCTCCTGGTGCACGTGTCAGTTCCATGTGACAAGCTAATAATGATATTAAGCCAAAAGTAGGAATATTTTGCTGAATTAAATTTGAGAGGTAACTTCCTCTGTATGGATGAGTCCATACAGGAACATCTTGGAAATGAACTTGCAGCTTCTCCATTGTATACAAGTCCTTGCCCTAAATACTTTTAAATTCAGCTTTTTTGGTTTGCCTAGAGACTGATTGTAATGTCAGTTGGCAAGCAAGGACAATCAGGGATCTAAGATGTTTTATCACAGGCACATCATGTACTACCTATGCAGTAAAGAAAAGATAACATTTACATGTGCTGTTGTTGTCAGACTTCAAAATGAAGGCACAATTCATGAGACCTTACCTGGACCCTTTATTTCTGGGTCACAGAGAGACAGAACAGAATATGTGCCCATAGGAATACTTCTCTATACAGAAAATACTAATATCTTTTTATCAGAAAAATTCTGTTGCAGTATTTCAAGAATCAGTTGAAAAGAACCCTATTTGTCAACAATCACAAGTTTATTGGTCCTATTCTTCTGATCCAAGAAAAAAACCAAATTTTTAACCTCTTAGATGTCCTGGATATTAATGGAAAAAATGTAAAGATGTTTTAACCTTTTCTTAGAACAATGGCATAACTAAAGCTTGTCAGGTTAAAAAAGAACAGAATGATTCTCAAACAGAAGTAAATTAAAGAGGCAAAACATTACATAATATTCTATCTGAATAGTACATTAATCTTGCTATAGTGACTGGTAGGGGTCCTATCTGTCTACATGTACTCTTCTAATGTATCATAGGGTAGAGAGGATACCAGTGGCATCCACTTCCAGAGCATGCATGATAACTCTGCTAGAGACTAAACTCAGTCTTGATAAACACTGATTTCCACCTGTGGCTTGACACTGTATGGCTGATATATAGAACTCTCACTGAAATGAGTGTAAATTCACTGAAGGTTTATATCATGAAAAAGACATTTTCATATAGAAAATGTGAAATATTTTTGCATTATCATTTGACAGCTGCCTGCCAATAAAATTGTGCTTGCTGTATCTTGAAGAGTTTGTGAGTGCACTGATGGGAAGATTTCTTAAAGAGCTCTAACTTTATTCAAAGCTGCTAAATCATTAAAAACTGGTGAATATATAGATATGTATATATTGCCTTGCTGAGATAATTTTCTCAATGTTTCCTACACTTTTATTAATATTACAAAATGTAAACATTTAATTGACAGCTGCTGGGGGTAAAAACAGTTGCATTGCAGAAGGACTTAGAGGGCTATACAGTCCTTTTCAGCTATCTGCCTTTTGCTATGGATGTATTACAATCTCACAAAAACACACAGAAATCATTCCAGTGTTACCGTGGGATGTAAGCTAGACAGTACTTAGGACAGTGGCAGCATTTCAGCCATACCATTCTGTGATGCAGTGTTCAATAACCCATAGTCAAAATTGCAACTCACCTTCTGCATCTTCTGGCCTGGTAAGATCGATGACACCAGGGCCCAGTTTTCCATCCTCATTGGGCTTCCCTGTTAACTGTGGGCCTAAATTTTCAAACCTTGTTCTTTCCTGGAAAAGAACAGAAATAGCCTTAATGCTCCATATAGGTTAGCTCTCATTATATGCCTGTGCATACATGTATGCACTGATACATGCCTTATTTTTTAAATCTGAAAAAATAACGAGTGCATTTAATTAGAATTTTAACTCAGGGGCAATTTTTTACAGATTCTGAATGTGTGCATTTATGAAAATCAGTTTTAAATGTGAAACATATACAGAAACTTTGAGATTATTTTGATCTGCACTGCCATAATGCCTAAACAATTGTGCATGCAAATACAAAACACTCTTGGCAGCAAACAGTGCTGATCGATGCTGCTCACTTCGCCTTTCCGCTTATTTTCTAACTTAAACTGGAAAAGACAATCAACATTTGGGAGACATGAAAATTCAGAAGTTGAAAGAAGAGTTTGTATTAAAACATAATTTAGTGGAAAAAGCACTTTTTCCCACTATGAGATTCAAGTTTGCATTCATACCTCTGAGAAAACACAAGTCTGAATTTTATGCAAGAGGTTTTCAAAGACAAGTATTTGAACGCAGGAATAATAGATGACAGAACTGATATTATTATTTTGTCTAGGAATTTAAATTGTAACTCACTGGAAAGGGAACCTAAGGAGATTAAAAAAAAAAAAAAAAGGAAAAAGAATGCACATTCCTAGAAAAACAGAAAGCTTTTGAGAGCTGGAGACCTCCATAGGAAACCTGGAACTAGAAAGTGGAAACTGAAAGATATTTTACATGTTAACCCAGTTCTTCAATCAACTACTGGACAAGGGCACTATAAATGGCAGTGTAATATTGTCTCACAATAGTAGTCTCTGTAGTACTGCCTATCAGTAGCAAAGCGTTCAATGGTTATCATTAATTTAGCATTCTCATTTGAATGAACATAGCTTGTTTTCCCTCTTGCCTTGTTGTTACGTCTTCAGACTAAACTTGGCATTATGTTGTACTTGTGAATGAATGAAACCTTGTTGTTCATTACTATGAAACAATATTAAATGTCATGTCAACTTGAATTTACAGACATGAAATACCAGCTTTCAGCTCTATGAACAGTTTCTCCATGTTGTACTTAATGCATTATGCAGAAGTAGAGTGCTGATTGCTGTTCAGTCTATTGTTCAATGACCTAGTTCTGTGCTGTGCATGTTAGACATAAGAAAACATTAGGAGTTTCTCTCCTGCAAGATGGTTATAAACTTGAAAATGTTCTTAAGGACAAAACATACTGCATGGCCCTGGCTCCTCATTTGCTCCACCTCCAAATACTTCTGCTTTCCAATGTGATTATTTTTCTATTATCATTATCTTTCAGTAATAAAACCCCACCAGCCAACAACTGAGGAATTCTTTTGATTCCTCATTCTTTTGATTCCTTCAGCCATGGATTTTTAAAATTATTTTCTGTTTAATTTGCAGAGGAAGACAAGAAAGCACAACTTGACGCTGGATTTGCCACAACATGCAGCTGAGGCATTTCAGGTACTAACTGCATTTCTAAAAGTTCCTCAGACTCTTCTAGTTGTCGAAAAAAATAACTCTGCATTTTATGTTTGTTTAACTTCTTAACTTATTTTCTTCTGTAAAATCTGCGGTTGATGAAGCAGCTTACATATACAAAGGGACTCACAAGAAAACAAAGAGTTACAAATGAAATGTGACTGCAGAAAGGCACTGCAATACTAGAGGCCCAATATTTTACTGAAAGATGTTGTGCAATGTAACAATACACCTGAATCATCAGGATGGGATCTGTTTTACTGGTAGACAGAATAAAAAATAAGTTTGTCAAGGATTCTGCGTTCCATTGCAAAGGGCTGATTTGCAGTTGAGACAAAAGCAAAGATCAGTACTAAGAAAACAGCTTTTGGCACATATATTATCTCTTCTAAAATATTTGTACTAAAAGCTTTTTCTTAAGGATGTTAATACAGCACCTGCAGTATTCTTGGAAGAACAGCCTTTAAGTGTGTTTCAGAAGAGGGAGAAATACCTTTCTGCTATAAAAATCAACAGACCCTGCTACATATCAATATGCACATTTGAAATATCTTTCTAGTCATTCATTCTCTTTGATTTTACCAGAAAATATTCTGTTAAAAAAAAAAAAGGAAGAAAAAAAGAAAGTTTCTGAAAGAATATCAATATTTTGACATGGAAGGAGAAAAGGGAAAATTACATGATAAGGTTCAGGAACAGTAAAATGAAAGCACTTACACCATAAAAATACCTGCTCTTGTCAAACAAAGGAGATGTACTTATAGTTATTTTATAACCCCCTCCTCCTAATTCATAAAAAGCTGTAACAAAGCTAGCTATATTTAAATCTTTGAAAAGCCTTTCAAAATCATTCCTTTGCTTGCTTTTTTAATGAAAATAATCTTCATAGTGATAGTAAAAAAATTTTCAATATTTGCATTGGGTTTAGGCAAATTCAGAGAACTGTAAAAAATAGAAAGATGTTACTCAACACTAATAATGTTTTAATCTAGTGGATGCCTTTACAATTCCAGGAAATAGAACAATTCATATCAGAGGAAACTTGTCCCACAAGGCTCCAAGCCTTTTTATGGGATTTTTCTTTGCTCTCGTCTTAAATTCTTCCTAAAGAGGATAGTTACTTGCACTAAAAATCCTTTAAAAATATACCTTTTTTGTAGTATGAGCAAGGACTGAGAGGAAGATTGATTCTGTACATAATTTTCCTATACGAACAAAAAAAGGCATACCTTCATTAAAAGTAATGGCTCTACATAGCTCAGCTAACAAATATGTTACCTAAACGTGCATTATATTTGCACACGTGTACATCATGTACTTGATATATTGCCACATCCCTAACCTACATTAACCAAATTTTGGTGAGTTTGTAATAGTGCACCACTATGGACAGTGCAGGTGTTTTGTTTCCTGTGAAAAGGCATTTTGGACCTTTATTTTGAACTGACTTTTTTGTACTGTCTATGGAGCTTCTACTGTATAGTCACATCAAGTTTTCACATTTAAATTTCAGAAAAAAGGTTTAGGCCATGACACTGACAACCCTTTCTCATGACTAGGTCAACACAGTTAATTGGAGTTTGCACTAGAAAACTGAAAGCTCTTCCCAGCACAATTTAGATCCTTTGTGCTTCTTTATATGTTGAACACACAGTAAAAATAAGCACTTCTTTAAAATGAGAAAAAGAAGAGAAAAAAGATTCTTCTTAGCAGCCAAATCTTAATTTTCCATTCTGTGATGTGATTAGGTACTTATTTATGCGTTGTCAGTCACAAACATGTAGAAAACGTAAAAGTTATTGAAAAAATTAAAGTCTGCTCAACTGTCTTGCAGGACTGTTGGTTCTCTAAGTGCTTTGAAATTATGATGTATGAGGTAGATGTTGCATATTAAATAAAGATATTTAAATTATAAAGCCCCCGTTAGTGAGAGCTGATGAATGTTAAATGTTACGAGCCACAAGGCTGTGGCATCCATCATATTCACATATTATCACAGTCAGTGATGGAGCAGCCCCAGTGATGACAGATAGACTGCTAGATAGTTATCCCTTATTTCCAGAGTCGCCAAGCAAGCCTTTCAACCCCTTTGGCATTATTTTTAGCTTTGCATTAAATTAGCAACTTTTCCGTCACGTTCTGGCAGAAAGTATCAATTCTTTCTTCACGTGTGGAAGGTAAAAGAATGATTTAGTGAAGCAAGGAGTAAAGGAAAAGGAAGCAGTAGCCCCCACCTCTGAAAAGGTTGCAAACTTCAAATGACTAGAAACAAATATAAAATTGTGATCTTGTGGAAGAACAGCAATGAAACAGTAAGCACACAATAATGGCTTTTCTCTGCACTTAGATAAAAGCTGAATTTTTGATGTGCACAGTATATTTTCATAAAATTTTATATACTATGTTTTATACACTTATTGGCTATTCCATAATAATGTGTGTGCTAACAGTAAAATTGCTCTTAAATTTATGTGTGTTATTTATACGTTCCCACGTAACAATGCTTTTTGTTGTAAAAAATATTCTGTTTATTAATGTAACTTTACAACCACTGCATCCAAGATCCGTGGTAAATTAATGACATTTTTATTATTTTATAGTGTCATTAAATTTTTACTGATCACTCCATCAAACAGAAGCAATAAAGGCCATAATGCAAACTGGGACACTTAGATCAGGGGAGCAGGAAGGCATTCCATATAGTCTGAAGTAAACGGCTTGCTATAAATGATATTTATACCATCTTTAAGGATGTGAGAATACTTGGACAAGTTTGGCAAAACTGTTTCTGTAGTACCGTGGATTGTGTACTTAAATAACAGTTTACTTGCCAGCAAGACAATTTTTTTTCAAACCATATGCGAGAAGATGACTGATTGCATCCATCTCTTGAAAAATAATATACGAAATGTAATAATACACTGGGCACCCCTCCCCTCTGGATTACCAAGACTGATCCGACTATACCCATGCCTCAAATTATTTCAACATGCTTGCTTTTTCCACATCTGAAATGTATGCTTAGTCTGAAATGGAAAATGGCATGCATACTGAGCGTTGTGTAAAAGATTTAAAATATATATATTTTTTGCAAACAAATACTTTTTATTTAACTAGACATGTTTCGACAATGATGTAATACCCTTTATTTCAACAGTCTAGCATGGAAGCAGTTACCAACATTAATTTAAAGACCCAGTTTCTAGAAACTGAATTAAAACGGGTCATTCACAGAAGCCACAGAGCATATGACTGAAGGGATATTATTTCTGCCGAGGACAATACTTTAGTTAGAATGACTACAAATAATTATCCCATGTTATCTTTATGTATGACATGTATTTCAATTGAACTATTAGATACTAAATGTTCTAGTAGCTTATTTGCTAACTGTGATCTATTCCCTTCATGTACCATGGACAGTAAACAACAGGCAAACAACTGACTATATTCAAAACACAAAAAGGACATTTTCAGCAGAACACAGAGAACAGGATTCCCAGTTTGAATAAGGAGGAATCACAAATCCTTTTTTTTCCCCCTGGAAAGTTGAGATACAAACATCCCAAGCTTTTCACCTTCTTACTACTTTGTAACGGCTAGGACTGAAAAGTTAAATTACCCTCCACTTAGAATCTTTTGCAACATCTTGGCACAGCAGGGATAATTACAAATTGACTTTCAGCCTTATCTCTGGATATTTTAGTTATTATGGGTGGGAAGTTTAAACATTAACCTTATTACAACAATGTCAATCATCCTACTGGTGTGCAGGCATGCAACTGCTGGAATTCTTTGGATGGCAAAGTAGATAAACACAATAGTGGCATTATTGTTACAATTAAAAGCAGGCCTTTGGTTTTGCAGAACTGTGGTGAACATCTAGAACTTGTTTCCAACATCATAGCAGCGGGATTTGCTCTAAGAAACCAGAGAAATTAAATCAGCAAAGTAGGCAAACTTATTGTAGGAATGCTGATATTTTAAGATATTACAAGATAGAAAGTATATCTTTTCCAACCACAGGTTGCAAGAATGAAGGACATGCTGCGTTCTAACATGTTGACACAACCTGACCTTACTTTATTTTTATTTAGGTGAAATACCTGAATTCAGTGATCTTGGGAACCAAAGAGGGACAGTTCAGTGTTTTTTTACCCTGACTAACTGCTGTTTTCATTTTTTTGAAGGCCTCTCTGTCATTCATAAACCGTTCCCCTACTATCTTTGTATGCTGAACATACAGCACAGACTAGCATCCCTGCCACAGACTACAGATGTCTGATACATTACAGTGCCTCAAAGGAAACAGCTTGCTTGAAAAGATGTGGGGAGAGAGAAGCCATGAGGTCCCCTTTTAAATACATTCTTCCATTTTAAAGCATAACTGAAAAATAAGAGATTAAAAGCAGATAATAGGGACTTTACACTAAAATTTCTTTGCCTGACTGGCAGGCTTCAGTTGGCTTCCAAGTGACAATGTGACATACGCAAGACCATCACAAGCAGAAAATACTCCGAAGTTGTTCAGTAACAGAATTTCATAGTGATTGTTATGATATGGGACTTTGTCCTTTCAAGACCCAGGTTCTGGAGTCAAAATTGAGAATTGCAATTCCATCAAAATTTAAAGTGTCTAGAAAAAAATTGAAACTGGAATACTAAAGACAAAAAATTAATCAGATAAATAATCACAAACCCAAACAGTCTACTTGTAAACACCCTCTTCAGCTAATTATTTTGGAAGCCTGATTTTAAGGATCAGAATTCCTAGAGCCTCTGGTTAGTGTGAGCAGTAGCCGTCTTGATCTCCAAACACAAATAAGAAGGATTTAGAGAAATTCCCTGATTATTGGAAGCATTCGGCACATACTAATAAGTTAATAGACTTCAGTGCATTGAAGCTTGCCTTTAAAAAAAAGCATATGAATTTAAAAATACTTTTAAAAGGCAAAAAAAAAGAACAGATAGCAAATGTTTCCACCTAAGTAGGATATTATGCCCTCCTACACACGAAGTATTGACATACCCGTAACTATTGCCACACTTGCAGGCACTCCTAAGCTACGGATCTGCCCTGGTTAGATTACTTTCAACAGGATTACTGCACTTACTGAGCCCCCTTAACCAAATGCTTTATGTCTTTGTTCATATGGTTTTAATATGGTTTTAACCAATTGCAAGGTTATTTATAAGTTTGCAACTCCCCAGTAGTTAGAGTTATGAAGCGTTCAGACTTAAGCATATCCAGTTGTGTGGTAACCCAACTACTGCTTTCATGCGGTTTCCAACTTTTTATTCATGCACAAAGGCATGATGCATGGCAGTATCTGAGAACTTTCTGATTAACTCTTTGTTTCAGCAGCAAATTCATACAGCAGCCTACAGTAAAATTACACGTCAACTAAAATGTAAAGATTTAAGAAAAAAAAATCCCACGACCTGTGGAATTCCACCTTAGACTGATGAGAAGTCATTAGTCCTTGAAAAACAAAGGGACAATCAATTAAATTAACAGCTGGTAAATGAAAAGCAAACAAAAGGAGTTACTACTTTAAACTCTGCATAATACGGCTGTAGAATTCACTAGAGGTCAGAAAGAGTCCAAAGCTTGGGCTGTCACTTGTTTTTAAAAGAGCTGGGTAATTTTATGACTGTTAATAACATTTGTAGTAACACATGCTAAGATAATCAAATCTTATGTTCCAGAGTGTAAGCTGTTCAACTGTTGGGGTCAAAGAGAAATTCCCTCGTTCTCTCTGCTGCTCCCTTCCCTCCTGACCAACATCCACAGATGATTAACTGGGAGCCTTCTAGGGAGAGAAGTTCATTTTCTTTTATAACATCAGGTATTGCTCACTAGATTTAAGGGAGAGCTAGTAAATAATATAGACCAAATCTATTTACCTTGCAATTAGAAAGAATCTGAATGCAAGCATTTAAAAAAACACATTTTCTTTTAACTGATACATACATGTGTATTTTTGAGAGACAGACAAAAATAAACACAAATTACAATTGGCATACACTTGTACTAGGAAATAGCAGGACTGGATTTTTTTTCTGTGCTGTAAAGTGACTAATGGAAGCAATTCAACAGCTACTCTTGGACCTTCAGAATGGTCGTTCAAATTTCTAACATTTGAGTTATAAGAGTAAATGCATAAGGACATGGCAAAACAAAGTTGTTTTTTTTCCCTAGTAGACTAAATACTACAGAGAAATAATAATATACATTTTGCTATATTTCAGTTTAATTTAGCAGATGGTTGGACCTTGTTAATTATGGCCTCACTTTCATCAAGTATTTAAAAATGAAGACATTGAAATGCCATAAAATTGTACAGAAATATTTTTACCAAATTTAGACAATGCCGTGATTCTGTACGTGTATCTGCATGCTTTCCCAAACTTTTCTGTTTGTGACTAAATTTCATTAAAAGTATTGTCATGCATTAGAATCAGAACAGAATTTAGAAGATCACAGATCTAGTTACTTGACTCAAAACTGTGAATCTCCTTTTCTCTTAATCATCTAGTAATATATTCCAGGCTGAAAACATAGCTTTAGCAAGAAGCCACAGCAGTATAACAACCAGTAAAACTATTCTAGGTTTAGCACAACAACTTTTTTGGAATGGAAAAAAAAGGCAGAAAAGAAGTCACCAATTTCAATTTCATTGCGGTGTTCTGCAAACCTCAACAGCACAAAGCAAATTCAGCTGCCCTCCACACAAAGTTGGGAAAAGGGAGGTCTGAAAAAAATCCAGAACACACACACACAGACATACACACATGCCACTGGTCAAACATCTTTAGAAGCAATATGATGTTCTTCTATGAACAATATGGAAACGTAAGTGCATGCAAACAAACGCATATATATGCTTGATTTTAAACCTATAAAAGCTAAGAGAAAGACAGATGATGTTCTCATAGATACTTTCATTCCATTATTTCAACTGTGCCTTATGATAGGCAGATGTCAGATTTCGTGATGTGATCAAACAATATTGGAAAAATTGTAATAAAAATGGACTACATGATGCAATAATCAATTATCAAATAGCAATAAACACACTTTTCCTATTCTACATGTGAGTAGCGGTTATAAAGGTTTAAGAGCAAATATTCCAAATACCCTATTTGCAACTATTTTTACAATTAAAGAACTAAACTTTAGGCAAAATCCTAATATGAGTTTTGTGCATTTTATTACAGCAATCTTTGAACATGAATACTGTTGTATATTACAAGCCCAGATTCCAGTAGCTCCATTAGGGCAAATCCTCCAGGGCTTTGGAAGTACAGATATCTAACCCAGATACACTGAATGAGTCACTGGGAGTACCTCCCCCTTTTGTTTATCTCTATAAGCAATGCAGGTCTCTAGACATGGCTGTTCCATCCTATTTTCAAGAAGACACCTGAAGTAGTTTAAATTGGTGATGCAAAAGACACTTGGGCTTAAACGTTCATATTCATATTTAGAATTAGAAATGCAATCAAGGCAGTTAACAAAATCCTACCAAATGCTACTGTCTTCAAGTATATGCTTTGCCTTGTGCTGGATGTAAATATATAATTGCATACCATGCATATATAGATTAAGTAGGCTTTTTCTGTATTTATCAATCTGGGGTTTTTTTATTTATTTTGTAGCATTTTAAGTACACTTATTCAAGGTTGCATTTTATGATTGCCGCTTATATATTACTCTGTTTATGCTTAGGCCTTTTTTGTTATGTTCAGAGAGAAAAGAAACCTATCACTAAAGAATAAGGATGGGTGACAATGGAACAATGATAATAACATCATTATGCAGTGTTTTGCCTCTTGTACCACCATCACTGCCATGTTTTTCTCTGATTATTTCAGCCTCAGGAAAATGTGCTGCTTACTGTTTATGTCAGGAAGGCAAGATTACTGTTTGCATGATTACAATATCAAGTATGATGTACATAATGCCTGTGATAATATAGATGTACCCCTCAACTAGCTCCTGTCTTTAATCTTCATTCAACAGGAAAAAAACCCCACAAACAAAACAGTGAGTTGCAAATTCTGGCAGCCTCGTATAGGCCTTGATCTTGTAAGGTGCTGAGTACTTTCATTCCAGCCCAACAGAGGCCTCAAGGACATGGACAGTCACTACTTAACTTCACGGGAATACCTATGTGCTTATATTAAGAACAGACTAATGCACTTCACTGAATCAGGGCCTAAGTGTGTAGTTCTCATATGTTCACACTGAATCTGAGAATAAAAATTAAACACCTTCTTTCCAGGCTGAAAAAGATGCTTTCTCTTTCTTATTGATTACTCCTTTTTCCCTTTGAGACAGGTAGGTTGAAAGCCTTCTGGTATAAAGAAGAATTATTCTTGTTTAGGAATAAAACGAGAAAGCCAAGAACAGAGTCCTGTAAGGATTTGCGCAAGTGGTCAACACCTTGCATTAACAATGTCCTAGCTGAAGGCAAAGGAACAACTCCCTACCAGTGAAATTGCTATATTTACTTACTTATCTTTCTAATACAATCAGAACTAAGTTGCTCATAATTTATGTTTTTAAAATTTGTACTCAAGGAAAAAGCAGCCCAAACTGGATTTATGAACATTATAAATTCATCAAAACCAACAAAAAAAAGCAAATGATAAAGTGGGATAAAGGTTCCATTTGCTAGATCCGACATGCAAATGCAGGCAAATACGTATTTCCTGGAAATTGGGAGAGATTTACATCTCTCAGAAGGAGTAACTCGTCCATGCAGGAAGTATGAATCAAAATAACGCAAGAGAGAGAGTACTTTGAAAGGGTAACTGAAGGCTATGCATTTTTTGTCATGCAGAACCCAGGAACCCTTACACCTGAAACCATCTTAAATGCAAAATGAATACCTACAGGCTGAAAAAATTATGTGGTTTTACTGCTGCAATATACAAAGACAAAACTGCTAGTCATCTATAGCTAATGCTACTGGCGAAAATCCATTCTCTAGCTTTTCATTTAAAGTAGAATGATTTTATAAACCTTGTTTTGTTTTTATCATGAAAAGCTTGTTTCAAGTTTCCCACATAAGATATCCATTAAAGTACCCTTCAGCTCAACGCAACAATGACAGTTTAGAAAATGCTTTTATACCTTAACAACCCATCTTGAATGGGAGTTTCAAAAGTAGTGGTTTCACCCACAGAACATATTAGCCACTTACGTCCCACTTAAGACCTATTTTTGACCTCGTTTTCAGCATAAGCATAGACTGGGTCCTACTATATCTCTCTGCATTTAAAATGAGCTTTTTCTCTCTTTTCCCCACCCTCTTTCATCCACTCTAGATGACATATATGGAAAAGTTCATGCGATCCACTGAAGGAACATTCCAGCACCTCATTCCAGTGGAAGACTTTTGCTGCTCTGTGGACAATTACAATCTGTGAGTAAGAGGGAATTTCCTGCCCCATACCTTCCTTACTCTTTTGTATACTTGTATACTTTATAACTGCGGTCATATTTTCTAGGAAAGAGAACAACAATGTCCTGGGGAAGCAATCAGTATTTTGAAGCTTTTTAGTGTTCTATATGTAGACAATCATAATACCTACTACTGCGCATTAATGATACCCAAATGATTTTAAAAAGGAGGTTGGTAACGGTATCTCCAGGCACAGCAAGGGGAAATTATTATCTTCTGGTTACCCAGAAAGTCAATGATTAAGCTGAGAACTGAACCCAGGACTTCTGAACATTAGGCCAGTCCACTGGTTGTTATGCCACACTGCCTCTGCCGTAAATCTATTTGATGGATTTTTCAGTCATGGAACATTAAAGGCTCTGCTCTTGTCTAATGAATATGTTTAAAGAAAACAGCACAAACAAAAGCAAATGTAACACTTAAATTATCTGAGACATACTGCTTTGATGTCACACTTGGATAAAGGATTTCCTACTGGAGACCTATGTACACTTATACATGCTGAAAAATATTTTAGCCATACCACTAGCTGGCATGCTGGTATCTATTTATGTCTGAAAAGGGAACATAATCAGTTTTAGTTGGTTAAGTACAATCTGAGCCAACTTTTATATTATGACCAAAAGCTTGGCAGTGCAGTAGCAGTGGCAAGTAGCAGAAAATTGCTTACAGTGTTATTTGCCAGATTCCTTGAACGATTTACATTGGGTTTTCAAGAGAGTTTGAAGTATTAAAAACTTAAGATTTGGAAAAGCCTTGGACTCTGGATTTTTGTTCCTAGTTGTAACAAGATGCACAGGAGAGGATTATGATATAGTATGACTGACTAAATGAAGCATTTTTTAATATAATTCTGTGATTCTGTGATAAAGCACCTGAAACATTTAGGAGCAGTTCAGTTTGAACTGTTAAGATATTTTTTTTAATTGAAGATTTGGAGAGCCAATTGATTTAGATTAAATGCTCAGCCTTTCACATCTACTTGTTTAAGATTCATGTTGACATTGTACTAAATATGGCCATACAGTTTGTATTCCAGATAAATTGATCTGACTACAAGCCTCACTCTTTAGTATGATTCTTACTCCAAGATAAATCAATATTTAATATCTCCTGCAACAGCCCCAGTAGATAATTTTAAACCTTTTCTCCATCCCATTAAGTTACCTTTAAAAATTCTTTATACAAGGCTTCACAGATGACTTCTGAAAAACTAGTTTATGAAAAGCAGTCTGAAATTCATTAATTCAGACGGAAAGGATTTTTTAATCTTGCTGCATTGTGCTGATCTCTAAATCCATCTCTGTTTATCTAATTCTCCTGCTCAGCTAATTTGAAGAATAAATAAATACTTCCTGTAAATCTGTAACACAGATTTTGAGCATAAAGAAAAATATCCTTCTGCTGCTTGCTGTGTGGGACAAGATATCTCTAGGGTGTGGATTTCTGCAAAAGGAGGCTGACCAAGGCTCTCCCTGACTCCCTGAAAGGATGGGTAGTCTGCTTTATCAGGTACTGACCTCCACCCAGCTCCAACCGTGCTGCCACATCAGCTAGGAGAAGAAGTGATAAGTAGCAGTATGCTGAAGCTCAGGCATCAGTCACATGCCAGCCTCCATTCTGAACATTAAATTCTACTGTCTGCTCCCTCTCCCCTCCCCACCCTCCAATCTGGTGGAGCGGCTAAGAAGGAGGAAAAACATCTCTTCCCCCTCCCTCAAACCTCTCCTATGGCTAAGGGCCCCAGTGGGATAGGAGTCTTTGATATCAGAAGAATGCAAACAGCAAGGCTCAGGTTTGCTGCTTCTTAGGGTTTAGAAACAGAGACATAAGAGGAATTTCAAATGATTATATATTGGGAGAACTGAAAGAGTTGATGCCAAAAGGAAGGAAAGAACTATATACTCTGGAGCTATCTGGTTGTATATCCACCGTTCAAACTACAGGATCTTCATATTCCTATCTGTGCTCTCCCTTACTCTTATTTCCTACACTGCATTATATTCAAAGTGCAGTTTCACAGACACTGTATGCAGCAGTGAAGCTCTGTCCCATCCCTCACTCTCCATCCTACTGGTTCCTGACACAAACAGTCCACAATCCTTTAAATCTTCTGATTCAGCTATTTATGGGGTCATGCTGAAAATTCAAACAATCAAATAGTCCAGTTTAAAAAAAGGGGAGAGAGGATGTTTTGTTTTCAAGGCCACGTTTTGCCGCTTTTACAGTAGAGTTGCTCAAATAGTTATGTCCTTGAGGGGGCAGTGAGTTGCAGCTCAGGTTGCTGAGAACCTCTTTGCACTGGAGGGGCAGCCTGTGAAACCTAAATAGCTCTTGCCTTTCAAATCTATTAAAGATCTTCATCTCAGGAACCATGCCTGCTTTGGTTTGGTTCAAAGCAGAGCCTAAAAGGGTCTGATCCTAAATGAGTTCTTTGATCACTAATAAAATAGAAATATTAAAGAAAAAAATGTGACTGATTCACTCATAATGCAGTTTTCAATTTTATCTCTATTCCTTTGCTACCTTCAAGCAATCAAAAACGTGATAAATTGTGTATTTTGCTTATGGAAAATGTTCAGTGTTTAGCCTAGTTGGGAACTGAAATCCAAGGCAGATTTAGCAACAAGAGTGCAGTTGTATAACGAACATACCCACTATATTGCAAAAATATGTGAAATAGTATTCACTTTTCACCATGTAAGATGTCAGTGGGAATTCTACTGTGGAAATTGTGTGCTAGTCTATTAATTAAGATGTAACAGAGACCAACAATATGAGGATGTTGTTTTCATGAGACCTTACAAGAGTCCCAGCAAAAGGGGATAAGCAGCAGGGAAGAGCAGCAGCAAGGACAAAAGGAAAGGAGACCCAAGCTAGCAGATCATTGCAAACACTGGAGAAAAATCTCCCTCTCTCCCATGATAAGAGAATGATAGAGACTTCCACTACCTAAACTGTAGTCTGCACCACATCAGGAGCATTCCTAATACCACAGGAGTGGTGTCTCAGAACAGTGGATAAGTAAAGTGGGTCCTGATTCAGAGAGGCACATGTGCTGAAAGCCATTCTCAACATAGCAAATGCTTTACATTAGAAGAACTTAAATTGGGTCACGAATAGGATATTGGGTGCTTTTTTCCCCTTTCAACTGGATTCTTTATGTTCTCTTAACACATATTCCCAGGTAGCTATAGTAATATGGCATCGATGGGGATAAAGGGAAATCACTTGATAAACCAAACCAATAGTATACTTCATCTCCTTCCCATATAGGACAATTGACACATTCACTATAAATTTCCCATACTGTAGTTCATTACTTTTGCCTGTTCATGGTAGTGAGTACGTACTGATAAACTATGGATGAATGAAATGGAAATCCTACATAGCAGAGCATGCTATTTAGTGCAGAGGACTTAGAGGTACCCCAATCTATATCTTGTCAGTCTATAACTGCCTATTGCCCATTCCCTGCAAAGAAAGAGAAAAAGTAAACCTCAGGTGAAAGACGGTGGGAGCAAAACTTTGCAGGAAAATAACTTTCTTGTATTTATAAGTTTTGGAGTATTTCTGAAAGGAAACAAAGATTTGACATGCACTTCAATAAGACATTTGTCATGATGTAGTGTGATCTGGAGAGTGATATCGAAGAATAAAACACAGAAGTTATGCAAAGGTCATGCAGGTAATCCCTTGATAAAGGGGACTCCCTTGGGAGGAAGAGTGTAGCCAGACAACCTAATCTAATTCATGAGTATTCAAAGACCTTGAGTAGCATCAGGCGAGGAACAGAATTCTAGCAAGGAGCTGGCAACTGAATATATTTCGGCAACCTGCTGAGCCCTTGACAGACCAAGAAGTTTTACAGTACATGATGTGGCAGTGGCTCACTTTGAGTACAGTTCTAATGCAAATCCTCCCAGCGATGGCTTCTGTTCATATTGGCATCTGAAATATAGCAAAGAGTGTTCCTGGGCTTTAAAAATGGAAGGGAACAAGCATGTCAAAGCAGGATGCACTAAGCAAGAATCTGCATGTATATAAAAAGATAGGTCATCTGAATAGGAGCCATATAATGAAATTGTCACCTAGCAATTTAACTCAAGGATGCAAAGAAAATGGTAGTGAGATAAGAATGCATCCATTGCCTGCTATCACGGGAAGCCTTTGGCAAGGTAACAGTGAGGGCGTGCACCCAGCTACTGATCAACACTGGTCTGACATTAAACCACAAGTGTCCACTTCTCTGACTGGCTGTTTAATAAATTGCTTTGGAACGGGTGGAGGTGAAGAGGAGATCTTTCCAAAACCTTGTCTCAATGTTCTCCCTCAGTTAATGAATGTCAGCAAGTGGAAGAGAACAGAAATTTGATATGTTTTCCCAGCCTTTCTTATAGAAGCATTTGCAACATGTTAGAGGCCACAGGCATAAAAGTGAAATACTGGGAAATTATTGTTGTCTGTAGATTTTCAGGATGTAAGCCGGGCAATTTCAGCTTGTGGGTTAGCCATACTTTAGGTTTTAAGTAGTGTTATAACAGCTTACTATGACTTGAACATGATTTTAGTACGAGTAATCTGATGTTGAATATCATTTATTACCCTGTTACACATTTCCAATTGAGATAGACCTGTTCATGGAGTTAGTATTATGTGACTAGAGATGGACAAGCTATGTGCAGTGAACAATTTATCCAACAAATATAGTCTTTCCTATCTTTTCAAACTACCCCTGGAGGATCAGCAATTTCTATACGTGTATGAGTAACTTGTAAGTGTTCTAACAATCTAACTTCTGAGTTGTGCGTGAACAATGCACGTAAATGCTCAATAGTTTGCAGCTGGTGATTTATGCTGTAGTTGGTCACCTAAGACAAATTATATTGTTTTAAACTCACTAAGTATTGCAACATTGCCTTAAACTACCTGAAAAAAACAACTGGGAATTCTCTCAGCCAAAAGACCTCCCAGGTAGTGGAAACCCTTGACTTCTATCTGTCAAATCCTGCATCCATTAGCCTCAACACCACAGAAAAAATGATGAACCTGCGTCAGGCATGCCGTTGGTAGGAAAAAGATGGCAGTGGTAAGGCATAGCGCAGCAAGGCCTGCAGGACCCCTAGATTAAATTGCTGCAGAGTTCACAGAGTTGCTGTAAAGATCTATAATTAGCATTGACACTGTATCAGGGCTGGAAGAGCTCCCTGATACCACGTTCCTCATTTGGTCAGCGTGGAGTTTGAGGTAGGTGCTGCATCAAAGCCTCTGTTTTTTTATGAACAGGGGGTGAGCAATTTGGGCATAAACAGCAAATGCCTAGTTGTACCCAAATGTCCAATGTTCATATGCAGATACATCCACAGAAATAAAAATCCATTTGTATGAATATTTGTGAAAACAAAGGAAGGAATAAGCATGGTCAAACTCCATTAATCAGATTTCAAACAAACATTTGCAATTACCGTTTTTGCATTATTTGCTCAAGTCTTTTCATGAGATAAAAGAAGACAATTTTACCTGCTAGCATGCTTATTCTTTTGTTTGAAGCAAAACAGTTAAGCCATCACAAAGAAGTGTATAATCCCACAAACAGGCAGCTAAGTAAATATCCTTCAACACCAGGGAGTACATTTCAATTTATCATACCTATTGATGCAGCCTAATGATACCTGAGAAACAGGAGACATTTTTAATTTTAGAAAGTAATGACATATCAGAGAAAGTAATCCCAATGTATCCTTGCTGTACTCAATCTACTGCAGTTAAGAGAGTTATATTGGCAATGCATTTGGTGTTGTGAATTTACTTAGAGGAATACACAGAGCTTGGAAATACATGGCAGTAACTTTTGTGGATGTCTCTCCTTGTATCTAAGTGTGAAATAATATGCAAATATATTCTTTAGTTCTCAGGACAATTGAAGAAGCGATATGATAGGATTGTGCAGCTGCCATTCTGACCCACCATTTAAATCAATGAATATATTCCTGTCCTAGCAAATTTATGTTTGAACAATAGTTTTTAACGTATCTTTATTGTTTTGTGGAGAAGCAAAATAAAAACATAGAAAAGATTTCAGTATATATCTGCAAAGTCTCCTGAGTAGCTTAAGAAATGTATCGTACATAAGAAGATACAATCATTATGCTGTTACAGTCCTCACAAAGACACTATCCTTTATGGCAGAACATCATCCTTTGGGAAAAATTATCCTTGTTGGTTTGTGCAAATTTTTCAACATTCACCCTGGGGACCCATTTTAACCTAATTCTGTTCCTTTGGGATTTTTTGTTCCTCCAAGATTTAAGGGAGAAGACCAAAATAGGGCAGAGCTTTTATCTTTTTTTACAGGAAATACCCCATGTGAGAGAAAAAGCGGTGTATTTGGCATTTTTTGTTGAGCTGGAAAGGCAATAGAAGAAAGGGGCCAAATCCCATTATTATTAATTATTATTATTATTATTATTATTATCATCATCATCATCATTATCATCATCATCATGAGTTCTAAAACCTGCAGCTAGGCAACCCCTTCAAGTAGCCCTGATGACAGAAATAAAACACCATAGCTGTGTTCAGCAACCATACAAGCATATACTATTAAGCATAGGTAGTAGCAAAAAATCTAGTGGCCAACATTCAAATGCAAAAATAGCTATTAATACCAAAAGAGTGTGCTGGTTTCTTTCCTGAAAATAATATTTTATGGCCTAGTGTTCTCGTGATTGAACTGGAAACATGAAAAACTAAAACTGCACCTAATATGGGAAGTTTCTTCACTATACAGTGTGTGTATATATACACACTTACACACCTGTGTATATATATGTGTGTACAGTTATTAAAATAATAATGTTTCATATAGGTTCTTTATGTTTAGGTGCATTTTCTTTTAATTTCTTACTTATGTGCATCATTATTGGACTGGTCAAACTTTTTTAAAATTTACGGTCCAATAAAGTTTCCATACTTTGCAAAGATTGTGTATTTTTCACTTAATTAATTGATTTTGATAATTTAATCATAATTACATAATTTGAGGGATTAAGCATTTAACTGCACATCTAACATATTGGAACAGAAATACACAAACTACCAACTTTACCAAGAAGATTTTGGAAAGTAAGGCATTTGAGCTAAATGCTTAAAAACAAAGGTCTGCACAGCAAATTCTTCTATAGGTGCAAAAGTGGATCCATAGTAAGCTGTCACCAAAGCTAACTTATCTGTAAATTTAGATGACCTACATATGCCAGAGATTTTTGCACTGTTTCTTTTTGTCTTTTCACTGTCAGTTCCACAGTTTCAGTGAAGATGTATTTTTAATGTGTAAATTTCAAATACATTATTTTTATGTCTTTTTACATGTAGCATACAAAGTAAAGCTGAAAAAAATATTAGTAGGGATATTGGTAGGCATGAGTATGAATACTTAGGTGTAAATAGTATTTGAGCAATAGCATGTGATCAATTAGAGGCTGAATCGTATGTTACGTACAGACAGAAAGTTAACGTTTCATGAGCAGCTTTAATATTTTTATCTCTTGAGTTTGAAGAACAGGCTTGACAAGATTTCATACCCACAGCCTTCTGCACCTGGTTCCCATTATAAACCTGCCCTTGATAATGGAGCTATGTTCTTCTACAGAGGCTAATGTTAGCAACGGTATTTTCCTCCCATAACTCTTATAACCTACGTACCAGTGTTATGGCTGTATTTGACCCCTCTGTGCATGTGCAGTTACAACTTCCATCACCTTCCTCACTAAATACATAGAGATCAGATAAAACATTTCTTTAAGTATGGGTACAATTTCTAAGCCTGATTTTATTTCCTGTGATATCTATGAAAGCTAGTGATATAGTACAGGCTTCAGGGTTATATTGAAAGATTTTTTTTCCTTGTTTGTTTATAATGGAGACATTTCTCTCTAAAAGATATGGTTGGAGACCCAGGGATTAATTTCTTTTTTTTCCAAGATGGTCTGCTTTGAATTTAATCTCAAATTAGATTTTAAAGTTCTAATTGTAAAGATAAATTCACTGCAACACTTCTCTGTGTCTGAGCTATATTAAAATCATTCAACTATTCAAAGATGTATCTCATTCCTGATCAGACCTCACAATAGAAAGAAAAAAGAAAGAAAACCAAAAAATGACAATGCTCACTCTGCCCTACTGTTGTCCTATAAATACATTGATTTAGAAAACCAATGCAAGCACATATGACAATGAAATTCATACAAAGGCAAAAAATCATCAAGACCTTGAACTTCTTGAAAAAAATAGCAGGGAATTCGCTGGTGTGATATGCTGCCTAGGAAGTCCAGTCATAACACACAGAATACACCCTGCAAAAATGTTGCTTGGGATCATTACTTTTTTTCCCCCCATTCACTGTTACGAGCTTATACTGATTTCATGCTTTATCTTATCCTGTCATGCAATTTCAAATATTGGAAGCGACAGCGTAAATGAACAGAATTTCTCCAGCTACAAAACTAAGTGTTTGAAGTCCAGCATGTTTTCCCGTTCTAATAAAAGGGGGCAGTATTACATCAGCTGAAATTCTGAATTGTCCAAATTATCGTAAAAAGTGCTGGAGAAGGATACAAAACTGCTGAATTTCACTGAAAATAGACTGCTACTGTATATGCAGTCACAAATCTGCTTGTTTGCCTTGGGGTAAAATTTACAGAGCTAGTTTAGTGAGACTTCGGCTCCTGCATTGCAGATAGTTTAGAAAATTTCTATTTGAGTAACTATTTTTCTTTCAAAATTATTAGGGAAATATTACAGTTGATATAAAATGAAGGCACATATTTCATGTAACTAGGATAAGCGCTAAGCCTAGAAAGGAAATTGCAAAATTATTGCACTTTCAAAAAATTTTGGAATACAATATTTTTATATTTCTTTCTTTTTTTTTAATTATTTTTAAATAAAGTTTTTTGAGAATAAAATATTGGTGCCCAAGTAGGGATTTAGGAAGTTAACTTTGAACATGCAATATTAAAAAAATCATTGCTTAACATGTATTAGGTACAGCCACAAACAGATTACTAAATTGGCCAAATTCAAAGTAAAGTATAAAGGACGTTTGTTTTGTAAGAATTATGAGGACTGCTGGGATTTGTGTTTGAAACTTTTCCCTATTCTGGGGCATTTAACTTAGACAAGTCATTTATCTGTTATAAAATGATGGAACTGTGAAGAGGTTGTCTCTATGCAACGTGTCCTTCTGCGTCTCAGAAACTCCCCAGGGAAAGGTTTGTCAACTGAGCGGAATGACGTATTCAGGAAAAACAGTTTCCCAGTTGCAGTGTCTCTTTGTGGAAATCAGATTCTTCATTAGACAGATGGAATACACTCCCACTGAGTTGAATAAATTGCCTATATTCTTGCAAGAAAGTGAGACCACACTAACAGTTCCTTAAGTAAATCAGTGTCTTTTTTCTCTATATACAGTTCCAGATTTTGTATTATGGAATCTAAATATATTTATTTAAACTTAAATTAAATTATGCCTCAGTGTAAGCTATATGAGGTGGGACCTTCCTTAAGTTGCAGTGAGAATGGAACTTGGTACAATGACTATTGAGACAATACGTCAATAAAAGTAACAACTTTGCAAAACTACTAATTTGCTGTTAATATTGCTATCCCCTTTTTGGCCTAATTATGAGCTATTTGCCCTTTAATTACAAGTAAAACTAAGATTTAACCAACAGAAATAAGGATCCAATTGAAAATGCTTACAGTTTCTGTTATGTCTCTCAGCAGACAGAACTATCAGCCCTGACCACTTATTTACTAGTTACAAATACTCTTCTCTAAGCAACTAAAGGAAAAAAGAAAATACAAGAAGTTTTTCTTAAAAGGTAAAATCAAATGAGAATAGATCAGTCCCTGCAAATCTAAACCACTTATTCCTAAAGATTTATAAAAATCCACAAGGCCCTTATGACCAATTTATTCATGTTCTCAATTTAAGGGGGTTCATGACTCCTTTTGGTAAAAGGACAAAAGGTAATTGAATGCAGGATGCGCTGCTAAGTATTTTCTTAACTATGTGCTTTTTTTTTTTCAAACTGAGTCCAGAAATGACTAGTAACAAGGATGCTAATAACAACGTGCTTCTCGTGGTGATTGTCTGAGAAGTACCCTGCACTTGCAGAAAAGACAGTGTGACTCCTGCCTCTGCAGTTGTTCTGTCTATAATACTGAACGTCTGGGGAGAAAAAAGCTAGTAAAAAACTGTTGGCAACATAATCCAGTACTGTTTGCATTTAGAAAAAAGCAATACAATGATGGAGTCATTGCGGGGCTGTAGGCAGTCAAAAGGAGATTATGCATGACTAGTAACTTTTCCTACAAAGACTTCCTGAAGTGTTTTTATCAGGCAAAGTTCGTACGCATGTGCAGTAGCTTCATATAAATGATGAAGCGTAACAGCTCCAGAGGAGTTGTTACACTCTATTGTGTCAATAATCCACATATTTAACAGTCCCTAAATACATCAGACCATAACACCTCCAAAGGGGTCGTTATGGCTTATCAAGTCAAATCCAAGTGCCTAAATATGGATTTGATCAATAGACTGTAACATCTCCAAGGGTAAATAATATACGTTTTTAAGAATGTACACATTTTGCATACAAACTGTGATCTATATTAGCACAAATGATGTGGATTCAACTTGTAAAACTTTGATTTAGAAATAAGAAAGGAATAAAAGACTCATTATAAGAGGTGATAAAGTACCAAGACTCCCAGGAAGTAGGCGATGACTCATGTCATTTATTTTGGGGTCTAATTCTGATTTCCTACTGCAAATACACAGTTGCCTGAAAATCTACAAAAGAGTGGGAAGAGAATATAAACATAAAAATGTTATACTAAATTCTGCTGCCTCTCAGATCCCAATGAATATGCTTCGCAGGTAAGTAAATGAGGAAGTGGGGATATATCCTTGGGTCTAGCAAATATTCTGTGATTATTGATTGGGTATTTGTTCTGTCTTGACTTCATATATTTTTCTCCAATGAAATGAATACATTTTTGCCTCTATTTTTTCTACAAAGATTTTTTGAAGTGTCTTTGTCAGTGTTTTCATGCTTTATGCACAAAGAAGATAGGATCTGGGCCTTTTAAAAATAATGTCAGTTATCTTATGAATTATATAGCATTTTCAAGTTCATTTAAAGCCTTAAATCAAAGCAAATCTAGGCAATCACACTACCTCGAAATACTAAAATAAGTACAAGTAGCTCTAGCAATGCAAATTTTGTTTAAGTACTCTTTTGTTGAAGGTAAACATGACTTGACTGGAAAAAAGTCATATCCTCTAAACGAAGCCAAATTTTGTATTTTACTTTTACTTATATCACATGGCAAGAGATCTGTAGGTACTATTTTCTGGATTTTCCTAACTCTCCCCCTTTACCCAGTGTTTCTTTTTAATCTGTGAAACCATTGACCCAGTTACTTCTTCCCTTTGCTCAGCCAGACTACACCTGATCAGCACCAGGTAGAGTAGAAAAAGTCAACTCTGCTCTGACTTTTGGCTTTGTGTGCCCTGTACTGGTTTTGCCTCAGATAAGAGTTAATTTTAGTTCACGTGGTGCTGTGTTTTGGATTTGTGGCCAAAACAGCGCTGATAACACTGAGATGTTTTTAGCTATTGCTGAACAGTGCTTCTACAGCATCACAACATTTTCTGTTTCTTATGCTGGCCCACCAGCAAGCAGGCTGGGGGTGTACAAAAGGGGGCACAGACGGGCCAGCTGACCCAAACTGACCAAAGGGATATTCCACACCATATGACGTCGTGCTCAGCAAGAAAAGCTGGCGAAGGAGGAGGAGGAAAGAGAAACGTTCGGAGTTTTGGCATTTGTCTTCCCAGCTAACTGTTACATGTGCTGAAGCCCTGCTTTCCTGGAAACAGCTGGCTGATGGGAAGTAGTGAATGAATTCCGTATTTTGCTTTGCTTGTGCACACAGCTTTTGCTTTACTTATTAAACTATCTCAATCAACGAGTTTTCTCACTTTTACCCTTCTGATACCCATCCCACTGGAGGGGAGGGAGCGAGCGGCTGCACGGTGCTTACCTGCCCACCCTAACCCACAACAGTACATAAATTTAAATGACTCCATAATTGTAGATGTCCATAGAATGGTATCACCTCAGAAGTACAGCCTAACCTTAATGCTTTAGCAAATGACAAAGTTTGACTGTGCCAGAGCGCCGCATGTTTTTGTTTTGGTCTTTCTGATGAGTGAATCTCTGTGAGCACTTTTAAAGCTTTGTAGGAGATTTTTTTGAACAGCAGAATATGAACAGAGGCAATTTTAAATTCTGTGTCTCTAACCAAATACAAAGCTTTCTGAGATTTAAATGACACATTTTCAAAGAGGCCTAAGCCCAGGCTTTGAAGCTATGTACATAATTTTGTAAGCGCAATCATTTGCACAACAAACTATTACCAGCTATCTGAACTTGAAGACCAGTAACTGACCAGAACTCAATAGCTTTTTTAAACCAGCTGCAGGCAATTAATTTGTCATCTTTTTCTGGTGCTGGCTTCTAGCTATTCATTTATACAAGTCTAATTACCTGAAGCCAATTTCTGAAAATTTGGTCCTGAAAACATAGGGTCCTGATTCTTCAAAAGAAACCAATCCAAAATTGCAACTAAGTTGCAATTAATTTGAAGTTATCAAAGCTTCACTGGGATTATGACAGAAACTATATACAATCTTCTTGGCATACAATTATTTCAAAATTATGTTTTTCTAATTGAAGTGATCTATCATCCTTCCCCCCCCGCATTTTGATCATCCTGCCCATCATTTTTAGACTAAAAGAAGTATATCGTAATGTAAAAATTGAAAGGCAGAGGGTAAAGGGGGAGAGTATTCTAGAATTCTGTTTGTGCAAAGGATGCTTCTGATTTTAATGTATTTTATACTTGCTATAAAATATAAATACATTCCCTTAGTATTCATGACTGACTTAATTCTTTTCTTTAGGATAGTGGGAATATATCATAATTTTAAATGACTGATTTATATCCTATTCTTTTGTAAAGCCTGCCTCTTCTTGCATCTACAGAGCAAGGATAACAGATAGCATACCAAAGGTAAAACCAGAGTACATATTACAACTTTTTCCTGCCTTAGTGGTTCACTCTGTAATACATGCTACAATAAATAAACCCAGCAGGATTATATAAGGGCACTGAGAGATTTAACAACTGATTTCCTAGCTCCTGTTTTATTCTTAGGTTTTAAAAGTTGCAAGTGCTACCATGAAAAGTCTCCCCATAAAAGACGGCATTTGAGAATGATGTTGTTTATATTTGTTAAAGAGTTCCAATTGACTCTACTATATTTGCAAGTAAAAAAAATCTTTTTTCCTCTGCCTGCCTGATGTATAACCTCAATCTGGAAGCGCTACATCAATCTGTGTATTGCTAGTAACCAGCACAAAAAAGAAATTTCAGATTATTCACTGAAATATTTACTGAATCTGCTTTAAAAGGTGAAAGATGAAATAGAAACTTGTTATATCAAATACAAGACATAAACATGGTACTGAAAATACTCAGGGAGCAGACCTGATAAGTGAGTGGATGCCATTTTTATACTTACTTGTCAAAGTCAAATCAAATGTTAAGAATTCTTTTAATAGCGCTTAAAGTGTATTAGATATTTTTAAATGTCAAGCCACTGAAACTCACAAAAATATTTTAAAATAAGCATAATTTTATAAACTCTTAATACTGATCATAGGTGTGGCATTTATTTTATTTTTATAACTTGGTCTGTAGTTCACTACCTCTTAGTTAGTTAAGAGAAACACTGACTTTACAGTTAGAGTGTTGTTTGAATATGGCCTGCTTGATCAGTTGTTAATTTCTATATTTTTTCATGGTATCAATCTGAATTTAAGGAGTTTTCAATGCTGACATTTAAACTAACACTAGCAGAAATAAATATGTATTAGCCTCTGAATCTGACATGGAAAAGCATTGTTAATCCTGTGTGGTAACAGTTTAACAAATCTTTTTAATAGACACTGAGCCTTTCTCTTATTTTGAATACTGTAAAGAATCTATCAAGCAAAAATATAAAATGTAGATTAGAAGGTATGTATCAATGTTGATGGGCCTGTTTACAACTTTTCTTTGCCTTTCCATGCCTTGCTACAATCCACTTACTCACCAAGTATTCCCTTGTGGGTTGAGAAAAGATCATAGTACCATCAAATTCACGGTTTAAGATATAGTTAGTATTCTGCTGAGTCTTATACTCTACCTGGATTAACAATTCCTGTTAGTCTTTGGAGTATAATATAATTTTCCATCTCTCCCCCAAGATACAAAGAACCTACCCTCTAACATACAGATATATCACAGAATTTTCATTAATGAATTATAGGCATTGAAAGCTACCTGTTTTTCAACTATTTTTTTTTTCAGCAAATAGTCTGAAACACTATTTGCTTTATAGGCTAATGAATGTGTGAGTTTTCTTTTCATTCATTACTAAATTGCATCATAACTGTTCCTATTTGCTGATGCCATAGTGATTACTGGGATAATATTTTTGCGTTCTAGTTAACTGGAATAAGCATTGTGGTATATAACTGATTTTGTGTCAGTGATGAAAAATAACTTGTGTGCTGTATTTTTTGCAGCATAAGCCACCTCTAGGGAAGCTAACAGAGAAACATTCTTCATCCAAAGGGCTGCCGTATAGCTCAACCAATTACCTGGTTCAGCGTTCAGTGGCTCTGTTATACATACAGAGACCTGCTCCTGGAGCAGATCTTGTAGACCTTGGAAAGGCCACAGAGCAGGGCAACACAGATACAAAGAATTTTCCAAGAGATTTCTTTGTCCTCTGAGCAGTCTTTAAAGTGTGTGTGACAGAAACCGTTCCTCACCTTTCAGATATGATCCCAGGTTGCTATTTTGTAAACCAGCTGATGTCCTGCTCAGTCCAATGCTGGTCACGTTCTCTCCCCACTTACTCTCATTTACTGTTTTATTGTAACGCCCCATTTCATTTTACTGTTTGGAATCTACGGCCAAGATTCAACAAAGAACTTTCATCTCTAATTTCCCATTGAAAATAAGAGCCAAAAGCACCGTTTTGAGCCTAAATACATTGTTGCATCCGAGTCACAGATTCAAGCACACTCAGATAGGTTCAACAGCATTGTAATACTTGACCATGCTAGTACATAACTGGCCTTTTTGCCATATTTATCAATCCAATCATTCTCAAAAGCACCATTTAAAATCTAGTGACCACAAACAACAGTAGCTTCAACCAATTCATTTTCCACATTGTTATATGAATGCTTGCAGCTTAATCACATGAGTGCACAGGACTGTTTTTTTCAATGCTGTCATGTAAACGTAGAGGAGTTTGTAGCACAGCACTGTGAAGTGACAAGGTATGTTTAACGTGAAATCAGAGATGGCTAAAAGCTCTAAAAAGAAATTTTATATAAAAATAAGAAGCTATTTGCAGGGAAAAGAAGAATGAATGACAGACTTAGTGGCAATGGGAGATATTACCTTTTCATTCCTGCAGTTGTTTAGACCCATGTTATTCATGGAGGGCAATTTTCCATCAACACCATGCGGCTGCTGTTGCTGCTGCTGCTCCCTCTGGATCTGCTCTCTCATTTTTCGAGCCTCCTGAATGGCTTTCATT
This sequence comes from Charadrius vociferus, assembly GCF_000708025.1. Taxonomy (NCBI): domain Eukaryota; kingdom Metazoa; phylum Chordata; class Aves; order Charadriiformes; family Charadriidae; genus Charadrius; species Charadrius vociferus. The sequence goes on along the minus strand of NW_009650072.1, from coordinate 4,179,189 downwards.
ACTGTGTCCTGGTCCCCGAATAGGGCAGGTGAATTAAGACTGGAAAGGATATCTACAAACAAAGAACACACTCTATTTAGGTAATTATCCAAATTAGAATCTGGAGTAAGCACTCAGCTCCTGTACTGTTAGAGCTGCACCCAACTAACATCTGCAAAAGGAGGAAGAGTGGCAATTGTTGTCTGTTTGAAGGCTGAATTTATCTATAGAAGTGATTGGTAAGCCTGTGCACTTCTTTTGCTGTTATAAATAAAACCCTGAAGGCTTGGCATAGCCTGATATGGAGGTATCTGAGCATACTCATGGATTCAAAGTTAAATATGTGTTTAAGACAACAGTATTCTGAAGCTTAAGTGGAAAGCCTTTGAAGTATTAATAATAATAATGAATAAAATGAATAAAGATGGAGAAAGAAATCTTGCTTACTTGGCCACAAAAGTCTATGTCAATTTTTAGAATTTCTTTATTGAGAGAACCACCACTCTGGACATTTAGCTTTCAATTTCAGAAAGAGCACCCATAGTTACTTTTGCGGGACAGAGCTTCTTGTCACCTTAACGTGAGTATAAAGCTCTAAATCAGTAGAGGAAAAAAATAGTTTTCTTTCTATCACTCTGAACAGAGAAACTTTTAAACATGCATCAAACTCACACAAAACATTTCTGTCGCATCTTAAAATGCATGCTAGAGGTAAAGATGAGTACCCCAGATACAGTTTCTAATTTGACACCAAAAGACAGCAATTATTTGGTGACTAGTTGTTTTGTATTGCTGTGATGAAGCTTTAACTTGATCCACCTCTTCCTGCGTGGGAGTATCCTCAATACTGCGCTTGGATAGATTTGTGTATATACATTCTAGCCAGGAAATTTTGAGCTATCAAAGTTTGTGAATGACCTGTGCGCCTGCCTAACAGTAAATGCCTTTTATATAAGCTCTGAATTAGTTAGATTTGTGTACTTACTAACAGTCCACTATAAAACAAACAAACAAACAAACAAAGAAAACAAACAAAACCAAACAGGGTAAGACTTGGAATTCTCCATCAAAGATAGTTTTCATATTCTTTTGACTTCAGTGAAGTTCAGCTGAGTAAAACATAGAAAAATCAACCTTGCAGGACCCTGAATTCTTTTAAAATAAAAAAGGTTAAGATTAAGGGTTTCTCATGCTTTATCCTGGGAACCAAACAGTTGCTTTAACACTGTGGTCTAGATGAGAAGAGATGAAACTGTGATGTTTTAGATGGAACTGTGACGTTTTCTGTCTGAAGGAAGCACCCCTCTCCAAAATAAAAGTAACATATTGGAGAACAACCATTGTTCTTGCTGGGTAAAATTTCCAATGCTCTAAATTGATTCATGAATCAAATTCCATTCTGGGGCCTAAGTAAGTTGGGAACAATATTTGCATGACTTTTAATGAGACTTAGACTCCCAATCACCTAAATTTATTGCAAATATGGAGCAAAAGCTCCTACGTTGCTTGTTGATTTTTGACAATGCTTCCCTGGCTTCTTTTATATTTAAGGATTGAGAGGAATTAAGCTTTTATGACTTTACATGAAAAATATTCACACCTTAGGCCTATCTCCTGTAGCCATTTCTCTGGAATGGTCTATGACTTCAAACTGATAGACGACTTTCTAATGTTAGTGCAGTTATAGCTGGAAATAAATGAACAGGTAGGATATCTAGCTAGCTGCAGAAAGTATCTTTCAGAGATCATGATGTTCCCAAGTGTTTTGAGAACAGAACAAATCATAATTTTTATATATTTAATGTATGTATTTAACATATCTGTTCATTATTCACAAGTGTTTCTATATATTTTACAAGTACACTTGAGCTAGAGATTGTGAATAAGTGGTCTGTAGTAAGTATTTAGTCGCTGTTAAAATTTACTATTTGAACTTTAGGGCTGATCATCTATATTTTTCAGCTCTTGATTCTGTTTCTTGACTGGCTAAGGTAGTCTTCAGACATAGTTTTCAGATCAATTTTGTTTCAAGCCTTAATAAGCTTTATTTCTTAATTAAAGAATCTTGAACACAGGTCAAAATTTCCCTATTTTCAACCATATGTATTAACAAAATCTTCACAGATGGGTGAGCAAATAATAAAAACATGAACAAATAATAAAAAGAACAAATAATAAAACAAACTGGCTGGACTGAAGCCTTTCTGACTTTGTAAAAAAAAAATACATATATATATATATTCAGCATATGGTCTTGGTAAGATGAACTTAATACCCAGAATGCAGAGGATTAGATTTCTTTTAGAATGCTGTTCTAACAGTATATTTGGGCTAAATAGCTGAAAACCACATTTGGAGTTACCTTCTTGCCTGGCTTCTGGTTTACCAGAAACCAGAGATTCTGAATGTTCCCTGACCCTGGTTCAACAGAGTGCTTGAAAACTTGTTTATTTTAAGGTATGTTACACTGTTGCATTGCATGCACACTAATCACGTGAGCCATTATATGTGTCTGTCTAGTATCCACTCAGGCTGTACATGCATACAAAGATAATTTTTTTTTTTTTGTTTAATCCAGAGGTCAAAATTCAGAAGTTAATTTTGCATGGATACACCCGATTGATGAAGATACTCACACAAACCTCTTTTACACGTTTTATATATACATCCCTGTTTACTTATGTGTATATATTTGTATGTATGTATATTTCTTACATTATATATTTATTTGCTATATTTCTTGTAGATGCATATCACTGCTGCATCATTTCGGTTGCTCTTGTAAAATCTTGGCATTCAAGAGTTCTTTGAAAATCTTTCCTGCAAGTTTTTTTCAATTTTAATCAGAAATGTAGGCCCAAATATTCAGAAGTATGCTCAAACTGAGATTTCATGTAGAAAATTTGCCAGTATTCTCCTTTCCCCAGGACAGATCAGTTACCTAAAGAGGATCCTCTTCCCAGAGATCCACCGAGCGGGCTGGGGATGCCACTCTTGTTCGTCGCTGTCACTGGACTGCTTTTACTGGCTGGGAAGAGGTTCTGTGTTGGAGATGTTGGGGATTTGACAGGTTCAGCTGTTTTGGGTCGGGCTGAAAGATTCAGTGGCTGGGCTGCTTCATCCTACAAGAGTTTAATGTAAATAATTATTAGGAAAAGACAAATGAACACATCATTTTGCAAGCAGCAGTTACTTTACACCTCGAAGACAATGCCACATTCTCCAGCAATAATAACAAAAGAAGCTAATTATCTGCCTCCTTTAAGATTCAACGAAAGGAAACCTCATTAATTTCTCTGTGTTATGCTTCTATTTACATTAACTATGTGGCTGGATCGTTCTTTTTGCCAAATTAAAATTTGAATTAGCTCACATTACAGCTTAATTTCCTAATGTGTTTTCAGAGATCTAAATTAACCTAGGGCATTTACAAAGAATTATTTAAAATTTCCAGCAGCTCAGTAATGCTTTTGCATTGGTTCTATTTGAAAAGTTCCTGGCACTATAAAAATAAGTTATGTAGCTTATTTTTAAATGTATTAGAAACTAAGGAATCAGAAGTACTTCTATGAAAGAATCATTTGGAAACCCTGACAGTTCTTTGGCCCACATTTAATGCTGCTGCTAACTTACGCATTCCATGCATCTTATTTTGAGTGCACGTTTTGTTTAGCAAAATAATCTGTGCTGTTGCCCCATAATAGAAGATAACAATTTCACTGAATTCAAATTCCTTGACTTGCTACGGTAATGAATGCATACTATATGCATTTTAAAATATATTTTATTTTCTACTATTTAATTTTGTACGTTTTACAATATTTTATTATTCAAATGTGTCATTAATTTTTGACAATTTATGTAAAATCAAGAATTTTTTTCACATAAATGCTATTCTGCTTCTTGTTTGATACTTCTGTAATTATTTCTTTATTCTGTGGTTATTTCTGCTGCATTCAACCTTTAGTGTATCTGTATGTTTATTTGCATAAAGACAAGGAATATTTTTAAGGATATGTAAATCTAGTAGCAGCATTTTTCTATCTTTTGATACTTTTCATATGCAATTATGGAAGACATTTTCTCTGACACATATCTTGTTTCAGTGCTATGGGAGAATAAGTCCATCTAAGAAAGATCTTAACTTTTGGAAGAAGGCTCATTCAAGCAATTAATTTCTTTGATCAGTGTAGATGTTCACAATGTAACCTTCTTGCCATTCTTTGAGCTTGTTCCTTTTGCTTAATACATTAAGCAAGACAGAGCATTTGGAAAATTGTGAAACAGTGATTTGCTGTAATTAAAGAGCCCAGTAAGACAGATGTCTCAATATGCCCAAAGCAGAGTTATGCTGGATATAAGAGAATATCGTCCATATTTTAAAACACTGCACTGATCATTTCAAAGCTTAGAAATATATGTCAGAATACAATAATATACTATATTATCTCATCTTTTCCATTCTCCTTACTGTCAAGTGGTGATTTAGAAAAGTACATCTGATCATACACAATGCATCAAACAGGAAAATGTAACAAACAGGTATTTATAATGCCATCATATCTCTGGTTTTAAACTGTTCCCATAAAACTACATGACATTTTTATTCTTCTTGACCTTGCAGTGTGCACAAATGCCCACACCTGTTCAGAGTCCAAGTCCGAGTGAAACACAAAGGTATAAGGGACACAGTCCATTCCTGTGCTTTGTGGCCATGTTTACATGCAAGCTGTTTCCTTGCGCAGATACAAAGTGGCTTCAATAAATTTCTGTCAGAGTTCAGAGCCCCTTTCAGACTATGAAGTTTGCCAGACTAGGTACTGAGAGCATGTACACATACAAATCTACGCTACTATGTTCAATTTCTAAATAATTTTCTGCCCAGTACTGATACGATCATGTGAAAAAAACTCTAAACACTGTCAGAACCTGTTTGTTTGTACTTCATAGACAGCATTCTCATTTCTGCGAGGCAACCGAAAAGCTGGAAAATATTCTGGTCACTGACATAAAAAACCCTATCATTACTTTTTGAAAGATCTGACTCCTGTAAAAGAATTCCATTAGTTCTATAAATAATGCATGTAGTATATACAAACAACTGTTTAAAAACAGAGAAAATATAGAGGATTTGTTAAGCAATGCATGACCATCAAAACTTTCATGTCTTATAAAGGTGACAATTCGCAAAGAAAGCATATAGGTATAGTTTATTAGAGTGCTTTTATACTAATAATTAATTTCTTCACTGGCCATCGGTATTTATCCACACGAAGCACTTGTAGTTTATCTTTAATATTTTCAATGCAATAGTGTGCTTAATAAAAATAAGAATAAAAAGGCTTCTTTTTTTATTAACATATATTTCAGTCCATTCAAGTTTACTTTGTCTTTATGTAATGTGGACGCAGCCTTTCGGGTGATTCTGTAATAGGACTCAGCTGGCCACAAAGTTGGAATGGTATTGGCCTTGATTCAAGGAGATATGCGCTTGAATTTAACCAGGGAAAATTTTACTCATATAGTAAAGGTTTGGTTTGGTGTAGATCCATTTGGCTCACTCACTTATGAAATTACTTTTTCACATTAAAGTAGTCAGTAGTATATTCTCAACACCATAAATCACTGGTGTTAGGTATCACTATACTATGGCAACTCTGCTGAAACAGTTGGGCTTTGCTTTTGGTGGCTTCTGTATTGACCATAACAAACTCTGCATATGTGGTAAATTTCACTGACTGCTCTCAAGCCTGGCATTGGATTACAGGAGGTAAAATATTAGACTAATACACATCTACAGTTAAGTAAAGTGAATGCTTTGCTAAATAAATGTTAGATCTGGCCATAATGGAATAGTTTTTATTTATTAGTACTCGCAGTCTAGCAAAAAAGTGTCATGGAAATTTATCAGCCCAGGCAGAAATATCTACTCACCCACACTTTACCACGATGACTGATGATAATGAAAAAACGACTGATATTTTACTCTCTTGTCAAAAAAGACCAAAAAAACCCCCCTTCACCTCAAGTGAGTAAAATCTTCCCTGGCTGATTTGAAACTAAGGACTGTGTGCCTGTAAGGTGTTAGCAGCTAGCAAAGAGAAGAAGTCTCTCTCCACAAACTCACGATATGCCTTCTTTAGATCTATTTTAATAGTTCTGCATTTATAGCGCTATCATTCAAATTGGTTGGTGGTTTTTTACAGTTTGAAGCAAATTGTTTCTCAGCGTATTTAGTCTCATGAAAGTCAGAACAACCACAGGAGAACACAGCAGTAAAATCCAGCCAGTTCCACCCAAAGGTACTAGCTGCACCACCGATGTTAAGGGGTGCATGATGTTCATTTCAAGCTGCTGGCAAATGCCATGTTGTAGCTGCCTGATTCCAAGCTAGTGAGAATAAGCAGGCACAAGCATTCAGCAATGGCACAAAACCAACAAGGAGCAGCCCGGTTGTCAGCAGCTGTGTGAAATCAGCAAAAGTCAAATCAATCCAGTGTTTTCCCGGGAGTCCTGACTTACATCTTATTTTTATGTGAAGCTTTTTCCAAAATTGTAGAATAAGTACAGCTAGAGATTTGTAAAATAATTAGAAGATCTACAGTCTCTCTCTTGCCTTAACCATATGAGCTAGCACCATATTTTAAGACACTCAAAAGTTCAATGTGAAACAAGTCATGAAATGGATGCCATTTATGCACATTACTAGAATACAAACTGAAATCTTGAAAATATCACATTTTACTGATGAATCTGTTGTGCTGCCTGTTGTAGGAAGAGGGACGCCTGATATTTTTGGAAGCAAGAAGTGAATGCTTTCTCTTGCCTTCTCTATACTGATAATAAAGCACTATACCCAAATGTTTTATTTTAATATTGAAGGACCCTAATGTGGTTCAACTTCCAACTGTAAAACAATTAAATAGACCATTTAATTTCACTGCCCTTTTCAGACACTGACTTTTTTCTTTACTGAAAAATACCTTAACTTGAGTTACCGGGCTGGTCCCTCTCTTCTCATTTTTCATCCCAGTGGGTGAGAGTGCCCCTGTCGTATTTGGTGGCTGTGGAGTAGATGGCATTTTGGCTCCAGGAGAAACTTGCATGCTTGCCAGCTGAGCTGCATACAGTTGCTGGAAGACAAGAAGATATACAATGAATTCCTGCAAAATTCCTTAAAAAAGAAGTTGTAAATGTACATAATTTTTATTGCTCTGCTGTTTCTTCTGTTAAAGGAAATATAGATTATTTTAACACTTAGTTGTTTGTGGCTTTTCCCTTCTTATTATTTTCAAAAAGGAAAAAAAAAGACTGGAACCCCTCCACACACCAATATCTTTTTTCTTAATTTGACTTTTAGCTAGGTTTTTTTTTTCCTTCTTGCTAATGATGGTCATGGTAATGAGTAAAATGTTAGACTGTGCCTGAATATTAAAAATTAAATTGGAAAAATTATAAGGCTTGTTAAGAAAAGGAGGTATAAACCCCTGTCAGAAACAACAGTGCTTCAGGTCTTTCTGTTCTTACCCAGAAATTACCCACCAACTCCAGAACCCTTATTGGGAGCTGACACTGGAAGTGTCTGCTACCAAAAGGCAATGCTGCATCTTCTTTACATAGCAATGAAAGTTAAATAGGCAACAAGGTATGTCTCCATCTCCGTGTACAGTTATTGTTATAACTCCTATAAATGCTAATAAGGAATGTAGGCCTTAACAATTCCCGTAAATAGTGATGAAAATACATAAACACCCTCATGAAACTTTTCAAAAAGTTTAACTGAAACATAATAAAATATTTGTATATTAAAATAAACTATTCCTACCAATCTAAAGTGTTTACTGAACAAAACCAAATAGGTTTCATTTCCTTCCAGTGACCAAATTTAAACTCTCACCTTGAATTAGCATCAGCAATAATTCTTCTACCATAAACAGGGAAGATCCTAATCCCTCTTCTACACATAAATCTATATAAGCTTTGCCTTATTAGTGAGAAAAAAGCCAGGTGGTTTGTATGTAATTTCCAACATTACTATCATTCAGATGGACAAATAAAAAAAATTACAGTAATCAAAAGCAGACCTTTCAGCACATGTAATTAAATGAAAGCTTAATAAAGAATAATTTGCAAGAGCCAGATGTGCTTATGTCATAATTGTTGCTTTCTTTGGAACAATTTTTCTAATATAACAAGCCTCCACAGAAATGAAAGTTACACAATACTGTAAGCTCAGTGACTCAGTGGCTAGACAAACGCGTGAAAGAGGGGCAGAGTCAGAACTCTGGGTGACAAATGAAAACTCTTGTTTGTTTGTTTGTTTGTTTGCTTCCTGTCATTCCTTTTCAATACCACGCAGAGGCTACAAAAGGATCATGGATTAATATTTTGAAATCAATGGTGTTTAAATATTTTGGCTAATGTACTATTTTTTCCTGTATTAGAAAACTAGAAAAACTGAAAATAGAAAAAGTTCCCAGCTTTCAGTGGCATCCTGGAGAATCAAAATGAAGCATTGAAGCATTGTATACAATACTAACTGGGGATTTTTTTCCCTACTACTGGGATCTTATCCCTTTTAGCATATTCTTCAGGTCAGTCTATGCTTGCTGCTTTTTTTTTTTTTTTTAAATTAGGAAACTATTTAACATCCACTTCAACTATCTGGGGGAGATGACATAGATTGTACTAAAATTAGACTAAAACTTTACTACTTAATGTAGTGAGTATTGCATTTTCAAGAACAGGAAAGGAATTCTATGTAAAAACAAATCCAGGTTTATCAACTGAAGTTCAAAAGAATTTCCTTCTCAAGTAAGCTGACAGAGCAAAAAAGGTGGAGTATGAATTAATTCTTTCTACAAAATTCAGTCTTTCTTAGAGGATAAAAGTCATTGGCCAATGATGGCAAGCAGCATAGTGTGGTGGTTGACCCAGGCTGGCTGCCAGCTGCCCACCAAGCCGCTCTCTGCTTCCCCCTCAACAGGATGGGGGAGAAAATAAGATGGAAAAGCTCATGGATCAATATAAATACAGGGAGATCACTTACCAGCTATCATCAGAGGCACAACACACTTGGCTTGGCTAAAATTAATTAGATTTATTGCCAATTACAATAGAATTAGTTGGTGAGAAACAGAGGCAAAAACTAAAATCCCCCATCCTCGCCATTTTCCAGGTTCCACTTCACTCCTTCGTTGCTGATTCCTTCACCTCCTCCCCCTCCGGCCTAGCTGCTGACAGGGCCATTCCTCACACTTTTCCCAGCATTCCTCACTGCCTGTGTGGCATTTTGCCCTTTTTGGAGAACATATTCCCAGAGGTGCCACCAGCTTGGCTGTCAGGCTCAGTGTTGGCCTGTGGCAGGGCCGCTGAGGAACCGGCTGGGCCCAAGATGGGGCAGCCCCCAGTTGCCTCTCCTCACAGCCATCGCCCCACAGCCCCCCTGCTGCCAGCACCTGGGCACAGACACCGGGCACACATGGCAAATGGAGCTTGTAGCCCCATTAGTTGTGACAAGTAAGCAAAAGTGTGTTTATCATCTCTAAAAAAAAAGCTACAGCTCACAGTGTAGCTGTATCTTGACCAGGTATCTCAAGATCAATGCGAAGAGAGAGATGCACGACACTGGTCGGAGGAGGGCCCATTGGTGACCTGGTACCTGAGTCCCAGCAGGACTGGCAACTGAAACATCCACAGCACGTTAAGTGTCACAGAAATAGCAACAAGAAAAGCGGGCTGTTATAGTGACTATCTAGGAAACAGTTTGATTTTGGAAATGCAAACATTAAAAGCAGAATAAAATTAGAATTATACATTGCTCCCCTCCCAGTGTGTTGAGGTCTGTATTGGCTGTACTGCAAGTCGCACGAGGTAGAAATGTTTCTAAAAGGACATACAGAATAAAAGAAATTTTGTCATTTTTATATGTGTGTCTGTGTGTAATTCATCACTGGGTTACTCCAAGGTCATAGTACCAGCTTTAGCCTGGCATTTCTATAGATTTGTTTTACACCATAAAAGCAAATGTAAAAATAAGTAACAGTAATTAGCTTTCCGGTTTGCTTAGACTTAAAAACAAAGCTGTTCCATAAACGAGTACAAATCTTGCAAGAACTCACACTAGTGCTAGCAACACTGACGTGTGGACTGGGAGGCTGCATAACTTCTTTTAAATACCAGTTTGTATGGGGAGCTAGCCAGTCTGGAAAAATATGTGCATGCCACCATTGCAGGGATAAAATGGATATTTTTGCAAATACCACTGTTGTGGCTTGAAATGGCAATTTAGGACCTCACATTGAGATGGTCAGGTTGTGAAGCTTTTATTTGCAAGACTGAGGGGAAAAAACCCCAAACACTGGATGAATGTTTATTGTTAGCTTTTAATGCTAAAAAGCAAAAGTTTCAATGGAATTTTTTCAATTGAAATGTTAACCTGCCAACTATTGAGTAGTGTCTAAAAAAATTAACCTGCCTCAAACACTGAAACATATCTTCTTTTCAATGTATGTCTAGCACATAAAGAGAAGAGCATTTCATAACCCTTATGTCAACCACTGACTACAGAAGATAAGAAATTAGATATTCAAAACCATCAAGAATTCATGATTATTTTAAGAAGTCTTTAAAATATATAGCCTGTTTTGGCTTGTGTTTTTTTTTTTTAAAGGTCACTAAGTTAGATTCTTACAATCCAGTTCCTGGCATCTAAATATAAGTAGTGCTGGTTTTGAGTTACCAAGTGCTCCTGCATATTTAACAATTTTGAAAACCGGCTTACTTAAGGTGCATGAGCAAAGATGTAGTTTTACAGTTTTCAGAACAAGGTTTCTTCTAATGTCATGACCTGACATTGAAGAGCAGGAATTTGAAATGCTGCAAGTCTCACTTACGGCAAAGGCAAGTGAAGTCTCACATTTAGGCACCTATGAACTTACAAGGCCTATGGACTTCAGTGCTTGTTACTGAAACTCTATTCCAGCTGTAATCAACTAAAAATCTGAGGGGAATTTATGAAAGTTGGAGGTCACTATGAGTCTGAATGATGTTCATCTACCTTAAAAAAATTACAGACGAGTGGGAAAGCACTGTACTCAGCAAGTGTACAGCACAGCACAAGTGCATTCTGATTTTTCACCTGGAAAAAGCAGAATTCATACTAAGCCTTTGCTATAGCTTAGAGCTACCATTCAAGATGAACTGAAAAAATAACAAAAATAATAATCTGGGTGGTAGCAGTGGTATTTTCTTCTTCAGAAATTGCCTATGGCATTTGATGAATTATTTCCATTTCACTGTTTTTATGAAAAGTATCATCCACAATTTTAAATTTCCAAAAAAACTATGAACCAATAATAGAGCATCTTGACTGATCCAAATGTTAAAACCTTTCTTAATGCCACCTAAGTTTTACAATGCCGTTGCAAGATATTTTCATGATACACAAGGATAACTGCCTTTGCTGCCAGTGTTCATTCATGCCTTGCCAGAAGACAAAGACCTTAAGCTTACACATCCCTCTCACAGGTTTCAAAATTTTTTCAATTGTTTTTCAACTGTTTTTTTTCAATTAGCTTTCAATAATCAAAACTCATTTATTTGCTCATGTCCCTTTCCCATATGAGTTTTCACTTGCATGTAGGCCTGTGACATTCCTAGACATGTGCTCCGCTTAGGCTGCAGCATCTGTGTCTAAATGAATGAAAAAAGGTGAAAAATTTTGAGAATCGAATGTTACAGAAGTAACACGTGGTGAGAAGAATAGAATGGGCCTTAAATGAACACAGTTAAGGGAGATTTGCACTGACAACAACTTGTAAACTTTGTGACAGGCTGTTCTACCACCTAATACAGAATTATGATAATCATCACCTTCTTACCAGTGGCTTGTCAATGACAGGCCTCATGGGAAAAGTTTGTTTAGAGACGATATTTCAATAAAGAGAAAGCGATCAACTGCTGCATAGAAGAGGCAGTTTCTTTAGATATATGATCCCAGGGAGGCAATGGAGAGAGTAGTTGCACTTGTATATACGAGAACAAAAAGAGCAGTTGCACTTGTATATATGAGAACAAAAAGGCAAGGGCTAGAAACATTTCAACTGACTATGTGGGTGAGGAAAAATTTGCTCTCAGCAGTGGGGATATAATTCAGATGTTATTCTTTGCAGCAGAGTTCTGAAAAAACTACAGCAAAGCCAAACGTGAAATATGGAGATAAGAAAGAGAGTGGTTGCAATAGTCAGCGTAGCAGATACGTGCAGGTGATGAGGCCTGGCCTGGCACAATGAATTGCAATGGACGCACTTGGAAGATGGCCCACAGGAAATTCAGTAGAAGGTGGCTTGATTCAAGGAGAAAGAAGGGATCTGTTCTCGAAACATTTACCCATTTATTTTGTTTTACTAAAAGACTTAGACCAAAATGAAAAGACATTCTCCTTTTTCTGTATTTGTACGTTATTTCTCCAATGGTGCTAGAATTATTTTTTTTTTCTCAGAAACAAATGCTAGATTTTATGGACCTTGATCAATTCTAAAGTCTTCCATTACTAAAAATGCAAGTCCTGTGTTACATCTTCAACAAATACATTTGCTATAGGAAATGAAACTGAACAATAAAACTACTGAGAATCAAGTGAGAATCCTTATTTGTCAGCATTTTAAAGGAATTGTGCAAAGCTGAAATATCTTATTTATAGAGATGAAAGTTCAGCTATTTAGACAATGAGTAATTTAGTTTCTAAAGATGAAAAACTCTAAGGAGTGACTGCAAGTGCTGTTGAAATCCTGCACTACAAGAGGTAATGCAGTTATTTTTTTCCATAGTATATTTAGTACATAGTGTTGCAAAGCTATAATTCCAGAATTTTTCTTCCGAGTATACAACATGCAATAATAATACTTAGAACTGTCTGATCACAAAGGGTTTTTACAAGCTCACCAAAGCCAGCAACATCTTTACTATTTCTAGCACATATTTCTGAAAAGAAGCTACCCAAAAGAAAAAATCCCACCTTCACTGGGACTGCTTATTTTTTGTTATTGGTGCAGAGGTGCTTAAAATAAGCTTGATGTCAAACAGATTAAAGGAAATAGAGTCTCTGAAAAAGTTTTTCGTTGGTTTGGAGGAAGAATGGATTAATGTTCAAACCCATGTTTTGGGTTTCATAGATAATAACTATGGAAATAAAGGTTAAGTGCTGACCTGAGCTCTATGTGACTGGTATAGCCTTCAACAGTTCAAGCAAGGCAACCTTTTCAAAAAGCAGTGCAGAAGCGTAAATACCCTAATCAAAAATTTCACACACATCTTAATCTAAGTGCAAGAACCATTTCTAAAGTAACATTAATTGTACTTACTCCTTCCTAATTTTGTATATAAATTTCATTTTTTGTATTGGGATCTCTTTTACACCAAATATGTTCAGTGACTAACACTGCTTTAGCACCAAGGTAAGAAACGGGGTTATTGGCTTATGTCTTTTTAAGATATTTTAAGATGATATTTAATGCAGATCCTTAGAATGAGGGGTAGGTTAACAGAAAACAACATCCAGAATCCAAAACAGCCTAAGTAACTCATCAGCAGCTTAACCATGTGACAAACCCAGGGGCAACTCGAAGGCAGCTACTGCCTGTGGAGTTTGCCAAGAAGCCAGATGCCATCACCAGAAAAACACCTTCCAGAGCTGAGCATCTGTGTCCTAGGATTGCTCTCCACACAAAAGGCAAAGGAGGAGGAGGACAAAAAGAACAAGGAAAGGTGCATATAAAATTGTTAAAGGAAATACACAGGAAAGCAACTGTTATTTGAATTTAAAAAACTAAAACCTGGAAAAATCAAAGCTTTTGCTGATGAAAACAAGATCCTTTCAAATTAATAGATACAGTATTTTATGTTAAAAGTGTATATTTTCTTTTGTTTTACAATATATTTGTGCAGGTGTTACCTGTTAAAGAAGTGTATTTTATATATTTGTTTTCATGAAATGTGGATGTCTCAATAGCATTTTCTGAGTTTGTTCTAAGAAAAATGTTAACAAATCAAAATAAGTTGGGTTACTAGTACTGTGGGCCAGATCCTCCTCTCATGTGTGCCACCACATGGATAATAGTACCTTACTATTTAAGAACCATCGTTATGCAACATCAACTTAACTCACACTTTTATGCTGAATAACTGAGAACTTTACATGGGTATATCTGAAATGGCATAGATCAAGTACCGCTGGAGTAACAATTTGGGAAAAAAAGTGTTTAATTTAGAAATATGATAAACATTAAGTAATAATACGCCACAAAGACTCCTTTTTCTCTTCAGAATCCAAGTGTCATAATATATGTACATGGTTTCCTTTGAACAGTGTCATTCCTTTCTTTCCCCTGTATGTACATGCCTAACCTATCCATAGTGGACATAACATTCTGATTTTAAACACCCATATATCACCCTACAGCAGCGCCTGCTCATTGTTACAGAATGTGAATAGCCTCTGCTTCCTATAATAACGCACCAAATACCTTTGCAAAAAGGCGTTAAGGTGTAACACGAACAGGCAGCTAATGAATTATCATAACTAATGTCATAATAACAAAGATTGTTGCAGTGATTATTTATGCACTTGCTGGCTAATGTGCTCTCAGATTTATTACAGCCCACTATGTGCAAACAAACTAACTGTATTCGTGAGAATACAAATAATGCATTTTGCAGTCACAGATGGAGTTAGAAGACTTCAGTTTTCCCTATATATTCAGGTATGCATCTACTGAAAAAAAATCTACTGAAAAAGAAAGATTTTACCAGTTATTCATATTCATTGTTTTCAGGGTTTTTTTTGAACTATTAACACCAGTACTTTCAGTGTCTATCAGTTGCTAGCCTATATATTGTCAAGGGAAATTTTTATGTGGCCTTAAATCTCATTCAATTCCTGTCTCCTTAGAAGATACACATGCCTGTTTTGCTTCTCTCTCAAGCTGCAAAGTAACAGATACCTAATTTCACCACTGAGTGTCTGCCGGTTCCAACTCCTTTTACTGACCACAAATTCATTGCACTGGTTCAGAAAAAGAAAAATCACTCTCATCGCTTCTACTGCCCTGCTGTGGGCAATGGCCAACCCATACTGAAAATAAAAGAAACTCTACACGTTTTAGATAGTGCAGCTTGTATTGTTGTAGTACTGCAGAGTCAAGATCCCCTTATGCAAAATAACAGCTTTATTTTGTTAAAAGGGCCTAACTTTAAGTGGACCATGGAATATTTATGGCTCTCAGTAGTCCTTTGAAAGAGTTATCTTATGTTTTTATGCCGATCATGGGTCAGAGGTTCAAATCAGCACTTCTTTCTGTCACTCCTTATATGTTTTACTATAATTTACAGCTCAGCAAGAGGACTCATAAAACAAAAGTGTCTATTTTACTTCAGCAACTAATTCTAGCTAATCAAAGCTTTCCAGCAAAACAACCCAGCATGAAACTCTGCGTGGAAAATATGCAGAGAACAAAGCGTTTTGTCAAATAACACATCTCATGATGTAAACACATATGTCTCTTATAGGAAATTTTATCGCTTCCACATTATCGGCACACAAAAGGAGCATTCTTGTCGCAGACCTGGTGCGACTGTGGAGCCATCGTCATTGGAAACAAGAGCCTGATTAGGTTCCCACACAGATATGAATAGATTTTCTTTTTTTAGCGTAATGCTGCCTTTCTTATTTCTTAAACAGACTAGTAATTGTGGCTGTAAAAACAGTGAATTGTGTTTGGACGACATTTGTTTCTTCATATTTTTTTTAGCTACCCAATGACACCAATTATCCCATATGGTTGTCCTCTTCTGGAAAGTCTGAGTTAATCCACAGCTGTGAAGATGAAGACGCACCCAGCAGGCTCTAAATCTGGTGGGTCTCTTTTCTACTAATAAAGTCCACAGTCTGCTGGACAGATGTTAAGAGGATCTGTTAAATAAGTCAGTGACAAAGTCCCAGACTTCTGCTGGGGAAAATAGTTAGCAAAACTGTATCTATTCTTCATAGATTTTCATTTCATCCCTCATCTGTTGAAGAAGCAAATTTTCATTACTTGATAGAGGAGAGTCTCACAGCATAATATGCATGGACTGCGCAAAATACGAATGGACTAAATGATCGCATTGGCATGTATTCTGAAGAAATGACAGAACTTTTTGTCCTTGACTTATTCTTGCATATTGTGCTTCCTGCACTAGTATTATGTTTGGTTTTACTCATCATGGTATGGACTTGTATTGGGAGAGCCTGAATAAGTATTGCCAGCTATAAAATGTCTGCTTAAATTTTTAATGTAATGGGAAATGTAGACTGAAGATGAAATTACCATTTAACTAGTTTTTCTTTAAATGTTATTAACATTGCTTATTTTTAAAGAAAGGATTTACAGAGAATAAATTCTGGCCTCAAGGCTCATGCTGATGTTCTGGGGGGAGGTGGGGTGGGGGAGGGAGGGGGAAGAAAGTGGAATGAGAAGATACCTGCAGCACATTTTGTCATGGCCTGACAGCATAAACATCCAATCCCAAAGTCTCTCTCAAGTTACAGTCATGTAAATTTGGAGAAACACTAGAGAGTTAAAATGTATGCACCCGTGCAATAAAGAACTAACTTGCCTTCAGGCAGATGTGCATTAAGATGCTCTTAAGATCATTTCTGTTTCGTTTGCAAACTGTATTTCTCATTGTTTTGACCTCATCCTGCTTTGACGTAATGAAGTAGAAATGGCCGTCAAAACAGCTCACTCTGCTTTGCTGCCTAAATGCAGGCAACTCTCACTTCGGCATTGTTCCTGAGATTGTGCCCCTTAGAAATCAAATGGCTTTGATTTAATTGAATTATAACAATTAAATACAATCTCTCAGCAACTGCCTGTTCACAACCTGTTTACTGTAAAGCTGTGGGTGAAGCCAAAAAAGAATGCTTACAGCTCAAATAAACTATCTATCACTGCAAGTAACTAAGACAATGCATATAATTTGGCACCTAGCTGTTGCCTCTGTAGTATTGTATTTGTTTCTCCTTAGGAAGTAAAGCTATTGGTTTATTAGTTTTACAGCACCTTTACAAGTTTCCAAGATGTAATGTCACCCCATCATCCTATGAGGCTGCCAGGAATTTTTAATGATAGCACCAAAATTGTGAAAGAAAACTTTCCTATCTGCAAAAAATATGAATTAAAAAATGTATCCTAAAAATTTTATACAATTAAAGTTCAGACATTACATTAGGTATCTTATATTACCATACAATATATGTAATGTTGGCTCTATTGAAATAAAATAACTACTCAGCTCAAAAGTGTCAGTTTCTGTGATATTTAAATGAGGCTTCCTATTTCTCCCAATGTGATCGAGTCAAAAATCTAACCCTGTAAAATGTAGGTACTGGTCCTAAGTCCCCGAGAGAAGACTGTATTTTTGCTATGTCAGAAAAGAACAAAGAGGAGGCTGAAAGCTGACGGGGGAACAGAGTAACAGCTACTAAAAAAAACCCCAAACAAACAAACAAAAAAACCCACCAAGGTAAATTAATTGAAAGCCTTCTGCAGCAAACATGGAGCTCTCGCTTTCTGAAGAGCAATTCCCTCATGAAGCCACTGACTGCAGGGAGAGGCAAAAATCCTCACTGACTTGGCGGTTCTGTCTCACCTCATTTCACTCTTTTTTTTTTCTTTTTTTTTTTTTTTTTCCCAAACAGACTGAGTGTTGGTCTGCTGAGAATATGATGCTAAGCCACTTTTCCTGTAGAGTTTTTAAACTGGGCCTCTGAGAAAGGGTTTGATACAATTCAATGACTGAGGTAATACCTTTGTCCATCTGAGCATTAAATGGCCCATTGAAATACAGCTTAGTTAGAAAGAATTTCAGTAAATGGTGCTTTCTAATTTTTTTTTTTATTTTATTATTATTCCTCTCCCAACAGATTACAGCCTGGATCTGAAAATGCAGTTCAATCATTTTTGGTTGCCTCGCAGGTCAGGCCTTTAGCCAGTATTAATTAAATATAACCCCTTTAGAATACTGGAGGTTAAATGAGAGCAACAAACCGGTCGTCTTCAAAATATTACCTCACACTCTCCAAAAAGCTTTAATCTGTTTGGGAGGGCCCTCATTTAAACACATTGGTCTTAACAATGAAAATTTATGGAGGGAGGGGGGAGGGGACTCCATGCTAAATGCTATTTTGTCCAACAGCTTGTAATCACAAAACATTAAACACCTATTTCCATGCAATATACCATGTCTATTGTGTTTAAATAACACACATCGTAAAGGAAAGTGCTGCAACAGACAATTTAGGCTGTAGCAGCAGATACAGCACAATTTTCAACTTGATAAAGTGAAACTATAAAGAATCAACGCATAAGTCAGACAGCTTCCATACCTAATATTCTTCCCTGCAGCTATTAGAAGTTCACATTTTTGTCTCTAGTAGGCATGAACATTAGTATACCTTCAATTTCATGTCTTCAGTCACATTTTGTTGTCTATTCCATACAATTTGACCAGACCATGAAATTGGAAAGTAGCTGAAATTGTCTTTTTTCATCTTAATGATTTTAAATGAGAAAGGGAGGTTTTTCTGTAAGCTATTTCTTTACTGCTTTGTAAAAAGTTTCCTAAAGTATTCATAACAATTTTACTATTAAATTAGTTGAAAGAAACCTTTTTAATACATGGCAATTAGTCTTGTCTTTCTGAACATGACTTTACTGTAAATACTCCTCCTTGACTATCCCTTTGTCCCAAGATTCCTTAGAAGAACGCAACCAAGCGATAATTCAGCATTATTGCTGCTTCAGTGCACTAATCGCTTAAAGAGCAGCAAGGACCCTATGTTTACTGCCACAAGGCTCCTACAGCCTCCTGGCCTAAGGCAGGCTTCCCAGCCCAGCAGCATCCAGATGTCAAGAGGAATATCCAGGTCCTGATGCAGCATGCCGCTCCATTCCAGTATGGCCTAAACATCTGTTTCATCTGCTGGCGTACAACCTGCTGAATACACCGAGACTGCCGCACAAAATAGGGAATTGAATGAGGGTGGGAGTGAAATACTGCAGTTGCATAGCTCCCCGTACATATCACCAAAAAGCCCTCTATGCAGATGCAAAAATTAACATTAAATGCTTGGAACCCCAAGACTGGAGTTTGATCATTTGTGGTCTCAAATGGAGCCCTCTGGACTAAAAATCTAGACAAATAGCAGGAAGGACAATATGATAATTAAAAAAAAAAAAAGGTTTTACACAATGTATGTTTTGCATTTTTCTCTCCTAATGGAGAAAGAGGCCACAGCACTTTAGCTTCTCATCATACAAATTCTACCCTGGTTTCTTTCTTTATGGTGTAAGAAAAAGACAAAAGAAAAAAAAAGCAGAGAAGAGTATAACACAAATTGCTTGTTGGGGTTATAACAACTGCTCTTCATAGAAAATGTGTAAAAATGAGGCGAACATAGGCATCTGTTACATATTTATAATCTTCTATAGATAGTAACTCAGGAGTTCTAAAACAATAGGCATCTTTTGTCTAAAAGATAGGAATATGTAAACACTGACACTTTATCTTGAGGCATGACAAAAAACAGCAAGCATTTTAGTTGATCTAGATTAAGTTCTGACAAGGGATAAAGGAATGCTAACCGTTCTCATCTCTTCCACTTTGTGTATCTATTCTCTTGTATTTTTGCCAGCAACAATAATAAAATAGCTGCATGCTACCATGCAAATTCTTTGAGTCGTTTATGAAAGCAAGATCAAAGCCCAAACTGAGAGTGCATCGTTTTTTCGCTGTAGTTTTTTCTCAAGAGGGGGACCTAATGAGAGGTAGTGTAACCAGGAGTCTCCCGCTGCAATTGCAGAGCAGGAGCTCTGGCGCAGCGCAACCTCCTGGCTTAGTCTTTTCTCTGGCCAGCCTGGGGATGTGCCATACCTCTGTGTGTCAGGAAACAGAAGCACAGAAGGCAGGAGGGACTTCATACTTTTGTGTCCCACCTCTGCATAGGGTGAGCACCTGTACCCAGAAATCAGAAGTATCCCTCAAACCTTCTATTTAAACACACCCTCGGTGAACCTGGACAACTCACCCTTTCCCTTGTGCTGCTCATGAAACAGATATACTGTTACTGCATTACTAAAGTGTCTGAACTAGGTATATCGGAATACAACCATATAGTTTTCCTATTAAAGATAAAATGTGAGCATTAATAAAATCTGTTGTTTTCATAAAATATTGTGAATATCAAGAAAAAAACAGAATGCCACAATACGTAAAAACTTCATCAAATGTCCACAGCCATTTTCTCTGCAGAAGGATAGCAGAAATGTCAATAAAATCTTTCTCTTCTGCACAAAGATTTGCATTCCTTCATTTAATGCTGTCAGATTACTGATATGCTACTTTTTGATCACAATTCTCCTGTTATTTACCATGTATAGGAAAGAACACAATCGACATCTTTGTGATTCTCCCAGATTATATGTTGTACTACACAGCTTTGAAACTGGCAAAAAACCTTCAGCTTTTTTTGTGATTTTAAAAAATAGCTGTGACATACGCTGCTTAAAACTATTATGTATTTGATACAGAATTAAACAGAAAAATAAAATATAAATTCATTTAAGCCTTTAGTAGAAAGCCATTCACAGCAAAGGACAACTGCGTTTGCTTGATAAAGTAATTTTGAGTTTCCAGTGGATAATGTTACTGAACAAAAAATGTGAAATATTGAAGATAAATCTTTGTGTGATTTTCCTATGTTCAGTTCTATGAGAATTTGCTTTTGGCATTTTTATAGCAGAAGTTCTACCTCATCAAAATGGTGGATTAGCACTAAAGTTAACAGAGTAAGAAGCTTACCTAGGAAAGCAAGCAAGGATCAGGAAGCATGGATCCAAAGATACCTACAAACAAAGGCTCCAGTATTTTAAACTCTGTCTCCTGCATCCAAGGAAAGCAAACAAGCAGCACTTATTTCAAATAAAAATATAACCAGATCTATCAGGAAAATATGAAAATCTAACCAGATGGCTGCAGCGGAGCGCAGTTTTTTCATTTACTTTACACTATCATAATATTACCTTCTCTGGTGACACTGTAAATCAAATTATTCATAGAAAGAATTTAAAATGTTTTCTGATATTCTTTTAGAAGCTCTTCCAAAAATCAGTATTTTATTCCTCCCTGCTAATATAAAGTATCTTTAACAATAAACGTGAGAGGTCTACATGAAGAGCAGTTCACTAATGAATTCAGACACTTTCACACACCTTATGTGTAGAAATGTGTTCTGGACTAAAGCTAGTGTAAAAAGAAGGAGCTGGTTAAAAAGAATCCCTGTGATAAGGGAAATAAAATTATATGACTGAAAAGCAGTTAATTACAGTAAGTTTTGTGAACGGGTGATAGCTATC
Organism: Charadrius vociferus; assembly: GCF_000708025.1. Classification (NCBI taxonomy): domain Eukaryota; kingdom Metazoa; phylum Chordata; class Aves; order Charadriiformes; family Charadriidae; genus Charadrius; species Charadrius vociferus. Next base: position 4,157,755 of record NW_009650072.1, on the reverse strand, counting down.
AAAGCTTATCAAATTTTGCATTCCAGAATTTCATATATTTATTTTTAAAAAGTGTTAACACATAGATGAGCTTTGGGAGAGAAGTCAGGAGTTTCATTCAGGCTCATGTCAGCAGGATTACAAGCAATTATGAGTAACTGCTTGTTGAGCTGTGCAAAATGAGTTGGTGAATGAGTTTCCTCGTAAGCACATGTCCATGTAACTGGTACTATTGCCAGTAATGTAGACAATCTTAGTTGAAGGGGTCTAAAAACTTAATTATTCTCCTAATCCTACAGGGAATTAAATCAATTCAGGAGAGAAGATGTTTCTGCAATTGCTGCTTCTGGTATAGACCTTCTAGGTTTGTTAACCTGTCGGCAGACAGAAAAACTGAAGTTAAGTAAAAGAAAAAGAATTCAGGACATGGAAAAAATAAGTGGCAATAAATCTTCTCTAGAAATATTTCTTAAGTCTGGCATAGGTTGGGCGGTTCATTCACTATCTGACCACCCAGAAGGAGAAATTGTCAAATATAACAGTTGCAGTATTTCCCTGTGGAGAACTGTAGAGACACAGAAGAAAACTGAACGCTCACCTACCACTGCTAATCATACTAAGAGGCAAAAGCACAAGAGTTAAATTTCTACAGGCTCCCATGATAGAATAATGAGATACTATCCGGATAATAAATGGGTGCAAGTCAGGAAAAAGGAAGAGTCCCGTTTAAACTACCTCTCTCAATTCCCACGTCTGAATCCCTACCTTGTGAGAAGATGCCAGGGCAGCTCTACATTTAAGAGCTGAATTTTTGAAAGTGCTGCTTGGGGTTTGAAGCCATAATGTTTTCCTACTTTTATAAGAGACACAGAGAGTTCATGTGGTAGCTTGCAGCCATTCTATTATTTTCACTAGCAAAAATGGACGAAAGACAGGGCTATAATAAATATATACTGGCTCTACTGATCAGGAGAAGCTTTATCAGTCAGCTGGGGCACATCTGGGAAAAAAGTCACTCAGGTGCATCTCTAGCATCCCATTCAATTAACATACCATTAAAAATGGTTTGTCCCTGTTCAGCCTGCTGCGTTACCTGATAAGTCAACATATTTAAAATGTATATTTAAATGCAGAAAACAGTGAAATGTTTTCTTTGTGAAGCAGAAAACAAGCCCAGTTTACAGGTATTTTAAAGCATTAGAAATAATTGTGCTTTACAGGCTGCTTAGCAGATCTCTCACACTGATCTTTTACTGTATATTGAGAAACTTTCATGCACCTTCAAGGAAAATTAAATAGTTTCCTTAAAGGAAGTGCCCACAAAATTATGTAAAACATATTCAAATGGGCTTATAAAAATTACATCTAAAAAAATTTCACATTTGCACCTCAAAACCAGGTAACTGGGAACTTATTATTACAAATTCATCGTAAGCTGATGTATTTTACACAAGTAAATGTGAATTTGCTTCAGCCTGCCATGCTTTCTGAACTGCGGTGGGTGTGATGATATTTCAGCAACAGTGCTGGGACCAGATTAAAATGGTTATGAGGCCTCATCTTAGCCCTTCCCTAGCTGTTGAAGACTGCAGCAGAAGAGATGGCCTGTTCTGGATGAATTACTATGGATAGCTCACAGATGCGTTATTTAATAAATCTGTAGACTAGTTAAATCTGGTGACTTGTTCTCTTTCTGGTACGTAGGACAAATGATGTGACTTTTTTGAAAGGACTTTACCTCTTTTATTTCTCCCTTCACTTCCAAAAATGCCTGTGGACAGAACAAGACACTCTCACTATTACTGCACCTGAAATACTTCTTCATTTGTTTTCATGCTTAGCTGTTTGCTAACACAACACCAAAATATGTCTTCTATTGTGTTGACTTCACTAGATTTTGTGAATGATTCGTTTAAGTCCTGAATAGTCCCTTAATACTGACATTTAAGCACAATGTGTTTTTCTTCCTGTATTTCTTACAATGCTCCTCCCTCCAGTCCTTTTGTCAGGACTGATACGCCAACCTTCTGTTGTGCCCCACAGCCGCATGCAGCCTTCATGCTGAGCCTTACGAATAGACAGATGATTCCCATACTTCCTATGAGTTAGGACACTTTTCTAGTTTCTCAATCGTATGCATTCTAAAAACATCATAGACCAAATACACATCTTAGACAAGCAGGATGTTGGAGGCAATACCATTCCTACTTTGTCTGCTAAGAAGACTCTACTCAGTGATAGCAATATCTACACACTGATTTCATGAGCTCTATCTCATCTTCTATGAATTGCTCTTTCTTTTCTGAATTGGGTCAGCGGATTATACTCTCTTATAATCAAAGACCCTCTGAAACAAGGCAGGTGATGATATCTTTCCCATCCACGCATCTTTACAAGAATTCTTCTGCTTCCTTTGAGCATGTGCACGTGTGTGTGTGCGCGTGTATGTCTACACCTAGAAGCTCTCATCTAACCATCCTTGTTCTTAGAACTTTTACTTCAGATGAAAGGTGAGTTATTAAGTTTTCTTTTTTCTGTACCAATTAGTCAGGAAGGAATAGAAGTGTATTATTTTCCTTTGTTTATAGACCTGACTTAAAAGGCATTTTTGTCTTTAATTTGATTGCTGCTAAGTTCCTAAACATCCAAATATGTTAACACCTTCACAGGAAAAAATCCTTCATGTTTGCAATTTGTAGCCAAATTAAGCAGCTTGCTCTATGGTTGTCAGAAGTATAATAAAATTCCAGCAACATATTCACTTGCAGCTAATTCCTGTAAGGCATACACCTTCTACATTTCTGGAAAGCTTGAAGGAATCCAACTGCCAGCTCAGAGTATGCCTCACAGTCAGCCTATTCCCTAAAGGGATGCCACAGTTTTAAAAGAGCTTTAAAAAACGTGCTCGTCCCCTGATGGCACTCTGTAGTACTGGTGCCTCTGGTGCTCTGTCAGTAAATGCAGCAGTAACTTATTTGCTTCTTACTGGCTTCCGAGTGAATACATACCCCAGGGAGTGAGCTTTGCAAAGCACAATTATTTTAAACTAGAGCCTGGGCTTTCAGTGAGGGGCAGCCAATGGTTAAGGCAGCGAGAACGTCTTGTTGACGCTGGGGGCTCAGCCTCCTCCAGTCACTTGGGCTCAAGCTTCTGCCTTGATACAGACTGAAAAGACACAGGAAACCTCCTGCAATCCAGGCTATAAGGACGACATCCTTTTAAACATACAAGTTTCCTGATAAGTGAGTTTATGTCCGTGCCATTTATGATCTCAATCGTAAAGTCTGCCTGTAACAGAGCATATGGGCCTGGAAGGCAGCTGTCCTGCTTGGTAAGATCTAAAGGTGCAAAAGACGGGAATCATGCCAGGAGCCTGATCCCTAGCTGCCAGATTGAAAAGTCTTCCCTCTTGGGAGAGAAGAGCAGGCATAAGACGGGAGGTCTTCCCAAGGCTGAGGAGGGGTTTGTCATCTGAAGGGAACAGAAACAGAGAGCTATGCCAGACTGAGTGACAGTCTGGTGGCTAGTGTCCTTCCTGCAATGGGGGGAAACACAAGCCCAGGACTTAGGCTTGCCACATCCAAGACAAGTGCTGGAAGTGCTACAGACCATAGAAACAGTCTCTTTCGTAAACATTTCCATAAATTTTTTATTAAATAATGTGACAGTGTTCCATTAAGCAAGAATAAGAGTAACAAAGACATGCTGTTTAAAGCAGTCATTGTAGATGCAGGGTGTTAAACAGGTGAGAAAAGGGTCTTGCAGCTGCAACGCTGCTGTACCACACTGATTATTCTAGCTAATGGTTTTGTTTGTTTATCTGTCCATTTTTACTAACTTGAAGAGAATAGGGAGACTTCACCTCAATTTGACCAGGGATGCCATTACTGGGGCAGCTAGGAAAATCCTCCTGGCCGAAATTTCATCAGAATTGATTTTTTACAGCAAAAGTCTCAATTCTGATGGGCTGTCTTTTCCTGATGAAAATCACTTTGCCTGATAATTCAGGGCGGAAGTTGAGAAGGAGTAGGAGAAGATGGAGTATTAAGAAATTCTGCAAAGAAAGGAGGTCATATGGAAAAATATTGACTCAATGACATCATTTTCATTGATACTGCCACTGATATAACTCAACTTGATAACACAGATATTACATACAGAGACATAAACATTCAAGTAGGCAAAGGCACGAGTATAAATATTTCATTGATTTTAATTAAATTTTCCTAAGTGTTGCAAGGTTGGCATATTTTTAATTTTATTTTCATTGAAGGTCTTGCTTGGTCTCTCAGACCCCTAATAAAATCTTCTTTCAACCTCTTTCCTTCCTCTGCTACAACCTAAATTTCTACATAAGAAAAGGACCAAAATATTTAATTTACTACTTCCATATACTGAAATTTGCACACACCATTCCCTTAATTTAGGCCACTATTCACTGTATCATAATAAGGAACATTCTCTTAAAATATGCCCACCTAGAGCTCAGTAGTCTTTGAATGCTAGATAAAATCATTCTATAAGGCTAATGAAGACAGAAACTCTGCCTGTAACAATATTAAGTTTGTTTTCTCTAGTGATTCGAAGAAGTGAGCAATCTGTCAGTAATACATTGAGGGAAATTACTTGTCTTGTAGGAATTCCCGCTGACAGTCACTCACTCACAGTGCTGACCCAAACATCTACCTGCTGACAAACAAATTACAGTGTGTAACTTTGAAAAGGTAACTAGCTGGTTTTAATTGTGATTGCTCTCACCAAATCTCTCTCACATTTACCCAATCCCCGTTCTTCGTTATGTTAAAAAAAAAAAAGAAAAAAAGGAAAACTCTGTGGTTTTTGCATTTGAAAAAATTATTATTGCCTATATCCGAGAGTGTTATGTCAGATAAAACTGTTAAACTGTGTCTAACCAACATTAAGACTGGCAGCCCTGCCAGTGACTGACTGGGTGAGCGAACACATTACTGAGACAGCATTGTAGAAATTAATTTTCTTCAATAAAGTGATTTTTAAGGCTCATATATTTCACAATCTAAACATATGTCACTGTTTCATAAACAAAATAAATGGATTAAAATAATACATTACCAATATGCTGACACATGGAGATATTTTAATTAGAAATACTTAAGCTGCGTGATATTTAACTGCTGTATTTGTTGAAGACGAGCATGCATCATTTAATAAGACATAAGGCAGGTACATCACTTTGCATGATGTGGTACCAGAGTGGGACCAAATCACCTCCAGTGTGAGCTATCACTATCAGATCACATTAGCCCCACTAAAAAATTGCTTTAAGGTTACAACATATAGAAGAAACTCCATAAGAGCAGCAGTCCACTAAAACAACTTTTTCATTGAAATAATAAGTCACCAAGATTCCAGTTCCCGAGAATAATATTTCTTCATAAAAGGCCACATTTAACATCTTAGCTATTTAAAGGCCATATTTACACGACTGTCGCATTACATTGGCCTCTTTCCTGCACATTCTTCTTGACTTACTTTAAGGACCAGCACTAAAATAGCTGAGGAAAGCAAATGTCAACTATGTCCTGAAATTTATATGTGTGAGAGAATTGGAATAAGTAGAAATGTAATATATTGTTTACTGTACCAAGTGCCCTCTGTTCTCTAAAGGTCAAAAGCATTGTAACCTTAGAGTTACAGTTTCTGATTGTTCCCAGGGTTAAATACATTATCAAAATTAATGGTTCAAACCCCTCAACCTTCAGATATATGAGTATTCATGCCTCCATCTGCTGAACTGTTCAACTAAAAATAGCATTCTTTGGCCTTCCCTCTACTAATATTGTGCCCCTGAGGCAGGCTATGCAATGCTTCAGCAGTGCACTGGATCCGCACCCAGCGGTATAAAGAAAGGTCATTTACTTTGTCTGCAATTAGAAGAGAGTAGGGAGGAGTAAGATGAGATGGGACGGGAGAAAAGAAATAGACAAATATGTGTTTAGTTAAAATTTGAAGTTTTTTAATGGATTATAAAAACTTCAGGCTTCAAGAACGCAGCTGCAACTATAGCTAAAACTTGCCAAGGTTCATTAGTGTTATAAGTGATA